>NC_056736.1:697014322-697339322 GCF_019279795.1 Protopterus annectens
TAGTCTTTTTGTTGGAAGATGTATCTAGCGATAGAGAAGCAAGATCTACAGACAAGGAGGCCTTGGAGCCAGGCATGGAAAAGCATATGGTGAATTTCATAAACACTTTTTTAGGCAAAAACTCATTCCTAAATCTAGTCAGCATTTGGGAAAAATTAAAAAATCTGTTTAGCTGTCTGCACCTGTTCATCCTCAGAAGAAGCTGACTGATCAGACTCTGATACTTCTGAAACATCAGTTTCCATATCCCTTTCAAAATTGTGATCCTGTTGTGTTCAGCCTGGCTGGGACCTCTTGTCTCCTAAAGGTTTGTTTAGCTTGGATCAGGCTGTATCCACTGCTTGGGACCTATATTTTTATTATTTATAGATGGTTGAATGGATGTGTGAGCTCCAGAGTTGCTCATAACCCAGGTTTGCACCTTGTAATCTACTATCTGAGCAATGGATCTAGCCATAGCCACTAACTTTGAGTGAAATCCTAGTTAGAAATTGTTGTCCTGTGACATGGTGGGTCTTCTGTCCATTTTCTGTATGCATTACACTAGTGGGAGAGTCCCTGGGGGAAGGCATATCAACACTGGTCAAAGATTCTTTACCCTGAGTTCCCCTGCAACTAAAAAATTCAGTTCTGTCATACCTGAACCAGGCACTGATATAGCCCCTGAGGACCTGTCTAACCCTTGTGTCACATACACCTTTGTTACTAAAGCCACACCAGGGGACCTGGAATCAAACCAAAAGAAGGTGTGTGGTCTGATAAACTGCTTAAGGCTAGTGCTGAGTCACAAGTCAGGCATATGTTTGACTTATTTCTATTTTTTTTTTTTTTTTGTGCACAAGGGGTAGATGGTGGTGGTGGGGGCACCAAATCTGAAGCCATCAAGCCTGAGGCCCAGGAACTATCCAGCCCAATATCAAATGCTGGCTGTATGGTGAGCCCAGTAAAAGGATGGACAGATCCCACTATTCTCTCTCTAAATAGCAATCTAAATACTATTTCTGTAATAATACTATTCTGAACACTGTACTGAAAAAATGACAGTATTAATGCATGAAATATATGTTGCAAATTTTCAACACTTTAAACAGATAAAGGCTAGTTTTAGCACTAAATGATTAAAACAGCCTTTAACTGTATTAGAAAAGAAATAAATCATAAATGATGAAAAATTCCTGTCAGAAATGTTTAAGATTCAAAATGGTGCAAAAAACAATCACCAGGATTTTCTAATCTTCCATGTAAGATTAGATTAGTCTTACATGAAAGAGCCATTCTAAGAGTATGATGGCAGTGTGCCATACATATTAATGAGGGTGTGCTGCCTCAACTCTAAAGCTTACATGGAGCGTGTACGAGTGTAGGGGGAGTGTCGGACGGCCGAGCAGTCCAAAAATCCACGCCCCTGCAATGAAGAAACGCCACAATTTCAAGTTACATGAGCGAGTCCGCTCACATGTGCACAATGTAACACTACACTCCCCCATATGTTAAACAACTGACAAAATTAAAAATAGAAAGAGTTTTTTTATTTTTTTTATTTCATCCGAAATAGCTGCCCGTATTTGCGCGTGTTTGTGCGGGTTTGCCCATTGCTTAGCTACAGTTAGCAGCTTAGACACTAGAAGAGGATAATAAGAAAAATATATGCAAATTAAGCAAAATAGCGATAATGTAGTGGTTAGAGCCTTCGCGCAAAGAGGAGGCATTCCCGGTTCGAGTCCCACTACTGCACGTTCCATTTTCTGTTGGAAATCTGTATACAAAAATATTTCCTTACATTTTGTTTGTATAAGTTTTGTAAAAAGCATTGAAATGTTAAATGTACTAATGTACTAGTGAACGAATTATATATATATATATATATATATATATATATATATATATATATATATATGTATAGCTGAAGGTGAAATGGTTATACATTCTGAGGCATGAGTACCCTATTTTAAGCAATATAAGGTACTGCTAAGCACATTTTACCAGTATTGAGCATATTTAAATCCAATTGCTTGTAGCTGCGCACCACATTAACCAGCACAATGTTTTTGCGCGTAGCTGCTCATCACACTAACCAGCGCAACCACAATGTGTTTGTGCGTAGCTGTGCACTCCGCTAACCAGCACAACGTCGGGCAACATCGAGCAATGTTGAGCAACATTTGGCAAACTCGGGCAAAGTTGAGCAAAGTCGGTTAAACACGGCCACACCTCCTTTACTGTACCTTAACCAGTCAGGTCTGCCCAGTAGGAAAATAAAAAGCAGTGACAAGGCTCGAACTCAGGATACTGTGCACTGTAGTCGCAGTACTTAACCACTAAGCCATGACAGCATTTCATAAACATGCACTTTCAACAGACGCATATCTATCAAAGGAATTTTAAACATTGTCAACATCAGCTAAGCAGGTGTGCCTACAGCTGAGTTTTCCATAAGTGGCCAATTATAAATAAGTGCGAGAAATGAGGCATATTTAAGCTCCAGAGGTGGGAATACTTGCTATAACTGGTTGTAGCTTCCTTCTGCAGTCAGCATGGCCAGTGTTGGAGAAGGCACTCGATTTAGAGCGCAACGCTGGGGTATTGAGGAGTCCAAAGTAATGGTTCGGCTCCTTGTCCACAATCACGAGAAAAGACTCCTGTGGGGCCAGTACCAGGTTACCCAATATAAAATGGAGGCCTGGAACAGTCTTGCCTGTGATCTCACCAGTGCCACTGGTGTTCCTCAGACTGGTGAGCAGGTAAGGCACCATTATTCTGACCTGAAGCGACACAGGGAGAATCAACTGGACCAGTGGATCCAGGAATCCTGTGCGATGCCTAATGCCCCAGTACTGAGTAAGTAGCCATTGTATTAAGTAGTTAAGAATTGCTATGCTTGTCTATACTATGGATAGGTATGTCTCAATATCACTGCATTTACTTCACAGCTGCAGGTGTCCAGGCTATGAACCAGCAAGCCCATGAAGATAGGCTGCAAAGGCTGCATCATCAGGCAGTTTAGTAATTATTCTGCATGTACTGTTATGTAAAATAAATGAGAGAACCTTCAAAAAGTGTTTTTACCCAATAAATAAAGGTGTAATAATCCTTTAATAAATGTATAATTTCTGGAGTGCATCTGTGTCATTTTCTTTAATATGTTGTTGTACTGTTGCATTCTACAAACAGTAGTGTTGTATTAAGCAGTGTCAACCCACACTTGGGTAGGCCCATATAACGTGGATGAAGGGAGTGCCAGTAGCTTTTATGCTTATTTACAGCCCTCAACTGTTGGTTCATGCCCAGCATGTACAGGTTAATCTGGCACAGGAGTAGCTTGGTATTGTGTCCCCCAGAAATGTCAGTGTGCTGCCAGAAATGTAGGGAGCTGTTAACATATAACTGATACTTTCACCTGAACATATCTAGATAATTATATGAAAGTAGAGCTGTCAGTGTATCATCTTAGCAGTAGTGTATGTGAGCAACTCTCAAAATATGTTGCAGTAACATCTGCATCTTGGACAGTTTGTATGTAAGATACAGCTCATGTATATAATGATCTAGCAAAATTGCACAATATAAGGATATTGGGTAGTGTAATAATACGTGTAAGGGACAATATAACTGCAGTTAATATGAATGTAGTGAAAACTAGAAGGATATATAAGTTGTTAATTGAGCTATCTTTTTCCACCCTACTGTATGTGCATAAAAAATACAATTCCACACCTCAATCGGTATGTCTAATCTCAAAACATTTCTTGGGACATATGTCCTATTGGTTTATAAATATTTGCATTTATTTCTATGCATGTGCCCTGTTAAAATGCCAAAGTATTGGTGGCCTGTTGCCATCAATTCAACCTGAATGCTATTGTAATGTCCACTATTGTTCTGTATATGCATGTGTTATGCTTGCTTTTCAACTGTTGAAAATCTGGTGTGTTGGGTTAATGGGAATACTTCTGCATGTTGTTATAACTAATTGGGAATGCTGTTGACTGTTACTAACCCATATCTTTATTAAACTCTCCAAAACATAGTTCGTATGGGAAGGCTGGTCCCAATGGACCCACCTGTCCCACCTCAGTTGGCCATGGCACCTGGCACCAGCAGATCTGGTGCCTAGCCTGGGACCTCCTCCTCCATTGGCCCTGTGCCACCTTTGGGTGGAAGCACTGCAGGGGATGGGGCTTGCCCCACCCCCATGCAAGCATGGGCAGAGGAGGGCCACCTATCACCCTTCAAACGGTCCGGGCTGTGGTGCGTAGAGAGATTGAACGTTCTGCTGCAGAATCTCTACGCCAGCTTGAGGCCCGAGTGGCGCAACTCCTGGGTCAGCCTGCCCCTCCTACATAGCCCCAAGCACAGCCACCCTCTGAGCTGTGAAGGTGCAGTGGAGACTGACCATGGGTGGGGAATTCAGTCCCACTGTTTCCATCTGGGAGCTCATCGGCTTGCGATTTCCAAACATCCCTCCCCGTCAAAGGTGTTCACCCACCACATGTGTCATATACTGCCACTGTATGCATCTTGTCTGTCTTGTCTGTTTACCTCCACAACCTATCTCCCCAAATATACCTACTTCCCCTACCCCACATTCCACTCTCACCTGAAAAAAAAGGGCAATCTGCTCCCAAAAAAAATACGCCCCATACATAGCTGCCCATTTTGCACACATGTCCACTGGACACATGAAATGTTATTTAATTGGCATTACAACATACTTTGTTGTCCTCACCCCTCTCTCAGGGGTTGAAGGGTTCATATCTACCTCCAAATTTATTGCATATGCACAGCTGTTGCTGTTGAAGAAATGGGCAGCTATGGACCTTACCTACACCGTCCTGCACATGCTGAGCAATTTTCCATACTGTCTTTCCCTCTTTGTGACCCTTTCTTACCAATTTCCTATCTCCCCATTTTTCTTTTCTTTCAAAGAAATGAATGTGGGGGTTAGCAAGAGTAAGCGCTATTAAGCAGTAGTTAGTGGGTTTGAGTGAGTTTGCGCTTGTCTGAGCTTGGCTAAGCAATGCGCAGCAATGTGCAAACCCACGCAAACCTTCTTACAACTGCTTAAAAGTGCCTTAGTCACTCTGTATGTGAGGGCCCTTGTTCTGCTCAGGAGCAAAATAAAACACCTCTGTAAGTCTCGATCCCCAGACCTTGCACACACTACAGAACAACAGAACATGAAGTACCACTAAGCCATGGTAGATATACATCAAGTTGGTTTTTAAATAAATATATCATGCATCAGAATGAGTGAATGTAAAGGAAAAATATGAATACCATACCACACAACATGTTCTGTGGATGTTGACCAACAGTTGTGGGATTACATTACATGACTGTGATAAGAGAAGCAGCCATTCTAGCAGAAGATAATGTTACACCATGACTTTACAACCCCACACAGTATCACAGCAGGACAAACACTGGCATATCTGTTTAGGGCAGATGCCATACCTCCCAACTGTCCCTAATTTTCAGGGATGTCCCTGATTTTGAAACAAATTTTAGCTCTGTCCCTCTGAATCCCTCCGAAAACTACTGACTTTGACCAGAAAGGTGGTGAAAAACACTAAATGAATAATGACAATAATTAAGAGTTAAACACTTCTTTTACTTCAGAAAAGGTGTATTAATTCATATGCTCTGATTTTCTCAATGTCTCAACTTAATGGCATTAATATTTTAAAGGTGTCCCTGATTGTCCCTGACTTTTTATTGACTTTTCCCTGCGTCTGTTCAAATATGTACCTGAGTGGTTGAGAGGTCTGGCAGAGGCAGAAACACAGAGGCATAATAGCCTTTCTGCTGTTACACACTGTGCAAATAGCTTTGGAAGGAGTTTCGGAAGCATACCCTTATGTAGGAATACAACACTGAAATACAAATGGATGTAGCCATGTACTGGTAGCAACCAACTGTAAGAATGCCATTGCACTATTGCTGAAAAGACCTGTGTGGTGCACAGACAAAAAAATAACAGGCTATTCTCTGGCTATCATGTGGATAGGTCCACAGTTGGGAGTTATGCAGACAGACTACTTACCTTGATAAACTAACATGTACACAGCAATCCTGTAAGTCCATGAAGATAAAATCCACACAATACTACTTACGCTCTCTGTACTTCTGCAACCCTACCCAAATGTAGAATATACCTGTGTGTGCAGGGTCTATCAAGGATGTAGGTAAGCATACTCACAGTACTGAAATGTGTCCAGATTTTCTGAGCGGCTTGTGCTAATGTCAACACTAAAAAAGCACAAACTGTTTAGAACTGAGTAAATGAATATTCACAGTATAGCAGTTCACAAACAATTCTTGTGCCAAAGGAATACATCTCAATAACTAGCTTTGTATGGCAGTTAATTGTAACAGTTGAAAAGAAAGTACACCTTTCCATGTATCTTGGGGTAGCATTTTGAGGGGTGAGTACATTTCTACACTGACAAGTGGTATGTCTGTAACATGTCCTTTGACATATGTGTGGTAAAACATATAACTGCGTATCTAGCAACATTCATAGTGTACTACAGCAGGATGTGACCTATATTCCCAATTGTGCACATATTTTGGCCACGGGTTTGCCATTAACAAATTGTGTGGTATAATAGTAATACATTTACTGGACCTTACACTGATTGTGATGGATGATATATTTATTTACACATCAGCTTGATGTATATCTGCTGTGGCTAGGTGGTGCATCCTGTTGCATACAGTGTGCCAGCTACTCTTGTATAGTCTTATATAGTGATTTTATTTTGTTGCTGTGCAGAACATGGTTCATTAGGTAGAGAGTGAGCAAGGCACTTTCAAGCAGTTGTGGGGTGAGCAGTGATAAGAGGCAGTTACAGTGTTTCACTCTCGGTTAGCTTATAGGTTGCTATATATGGCAGTTCAGGGATATCTGTACTGTATAATGTTAAATGTGCCATATGACTTGCTCAGACATATTTTTGTATTTATGTCTTCCAGGGATCATGGCCCATCGCATGAACTGCAGTTACAGTAGTGCTGAAGATGCTATCATTACTAGCAGTATGATTCAGCACTACCGTCTCATGTTCTCACGAACCAGACAGGACCAGCAGGAGCGTACTGCAATGTGGCAAGATGTTGTCTGCAGGGTCAATGAGGCAGGCCTGCATAACCGGACATATGAGCAGATACACCACCACTGCAGTGATCTTCTCAGACATGTCCGTCGGCATGCTGCTGATATGCGTAGATAACAGCTTGCAACAGGAGGTGGTTTTAATATCCAGCCCCCCTCACCAAAGTGGAGGAGCTGCTCCTGAGCCTGGTGGCACCTGCCCAACAACAACAGCAGCAGACATACACCATGATGGAGGTTGGAGCCACCCAGCAAGCACACATGGAGCATGCAGGTAACATGGCATATCTGTAGACTACTGTTATCTGTATTGGTAGATCATGCATATGTGAGATGTGGAGTGTGTCATTCAAAGATGTGGAGCCTGTTGTTGTGCAATACTGATCATTTGGAACATAATCTTTATCCCTGTGAACGTAAACTGTTGTGTACTGTAAGATTGCAAACACACAGTAGCAATGCCACAGTTGTGGCCACTGACAAACTGTCATATCTCTATGTAGGTCCCTCTGGGGTGACATCAAGGCAGCGGACAGATGCTGGTGAGTGTTTTCTACATTTATTATTGTAAATAAAAAGTGCATGTCATAGTTAAGGTGTAGTTCATGTACACATGTAACACACCTACCCATAGTGCATGCTGTGCATGTTTGGTGTAAGAGCACGCACATCTCACTAATGTGATTAGCTGCCTCAAACACATGCAATACCCAGACCATCTCAAACAAATGTGACTAGACTGTAATGACCATTGGATAGGCACAGTTGATACTCAACATGCACATAACATACACATCTATGTCATACACAGAGCATTTTAACATGCTACACATACAGGATTCCCAAACCCTCTGTAAAGACACACTCCAGTATCCAAAAACTCATCCACACATTACACATAATATACCTGAGGGTAGAGGCCTATCATGGGGCATTTAAACACTCTGCAACACACTACACATTCATGTCAGGGAAATGCTCCTTATTGGCCTCCTTATAAACTCACATAACAACTGGTTGTGAAATGGTGAATTTAGCCAAGGTAGTACAGTTCCGGCACAACATGATTAGTGCTGGTTTGGGAAACATTTGCAGCCTTGAGTGACCACCTGATGCTTCATGATGATGGCCTATTGTACTATACCCCATCCAGTTATTGTAACCACAGTACTACACATAGCTTTCATTGCTATACACCTTAATGTTGCATGTGTGCACACATATGCACCTCTAAACAGTATGCATACCAATCACCATTTGCACAACTGGCACATATATGTCTTGTGATGCTATTGAGTGGCTAGGTCATATGACACACATTGGGTATGTGTAGTGTTTAAATATGCAGTTGTGTTTTAGCATGCCATGTCATGGATGAGACTGGCATGTCCACAATATGATCTACACTCACCATAAGTACCGTACATTGGGTATGTGGCCGAATTGTATTCCATCAATTATCCATGCACCACAGATGATGTTGTGTGAATACGCATCATGCATGTGCTAAAAATGTGTCCACAATTATTTGCTAAAGACACAGAGGCTGTAATCAGCATTGGATACCTATCTGACACACAGATACACATCCAGCAATGGTATGTACACCTGTGAGTTATGGTGCACAGTACATTACAGGGTTATGAATACCTGCACAGCAATGTTGTGTCCATGTATGCATTGTGTTCCAGGGGGAGGGCCATCACCTAATAGCAAAGCATATGTATCAAAGCCATGTATACTGTTAGTAACAAGCACTGACTACACTTGCACTGCATGCTGTTGAGCAACACATGTCCTGCATGCTGACATGTGTGATATGACATGTTTTGCTTGTGATACTGTACCCCACCATCACCTGCTATTGTGTATGTTCTGTGATTGCTGGTGTTGTGTGTGTCTGCTTTAGGGAGGAGTGTATTTTTGTGTGTATGCATGTGTGCATGTGCGCATGTGTGCATGTGTGCATGCGGTCTAAAGTCATGTTCAGGTTTTAAAGTGTGTTTCCTGTTTTCCTCTCACAGGTGCCGAGGTGGGACTGGTTCAGTACAGCAGGGAACCTGATGTCACTGAGACAAACAGTGATGATGAGGATAGGTGTGTTGAGGCAAAGGCAAGTTTGTCAGGATCTGTTGTTGGGCCACCAATTGACAGTACACAAGTCTCCACCCCATCCATGCACACAGTCATACTGCCTGTACATCCATCATCACCATTGCCCTTAGCTGAGGGACAGTGTACGGATGGCACTGGCCAGGACAGTGTGGTATCTATGGAACATGTATCAGGACAAAGCAGCCAAAGCCAGATGTCTGGAAAGGTACCACATAGGCAGATGCCCAGGGGTTCTCGTCAGAGCACTGCTGGTCATCATGCTCCTGGCAGACATGCCACACCTCTTTCTACCACACGCATGTTCCAGGCTGTCAAGGAGGCACAGACATGAATGGAACGGTACACCAGACAGGGGCTAAGGGCACAGAGGGCTCATTACACCTCTGTAAATGACAGTGTCCATGACCTAGCAGGTGCCATATGTAACTACACTGACTTCATTGATAGACATTGGGGTGAGACATTGGATGTCCTCCGCAATGTCATGTCCATGTGTCAGGACAGTGTGGGATGGTTGAGATGTGGACGTGGACGTATGCCAGCAACATCAGCAGTTGGAGGTCGCCGTGGACATCCAGCAAGTCACAGCCACTCCCGTAGTGCCAGTACCATCTCCAGCAATGTTGGGGGGGGCTGTCCATATATACCATCCTAGCAGACCACATGAACTTGGCTCTGGACAGTCCCAGCAGGGACCTGAATCCAGTGGACATTTGTCAACCTCTTCGGATAGTACCGAATCTGGATTAGTACCTGATACTGTCTGTAGCACCCCTGCCAGGCACAGGTTCTATATCCATGGCCAGAGATGGTGATCTGTAAAGCCTGCCATGTACAGTCTGTAGCTGTCTCACAAATCCCCGTATATGGCAGCCACATGGTGGAACTGAGTGCATGCAGACACACACACATAAACCAGAAACCTAGGGCAAACACCTACCCGCACACATTACATCAACATGGCTCATAACAGTCTTCATGGCCCTCACACACACACACACACACACACACACACACACACACACACACACACACACACACACACACACACACACACATGTCGATTGTATGGCTCAGTATAGGCCTCTGGCAAATCAACAACACACCCTGTGCATATGATGAAACCTGTGCCACGTCCTGTCATCTGTAGCAATGATGCAGGAACAGGCTAACATGGGGCTGATGCACAGGGTGATTTTAATCAAGTTGGATGTGTAGCATGTTGTCAGCAGTAAAGTGTAATGATATCCTTGAAGGTGTAGCTGAGCAGGCATGATGCATTAAAGCTGTAATTAGCAATGTTGTATTGTTTTCACCAGTGTTTATTCAAATTGTGTTTTGTTTGCCCATGTGCCACTTGGCTGATATGTGTAGTTGTGTCAGCATGCATTATACAGTGGACAGTAAGTGTGGGGTGTGTGCAACACAGGTTTGCAGGTGTCCATTTGTGAACATGGTGGAGGTGCACTGTCTGCATGTACATGCATATTGGACACATGGGCAGGGTGACATGCCCTGTATTGGCCAGTGTTAACACTCCATAGTTTCTATTGGTGGCCAGTATGCATTGTACTACACACATTTTGGAACTTGAGTACGCATGTGTGTGTATGACATGGGTTGACACTGTGCTGTGGATGATGCTGTTGTTGCTATCTGTCATTGGTTTGCATTACTAAGGTTAACACTGTCTCAGCTGCATAATCCTTTAGTAATGCACACTGTTCACCTACAGGGTTGCATGGACCGGGCTATCACAAGAACAAGAAATTCTCACTTATACAGTAAACGTGCATTAGTCTCATGGACCCCTGCCATAAACTAAATATATAATAGAAGGTGTGAAGTTGTACCAAAAAAAGGGTTACATACCAAGAAGGGATAACCTCTCTGGTCAGTATCATTGGGAAAATGCAATCCCTCAATAAACATACAAGGCAAGCTTCAAAATACAAAATGGCAAGGATTCCAAAGACAACACTAAAGCTTTCTTTAGTGTTGTGTATAACCTACAGGGGAAATCTCAGATCAAGTCACAGTTAATGTAAATGGTCACAAAGTACACTTATCTGACTGACATTACCAATTTCTTATCAGACAGTTTGAATGCGGATTTCACCACCCTGTCGTTACACAAGGGCCACATTTCCAGACCTGAGAATGTAAAACCGGATGATTCACAGACACTCTAGTTAAAACATCTCTTTACCAAAGTCTAAACCACAGTGGAAATGGTACTGGACAGTGTCCCTGGCTGTGTCATACACAAGCTGACATATGAAGTCACCACTCACCTAAACACTCTATCCAGATGCAGCCTCTATACAGGTTACATACTTGTGGAATGATGCATGGTAATGGTGTTCACAGTCCACAAGGGTTGAGCTACAACGTCTTCTTCTTCTCCTTTCAGATGCTCCCATTAGGGGTCACCACAGTAGATCATCTGTTTCCATTTCTTCCTGTCCTCTGCATCTTGCACTGTCACACCATCCACCTGCATGTCCTCTCTCACCGCAGCCATAAACCTCATCTTAGGCATTCCTCTTTTCCTGTTACCTGGCGGCTTCATCCTTAGCATCTATTTCACAATATACTCTGCATCCCTCCTCAGCACATGTACAAACCAACTTAATCCTGCCTATCTGGCTTGGTCTACTAACCTTCAAACCTGGGCTGATCCTCTAATATACTTATTCCTAAACCTGTCCACCCTTGTCACACCCAGTGCAAATGTTAACATAAATTGATTAAGGGTAGAACTACAACAGATCCTGGAAACTCTCACCCTATAAGCCAGACAAATGTTATCGGGAAGGCTATGGAGAACAGCATTATGGAACTCATTAACAAAGACATTATGAACCTGCAAACACTGCACCATACCCACTTAGGTTCTCTACAGGCCAGATCATGGCTCCTACACCTAGTAGACTTCAAGCCAGTTATCAAGGCTATAGGTGAGGGAGAGGAGGTCCACACAGCCAAGCTATAGCTCACCAGCAATTCATACCCATCCCACATTCTGGTATTATACATAACCTCAACAGACTGACCATAAACGATTGTTAGATGATGGATTGACAACTGACGCAGAGGTGTAGGACACACAATAACATTTGCAGCCTCCATGTAGAATTATATGCCAGTAACAAGTGGTATTCACCTGCACTCAGTCCTGGGACCACTCCTGTTTGGCATTTAGCTTTCTTAGGTACAAGCAAACACAGTAGGGATATGTCTGCCCACGTTTGATGAAAATGCATACTGTGGGCTATACTTTATGCTCTAGATGACACACACATTCTCCAAAAGGGTATCATAGAGACAGATACCTGGTGTCAAACTCATGCTGTAAAGCTATAAGCCAAAGAAAGCATAGTTATCCACTTTTAGAAAACAAAGTATCCCCAGAGTACAACATAGGTAGTAGCCCCCAAAATGTGGAACAAGTACTAATGTATACATAGAGCCATGTGTTTAGTCATCTCTCCTTTGATAATCACATTACCAAAGGGTTTTGGAAATCCATCCGTGGAGCACATAAGCAATAAAGGGTTTGCATGCAGATCCACAGAGGTTGTTGCACGCCTATAATGATTAGTCATCTTTGCCAGACTTTGCTTGCTTTGGAACAAGATTCAAATATACCTCAAGCATAAACCCTCACTCACACTCTTCAATAGAAACTGTGATGAGTGGATGTGAAACAGAAGACATAGCCCAGAGATCACTGCAGTGGCTAAGCTTGTCACTAGCATATAGAAGTGACCTAAGGTCTGGAAAGTGCCAACACACTCTGGCAAAGATAACAGATGCATTCATGAAGAAAGCAGAGTACCCAACTATGAAATAATTGATGTCACATGTATGTGTATGGCTTTGCCCACAGCTACCTTACATGTGTAATGCACATACAGTTGTCATTGTGATATGTCATACACTAAAATAATCAAAACTCACTCCACATTGACCAACGGTGTCACACACCTAGTCAGCAAGTGCAAGATTCAAACTCCTTCCTAAGTACATTATGATTTTACAGCAGTATGCATTTACATGACACACTATACACATTACTAGGATTTCACCTTTCCACAGGTATATTTGTAGGATGGTGACATCAGCAGACTTGTCAAAGATGACTATACCACTTTTAAGGGGTGTGAGTATTCTCCAAAAAGGTTGCTTTGCCCCAGGGAGACACAAACACAGTGGGCAAGTGCAGGATTCAAACCCCTACCTAACAACATTATGATACTACAGCAGTACACATTTACACGACATGCGATACACATTACTGGGATTTTTTTTTCCCACAGGTATATTTGTAGGATGGTGACATCATCAGACTTGACAAAGATGAGTATACCACTTTTAAGGGGTGTGAGTATTCTCCAAAGGGGTGGTTTCTCCTCAGGCAGACAGACTCACAGTTGGCAAGTGCAGGCTTCAAACCCCTATCTAACTACATTATGATATTATGTCAATACACATTTACACAACGTGCTATACACGCTACTAGGATTTTTCCTTTCCACAGGTATATTTGTAGGATGGTGACATCATCAGACGACAAAGATGAGTATGCCACTTTTAAGGGGTGTGAGTATTCTCCAAAAAGGTTGCTCTCTCCCCAGGGAGAGACAGACAGATGCACACACACACACACACACACACACACACACACACACACACACACACACACACACACACACACACACACACACACACACACACACACACACACACACACACACACACACACACACACACACACACACACACACACACACACACAGTTGGCAAGTGCAGGGTTCTTAATCCAAACTAAGTACGTCTTTACACTTCAGCACGCAATATGGAGTTACAGGGTGCAATACAGACATTACTTTCTGACAGTTTGCCCAAAGGTTTTTTTCACATTTGCTAACCTCAGCAGGCTTATCATACTAGGTGTATTGAGAGTGTATTGTATGCATAGGCCATGACCATATCATATATGGGTTGATGCACCACATGCTGGCACACACGAGGTCAAACCGGTGGCTAAGCTCTGTCAACCCAATACTGGACAATACAGGCAGGAGGAGTAGGGTCATACAACCACAACACTGTCTCACATAGACCTAGAATATAAGCACCAGCAAAACACACACATAAATACACATTACCATACTCGGAGAATACAAATATCAATTTGAAAAAGAGAGAGTGTCCTCCTAAGCAGACAAGCAAACAACATGCACCTCCAAGCACACGCCAGAAAACACATACTACACCAAAGCAGTGTGCCTCACAACAGGCCCTAAGGCAAAACAACATACCCAACACACTAGTAATAGGTGACTTCATAGTCAGGCACACAGATGTTCCACTCACTTGGCTGGACAAGGGGAAGGTTACTGTCAGTTGTCTGTCAGGTGCTATGATCCACCACATAACACAAGCACTTACATCACCCCAGAACAGGTACATATATGATGTGTTCTTTGTACATGTCAGTGTGAATGATCTGAGACATACCTCCCAGGACAACATGACAAGAGATATATAGTAGCTCTATGATCATGTAGCCCAGGCTGGTATGACCCTGACATTGAGTAGCATCTTACCTTCACCTACATGATACTGCAATATAACAGAAAGACGATAAACTTCAACAATTGGCTGTGCTTCTGGTGTCATTCAAAGGGATCCAGTCTCTGTCTGCCTGTGATGACATGATAAACAAGCCTCGTTGCTTCGCTACAGATGGTTTGCACCTGTTGCCCTATGCTTCTGAATACTGGCCAAGGCTCTTGCTGTCCCCATATTACCTTTTTTTAGGCAAGGCTCAAAGTTTCATAGGTTCATAGGTAGGTACTAGGCTATTGGCCCTGGGGCCTATACAAGCCCAGCCAAAAAGGTATCCTGGTTTTTGCCACCCAAGAAATTTATTTTCCTGTGCCACTGTCAAGCAGAGACACAGAAGTAATCCCCGGGGTGAATTTCCTATTTCCCATCCAATCATCAAGATTTTTCTTGAAGAGTGCTAATGAGGAGCTTTGTTTGATATAGACAGGTAGTTTATTCCGAAGTATGGGAAGTCTCTGGGACAGGAATCTATCCCTCTGGCATGTTCTGTTTATTGTGGTGACAAGGTTTAGGTCCCTAGAGCGTGTAGGTTCATAGGTTCATAGGTTCATAGGTAGGTACTAGCCTATCTGCCCAAGGGCATTTATAAGCCTAGCCAGAATGTGTTGGCTTTCGCCTCCCTTTTAAATTAGTTTCTTGGGCGTCTGTCTAGCAGGACCACTGAAGTGATCCCAGGGGTAAATTTATGATTTCCCATCCACTCGTCAAGAATCCTCTTGAAGAGAGTCAGCAAGGGGCTTTTCCTAACATAAACTGGGATTCTATTCCAGAGCGAGGGAAGTCTCTGGGACAGGAATCTATCCCTCCAGCACATCCTGTTTATTGCTGTGCTGAGGTTTAATTCACTGGAGTGTGTGGCTCTAAGAGATTTGATTTTCTTGAGGTGGAGCATGTCCATTAATTCTGGGTTGGACATGGCCTTATACGTCAGGCATAGATCACCTCTGAGCAGGCAGTAAGCAACCGAGTAGAGCTGGAGTTTCTTTAGTCGGGCTGCATAGGCCATCTCTTTGAGGCCCATGATCCTCTTGGTGAGGTACTCCTGTGGTCTTTCCAGCTGTTGCATGTGCTGATTAAGGTACATACCAAATGGGTCATTGTACTCTATTATGGGCCTAATGAGTGATGACTAGAGGGGCACAATGACCTCTCTTGATCTAGAGGTGAACCCTTTCGTGATTAGGTGGGCTACATAGAAGGAATTTCTAACCACTTTGGCAATGTGATTATCAAAGGAGAGGTTACTATCTACCTGGGTCCTCAGGTCCCTAATTACATTTTCCATACCTAGTGGATTAGCACCTATGTGGTAATTCGTGGGCACTTTGTTTTTTCCAAAGAGGATGACTAAGCATTTTTGGCATTCAGCTTGAGGCCATGGTTTTGACACCAGGTATCTGTCTCTGTAAGACCCTTCTGGAGGATGTCTGTGTCAGCTGGAGAGTCGATTATGGCCCCCAGTTTGCAGTCATCTGCAAACTTGGTCAGCCATAGTCCTCCTCTGCTTGCCTGTACCTCAGAGAAGTATATACTGAACAGGAGGGGTCCCAGGACTGAGCCCTGTGGGACGCCACTTGTGACTGGTTTAGAGTCGGACATGGCACCAGCAACTCTGACCATGTGTGTTCTATCTATGAACCAGTTGGCTACCCATCTCGTGACATAGGGGTTAATGTTCAAGCTGGTAAGCTTGTCTATGATGCCAGAGTGGGGAATTGTGTCGAAGGCCTTAGCGAGGTCCAGGTAGGCAGTGTGGACTACCTTCCCTTCATCTATGGCCTTGGTAACTGTTTCAAAAAAGTCAACTAGGTTTAGGAGGCAGGATCTGCCTTTAACAAAGCCAAATTGGGTAGGGTCCAGTGTCTGGAGGTTCCCAATATCTCTGTTTATGAGTTCCATGATAATTCGCTCCATAGCTTTGCAGACTAGGCTGGTCAGGCTTATAGGGCGATAGTTCCCAGGTTCTGTTGTAGCACCACCTTTGTGGAGCGGGATGACTGTTGCTGTACGCCATTCTTTGGGTACATAGCCTGTGGTAAGGCTGAGTCTCAACAGTGAATTTAGGTGAGGGTTTAGTACCTTTTGGAGCTTATGTAAGACGCAGCCTGGGACACCATCCGGTCCCATTGATACTGTGTTCTTAGCTTTGGAGTGGGCTGTTTTTACCTGCATGTCTGTGATGTCTGGGGCTCTGCATTCTTCTGGGATGGACACGGGCCCTTTTGGGGGTGGGGGGTGGTTTGCACTGAACATATCCACCAGGATGTTGGCAATGTCAGTTGGTTCAGTGTATTTTTTGCCATTTTGCAGTAGTTCAGAGCATATCTGAGAGTTGCCACCTAAATTTTTGAAATAGCTAAAGAAGGATTTGTGGTTATCTTTAGATTCCTTGGCAATTTTTCTTTCAAAACTGGCCTTGGATGATTTTATGAGCGATCATAGTTTCTTGCTAATATTGATCAGTGATGCCTTTCCTTTTGGAAATTTGGCTCTATCATGTAGTAGTTTCCTCCTTCTGTTGTATAGCTTATTTATGGCTGGGGACCACTATACTGGTTTCCTCTTTTTGGAGGAGTGAGTCGTGGTTTTACTTGGGATGGCTTGATCCATGCATTCCTGTAGATGCTCATAGAATGCACTTGTAAAGGATTCTGCAGATTGGATAGCATAATCCTTTAGCAAGGGGGCTTTGAAACTTTCCACTTCGGTCTTGAAAAGTGTGAAGTTTGCATTTGAAAAGTTTTTCACAGTGGTTTCCTTGACTGGGGGTGGGGTCGGGATGTGGATGTCCAGTGTGATTACTTTATGATCTGATCTTATCAGCAAGGGGGTTTACCTCTGGTGTGGAACACTGATCCCCCATGTTGGTGATGATCAGGTCCAGTATGTTGTCACCTCTAGTGGGCATGGTGACCAGCTGTACCAGCACATTTGAGTTTATAAACTCTAGGAAGCATTGGGCAAAGGAGTTTGTACTTGAGTATTTCTCCCAGTCAATGTTTGGGTAGTTGAAATCTCCTAATTTCATGGTGTTTGGTAGGACCTTTATATTTTCCAGTGTTCTCAGGAATGCTGAGTGAGGGTCCTGACACAAGGTAGGTGATCTGTAGCAGGCTACGATCTGATAAGCAGCTTTGCCCACTGTTAGTTGCACTTGGATGGTCTCCGAGGCCTCGTGCTATGCCACTAACCTGGAGGTGTGGGTATCCTTTATGAAAATGGATACACCCCCTCCTTTTGCATTTTGGTCCGGGTTTTGGGTCCGAAGCTCGGAGGGATTGGGATTTCTTTAAGTGGAGCATGTCCAACAGCTCTGTGTTTGACATAGCTTTGTATGTTAGGCAGAGAACATCTTTGAGTAGGCGATATGCGACAGAGTAAAGCTGGAGTGTTTTCAGACAGTCTGTGTAGGGCATGTATTTGAGGCTGGTAATCCTCTTTGTGAGTTATTTCTGCGGCCTTTCCAGTTGTTGTAGATGTCTTGTGAGGTACATACCAAAAGGGGCATGGTACTCTATAATGGATCTAATGAGTGATGAGTAGAGGGGAACAATGACCACTTTTTTTCTGCATGAAAAACATTTTGTGATGAGGTGTGCCATTTAGAAGGATTTCCCGACTACTGTGGCAATGTGATTATCAAAGGAGAGACTACTGTCCACCTGTGTCCCAAGGTCTCTTATCACACTTTCGGTGTTAAGTACACTACCACCTATGTTGTAGTTCATGCGTACAGAGTTTTTACCAAAGGGGATGACAATGTACTTTTTTGGCATTGAGCTTGAGGCCATGGCTTTGACACCAGGCATCTGTCTCAGTGAGGCCCTTTTGTAGGATGTCCACATTGTTAGTAGTTTCTATTATGGCTCCTAGTTTGCAGTCATCTGGGAACTTCATTAGCCAAAGACCTTCTATGTTAGCCTGTACTTCAGGGAAGTAGATACCAAACAGGACAGGACACAGGACTGAACCCTGTGGTACTTCATTTGTCACTGGTCTGAAGTCGGATTTGGAGTCTGCTACTTTCACAGTGTGGGTTCTGTCAGTGAGCCAGTTGGCAACCCATCTTGTGACATAGGGATTTATACCTAGTTTAGTGAGTTTATCTATAATTCCAAAGTGGGGGATGGTGTTGAAAGCCTTGGCAAGATCTAGATAGGCTGTGTGAACCACCTTACCCTTGTCTACAGCTTTGGTGACTGCTTCAAAGAAGTCTATCAGGTTTAGGAGACATGATCTGCCTTTTACAAACCCGAACTGGTTGTGGTCCAGAGTTTGGAGACTACCAATGTTTTTGTTTATAAGTTCCATAATGATATGTTCCATGGCCTTGCAGACCAGGCTCATCAGGCTAATGGGGCTCTAGTTCCCAGGATCCATGGTAGCTCCCCCCTTGTGTAGTGGGATGACCATTGCTGTGCACCATTCAGCAGGCACAAAGCCTGAGGTGAGGCTATGAATGAAATGGTACTTAGGTGTGGTGCCAGTTCGTTCTGTAGTTCATGTAGAATGCAGCCTGGGATGTTGTCTGGTCCCATGGATGCTGTGTTCCTGGCTTTGGAGAGTGTTGTTTTTAACCTGTGCAGCCGTGATGACAGCAAAGTTGCATTCTTCCAGTATAGAAATGGGCTCTTTCATGGGTGAGAGGGGGGTAAAGTTAGCACTGATCCTATCTGCCAGGATGTTGGCAATATCAGTTGGGTTTGTATATTTAGTGCCATTGTGCTGTAACAGAGCAGATGTGAGTGTTGCCATTGAGATTCTTGACATAGTACAGAATGCTTTGTGGTCTTTAGAATCAGTGGCAGTTTTGTTTTTGTAACTAGCTTTGGAGGATTTTATCAGGGATCACAGCTTCTTACTGAGACTGACCAGGGAGCTCCTCCACTCATGGTATTTTTACCCTCTTTTGCAACAGTTTCTTCCTTCTATTGTATAGTTTGTTAATGGCAGGGGACCACCAGATTGGCTTCCTTTTCTTGGAGGATAGTGTCTTCATTCTGTTTGGGATAGCACGATCCATACACTCATGTAAGTGCTTATAAAGTGTGATTGTGTAGGATTGTAGTATTGTCCATCTGCATGGGTGTCCTGAAGTTCACCACTTATGTCTTAAGAAGCATGAAGCTGGCTTTGGAGAAATTTTTTAACATGGCTTCCTTAATGGGGGGTAGGGGCAGAATGTGGATATATAGGGTAATTAGCTTATGGTCAGATCGAACCAGTTAGGCGTTGACTTCAGGTGTGGAACACCAGTCACTCAGGACAAACCAAACCCATAACCAACACAAATAATCACAAAGTGAGCTAAATGCTATTCATTGCCAGAAGTCTCAGCCTCCAAATGCACACACTCAAGGCACTTCACAGTATGGAGAATATTGATATCTGTGCAGTAACAGAAACCTAGCTCAAGGCTCCAGAGAGCACACCAGCACTACCAGGATACTACTCATTCCATACCTTCCAGCATCAGAACCTGGATCATAGCACATAGGGTGGGATGTATCCATATTCATCAAGGATACCTACACCTCTCTCTACATCCTCTCTACAGGATATGTACCCATAGAATGTTGCACAGCAACGTTCTTCCCACTCCACAGGGGTGGGGCCACAAAAGACCTTTGGCATTCACGCTCTATGAGCCTGACGATTCTGATCTGCAAGGCAATGGAGTCAATCATAATGGAAGTCAGCAATAAAGACATTGAGAACCTTCACACGGTTGAGCACACCCCGTTTGGCTTCATCAAATGCAGATCACGCCTCCTGAACTGGGTGGATTTCTTTAAGACAGTTACCCAGGCTACAGATGATTGAAATGAGCTTCACATAGCCTACCTATACCTCGCTAAGGCTTTTGACACCATTCCCCAGTCAGGTATCATAGACAAACTCACCAACCTGGGCATGAATCCATACATCACAAGATGGATTGCAAACTGGCTCACAGATAGATCCCACAAATTAAGAGTTGCTGGCTACATGTCAGACTCTACACCGGTAACAACTGGTGTCCCCCAGGGTTCAGTCCTGGGGTCCCTCCTGTTTGGTATAGACTTCTCAAAAGTACATGCCAATACAGGAGGGTTGTGGATGACTAAGTTTGCTGGGAACTGTAAAGTGTTTGCCATAATAGATTGGCAACCATGTTGCCAAAATGATTAGTAAATCCTATGTGGCCCACCTAATCAACAAAGGGTTTGCATCAGGATCAAAAGAGGTAGTGGTGGCCCTCTTCTTTTAAGTCATCAGATGCATCATTGAGTGCAATGCACCATTTTGGATGTACTCGAATAAGCATATCCAGTAGCTGTAGAGACCACAGAGGTACCTCACCAAGAGAATTACTGGCCTCATACAGTTGTGTTATACAACACAACTGGTAAAACTAAATCTGTTCTCCGTTGCGTACCGCCTACTCAGAGGCACACTGTGCCTAACATACAGAGCCATGTCCAACACATAACTGTTGAACATGCTCCATCTACGGATAACAAAATTGAGTTGCACTACACACTCCAGGGATATGAACATCATCACAACAATGAATACAACATGCTGGTGGGATAGAGTACCATCCCAGACACTTGCCTTACTGTGGAACAGAGTCCCAATGTACATCAGACAAATCCCCTCGCTGACACTCTTTAATAGGAACCTTGATGAGTGGATGGGAAACAGAATTTTCATACCAGGCATCACATCAGCAGCCCCACTAGAAAGGGGCTTAGAGTACTAACTATTAGAACTAGGGCTTAGGAGACTACCCAATGGGGTGGTGAAAGTTGCACAACTTGCCTAGGCTAGTATATGCCTTCGTGAAGATAGTCTACTACATACCTATGAACCTATGTGACAGGTACATGTCTACAGATAGTAGATGTGTACTTCATTGTACAGTCATGTTGTACAGCAGGCACATGGACCACATACACTGTAATGCTTACAGATACTGGTGGCTATTATGTACAGTGGGTGAGACGTGCACCTCATGTCTTTTGTGCTATTGGGATGTGTGCTGGGTGGGACAGTCCTGGATGGCTCCCTGTCATGGTCACCCTCTTACACACATCTCTGCCCATTCATCTTTGGCTTATTATACTGTGTTCCCCCTACATATATATAGGTACATAGGTAGGTAATAGGCTATCTGCCTGAATGCATATATTAGTATGGCCAGAGTGTGCAGCTATCACCACACATGGAGTTAGTTCCCTAGGCCTCTGTGTAGTAAAGCTGATGAAGTGATCCATGATGTGACAGTTCACTTTCACATACACTCATCAAGGCTCCTCTGGAAGATTGTCAGTGAGGGTCTCAGCTTAATGTAGGTTGGGAGCCTGTTCCAAAGCAAGGGAAGTCTGTGAGTTAGTAATGTATCCCTCAAACATGTTCTATTTATTGTTGTGATAATGATATCCCTAGAGCATGTGGCACAGTGAGCTTGAGTTTACTTCAGATAGAGCATGTACATCAGTTCTGCATTGGACATGGACCTGTCTGTTGGGCAGAGATAGCCTGAGTAGACAGTATGCATCAGAGTACAGATTGAGTTAACTTCAGTCTTGTTGCATGGGGCAACTGTTTGAGGCCAGTAATCCTCTTGTTGAGGTACTTCAGTAGTCTTTCCAGCTGCTGAAGGTGCCTAGTCAGATTCATTGCAAGTGTGCCGTGATACTCTCTGATGGGTCTGATGACTGATGAGTAGAGGGAACCTACTTTGACCTACATGCAAAGAACTTGGCAATTTGTGGGAACAAATAGCATGATTTTCTAACCACTTTGTGAATGTGTTTCTGGAAGTAGAGATGACTATCCACATGTGTCCATAGATCCCTTATTATTACCTCCATATTTAGGGTGTTGGCACCTATGCGGTACTTGTATGACTGTAGCTCGAGACCATAATTCTGAGACCACATCTGTCTGACTGAGACCCTTTTTAAGGATGTCTCTGAAGTATACACCAGACAGGAGGGGTCCCAGGACTGAGCCATGGGGGACAGCAGTTGTTACCAGCTTACAGTCCAACAGGGAGACCGCAATTCTTACCTTGTGGGATCTATCTGTGCCCCAGTTTGCAATCCATCAGATGACATACGTGTTTATGCACAGGTTGTTGATTTTGTGGATACGACATGTGTGTGGGATGTTGGAAAAGGGCTTTTCAAAGTCTATTTAGGCCATGTGTAGCTCATTTCATTGATGTATGTCCTGGGTAACTGCCTTGAAAACTGTCTAGCAGGTTTAGGAACCATGATCTGCCCCTGACCAAACCAAAATAGGTAGGGTTGGGTGTTTGTAGGCTCCCAATAGCTCTGTTTATGAGTTTCATAATGATGGACTCCATGGCCTTGCAGATCAGGCTTATTAGGCTTATAAGACTAAAATTCCCATGGCCTGTTGTGCACCAACACTTGTGGAGTGAGCTAAACGTTGCTGTAACCCATTCAACAGTTTCATATCCTGTACAGAGGGTGAGTCTCAGTAGACTGTTCAGGTGCAGGTTCTGTTTGTTTTGGAGTTCACATATGACACAGCCAGGGAAACCATGTCATAGGTTCATAGGCTCATAGGTAGGTACTAGGCTATCTGTCTGAGGGCATTTATAAGCCAAGCCAGAGTGTGTCGGCTTTCGCCATCCCATTGATTAATTAAGTGAGCCTCTGTCAAGCAGAGCCAATGACGTGATCCAGGGGTGTATTTTCTGTTACCCATCCACTCATCAAGGCTTCTCTTGAAGAGTGTTAGTGAGGGCCTCTGCCTAATGTAGTTAGGAATTTTGTTCCAAGGCATGGGGAGTCTCTGTGTCAGGAATCTATCCCTCCAGCATATTCTATTTATTGTTGTGGCGAGGTTTAGCTCACTAGAGCACGTGGCTCGCAGTGACTTGGATTTCTTTAGGTGGAGCATGTCCATCAATTTTGAGTTGGACATGGCTTTGTAAGTCAGGCAGAGATCACCTCTGAGTAAATGATATGCCACTGAGTACAGCTGGAGTTTTTTCAGCGGGCTGCATAGGACATACGTTTGAGGCCAGTAATCCTCTTGGTGAGGTGCTTTTGTGGTCTTTCAAGCTGTTGGAAGTGTCTTGTGAGGTACATCCCAAATGGGGCATTGTACTCTATGATGGATCTGTTGAGTGACGAGTAGAGGGGCACTATAACCTCTTTATTTCTAGATGCGAACCCCTTAGTAATTAGATGGGCCACAGAGAAGGATTTCCTAACTACTTCGGCAATATGATTGTCAAAGGAGAGATTACTATCTACCTGGGTCCCCAGATCTCTTATTACCTCTTCTGTATTAAGGGGGCTGCTGCCTATGTGGTAATTCATGAGTGTTTTGTTTTTCCCAAACGGGATGACTATGCATTTTTTGGCATTTATCTTGAGGCCATGACTTTGACACCAGGTGTCTGTCTCAGTAAGGCCTGTTTGGAGGATGTCCGTGTCAGCCGGAGAGTCAATTATGGCTCCCAGTTTGCAGTCATCAGCGAACTTGGTTAGCCATAGTCCTCCTGTGTTTGCCTGTACTTCTGAGAAATATATGCCGAACAGTAGGGATCCCAGAACCGAGCCTTGTGGGACACCACTTGTGACTGGTTTAGAGTCAGACCTGGAGCCCACGTATTCTTACCGTGTGAGTTTTGTCTGTAAGCCAGCTGGCAACCCATCTTGTGACATAGAGGTTTATGTTCAGGCTGGTGAGTTTTTCTATAATACCTGAGTGAGGAATGGTGTCAAACGCCTTGGTGAGATCAAGGTAGGCTGTGTGAACCACCTTTCCCTCGTCTATGGCTTTGGTAACTGTCTTGAAGAAGTCAACCAGGTTTAGTAGGCATGATCTGCCCTTAACAAAGCTGGACTGGGTCGGGTCAAGTGTTTGGAGGTTCCTAATGTCTTTGTTAATGAGGTCCATGATGATGCGGTCCATAGCCTTGCATACCAGGCTAGTCAGGCTTATGGGGAGATAGTTACCAGGGTCAGTTGTGGCCCCTCCTTTGTGGAGTGGAATAACTGTTGCTGTACGCCATTCTATGGGCACGTAGCCTGTGAAGAGGCTAAAGTTGAACAGCGTGTTTAGGTGGGGGGTTATTTTGTTCTGTAGTTCATGCAAAATGCAGCCTGGGACACCATCTGACCCCATTGATGCTGTGTTTTTGACTTTTGAAAGGGCTGTTTTCACCTGTGCTAATGTGATTTCCGGGACACTACACTTTTCTGGTATTGCTGTGGGCCCTTTTGAAGGTGAGAGCGAGGTGAAGTTTGCAGTGAATCTATCTGCCAGGATGTTGGCAATATCAGTAGGTTCAGTATATTTTGTGCTATTTTGCACTATCTCAGAGCATAGGCATGCCTCTTGCAATCCTGAGCAACTCAGGGCAAACACAAGCCACTATGCTCCAATTAGCTTACAGCCTTTCTGACACACACCCTCATGATGTCACCTATATTCTACTCTACTACTCACCTACTCCTACTCTTACACTCTTGGGACATGGCTCACATGCTGGGGAAAATTGGGATTCACTATCCTTATTCTCATTAGCATAGGATTGCCTACTAATGCATGGTTACATCTCTCACACTGAGCTTCCCCCCTTAACAACCAGTACTCAGTGGCCATTTTGTCTTCAGCCTGCCATTCACCTGCATGGCAGAATAAGCTTTTTAGTGAAAATGCCTATTTTTGGCTATATTTAAATTATTTTCTTATTTTTTAAAGCGCCACACAAAGATCGGGAAAAAAGTTAGATTTTTATATTTTTAAACATTTATAAATGCCAATGGCCTTATATTTGGCCATTGGCAGGCTTACTCAACTGTATGCAACCTTTATTTGGAGCTGTCATAGCTCCGTTTAGCTATTTGCAGAACGGTACTCCATTACCAATGGAGTACATTGTTGCAGATAACACTAATCTTCCACGGACAGGTTAGTGTTTCCTGGATTGCAAATTTACCTCATTTGCATAGCTTTCAGCAGCTTTCAGCAGCAAATGAAGTAATTTGCATACCATGACACTGTCCGTGCAAGAGTAGCTTTAGCAGCTCTCGTGCACACCCCTGCCGACTGTTCCTGGATCGCACGGCAGACATATTGCCTGTTTGACGCCTTACACTACTCTACAACTCCATGCAAGCTTTTGTAAATCCGGCAGAATGTATTTCTCCAGAGGTTGTTATTCTAATGACTGTTCTGAGGACAATGACAATTTCAGTAACACAGTTGCAAGCACAAATTAGTCCCTTACGTTTGTAAAAAAAGGCTGTTGTCAGTCAAAATTAATGAATACAGGCTAAAACAGACATAATAGACAAGAAATATGTGATAAAATGATGAAAGATTCCAATCAGAAATGTTTACCATACAAAATGGCAACAAAATCACTATTTTAATGAAAAAATGTAAAAATAGCTGTAATCCTGCTTAGTTCACCTCAAATAATTATAACCCCAAAGAAAAAACTGCAATAGCTGCACATTTTCCTGTCAAAACTTCTGAATGAAGCTTTAAATCAACTACCTAGGCCTTACTGTGCATGTCAAAGTAAAACAGAAGCGTATACAACATTTGTAACCAGAAAAGCAATCAAAGCAGCAGAATACACTTTTCAATTACTGATAGAGAAGGTGGGGGATAAAAACCCAAACCCAAAAGAGTTATAATCTGTGTTTGACAGCTGTAAAGTCCAGAGTTAGAAGCAGTCTTCTTAGAGATCCTTCTCTTACTATCACACTTGGAAACTGAAAGGCAGTACCAGTACTCTCAGGTGATTGGTTCTTCCTGCCTACTGACAGGCAGGGGGAGGAGCTATGAGCTTTTGTGGAATGCTAGAGTTAGGGTAGCGTGGCACCACTACCCATATGCCAGTAAGGCATTGTGTTTGTTAAACATCTTAGTTTTGCTGAACTATTTAGTGAACAGCAGCAAACAAAATAATGGATGCTAAGCTGGCTTTAGTGGGGCAATAAGGCAATGAACTGATTGACATCACAGGTTTAAGGGGCACATAGTGAGCAACAAATACTACCATGTCATATTTATCCTACCAGTCATTATGTTGGCCTTCTTTATCTAGGACAAACAGGCCAATGTCACACTTATTTAAAAAAAATCTTTTTATGCCAGGAATAAAGTTAATTCTCTAATCTTTTTGTATACCCCTGGTTTCTAAAGTGTGAGATAATGTGCTATTTGGAGTGCATTCCTGTCTCAGAGGAAAAGTCAAATATGCACCAAGCAGACTATTATCTGCCATGTAGGATGTTTGAATAACCCCGTGATGAAAAATATGGTGAAAATCATTTATTCGCACATTGCACTTATCATTAAGGAATTCATCAGAGACTTCTTCTACAGTAAGATGAAGAGTTTTGAGAACATTAACATGCCCAGCCACTCAACCTAGAATAATCAAAGCCTGCTACATTAAAATAATGGCATTTTTAAGAAAGTTAGAATGATGTCAGTGCTGGTAGACTGCGTGTGTGTGCATGTGTGCATGTGTGCGTGTGTGCGCGTGTGCGTGTGTGTGTGTGTGTGTGTGTGTGTGTGTGTGTGTGTGTGTGTGTGCGTGCGTGTGTGTGCGTGTGTGTGTGTTGTGTTTTCTGTTTTATTTTGTTTTAGATCTGCGATAGCAAGTTATAATCATGTAAATGACATTTGTGGCTCAGTATGCTATAGTATTCAACTATTTCTTTTGAGCAAGTATTGCTTGGGCTTAACCTCACTAATACATCACTCTGATTGCTAGGACTGTTAAAAGTCATTATCAGCAGTAATATTTGTAACTTGCAAATTGAGTTACTGGCCTGCAATATTCATTGGGAAAACTTTTCACTGGCATATTTGATAGGCATGTTTATGTATTTATTTTATTTGCATTTGTTTACCAGGAAAGTCTAAGTGGGTACTGAACTCTTTGCCATTGAGGTCTGGGATGAAAAGTTATATTAATATTGAAGAACATTGTGATACACATCAAGGACATTCACATATTTGACAAGGTAGTTACATATGAGCATTATACATCAGACATTTCAGTTACTTCATAACTTCATGAAAGTAGTCTTGGGAATCATCATACAGACACCACAGTAAGTCTGCACAATATAATTGTGTTAGCATGTTGAGTAACAGTACTAATAGAATATGTATGCTGCTCATGGCACCTACATGTTTGCCAGCACCTTTACGTGGCTAGCCATATTGTTCATGGAAAGGTGTTTGTAAACATGAGCACAGAATGTAAACAAATTGGCTTTCATATAGGAAAAGCTCACATACAAATGTGTTTTAGCCCTGACATCTTAAGAAAAGGATACAGAAGGAGGGGAAGTGAAATGGGGAAATTGTTACACAAACTGTATTATAATGCAATTGTAGTAATAAAGACATGTCTGGATGAAGGCATGCAATGCAGGGAATAATTATCTTGTGAATAGATAATGCATGTGAGCAATAAATGAGATAATAAACATTTTCATCATGCCATGTTTAAACACATGCCAGGATAGATCTCAAAGAGATGCATAACAATTATGGCACCACAGAAATATGTATTTTGGTCATGTCATGAAGAACACCGAAGGGCTTACAAAACTTTCCTATCATAAGATATATAGATGACCTACCTTATAGGACAAGGCTTAAAAAATGTGGCCCTCTGAGTGTGCCATAACTATTGCCTGTATGTTAGCCACCGTTGTTTGGCACACAGATGAAACCAGATTCAAACCCCTGCCTATTATACAAGGCTGTCTCTAGACCTCTGTATTGACTGCATGTGCCACATCAGATAGCACTGGAAGCTGTCACAAATAACTGAATCGAATGTGTGCATTAAGAAAGGAGTTATGAATATAATATGAACAATCATATTTAGTCAGAACACTGGAAAGAAGCTATACATGTTACTGTCCACACAACGGTGAGCGGTACAATTCCAATGCTTCTTTGACAAGGAAGGTGCTTCTGTGATGTAATACACACACTGTCCCAGAACTGAACCACAGTCTATCTATGTAGGTATGTTATCCAAGCCAGTACTCAATGCTTGTGCCACAGGAGCACTCACAGTACTACATGCCCCAAATAACCATTTCACTGCCATGCAGTCACAACCTGTGATGATATATCATTGTCCAACATAAACATGGATAAGAGTAACTAGATACAATGTCTTTATGTAATGTCAGTGCAGTCATACAATGTTACCCCTTTCAAGAATTGAACAACAAGCTATGTAACTCTACAGACTAATGACATGCAGATCAACCACAAGCACCACAGTGGAAGCCTTAACACTATTGTGACACTCCACCTATGATAACTTATGACATCATGTGTATGTGTGGTAAACAATCTCTGAGATAAAAAAAAGGATGTAGGCGTCTCCCACTGTAAATGGACACATTGTAACTTTGGTAGATGCCATTCATGCATTACAGTATAAGACCCAACAATGTTAACAGGCACTGAATGTGGATGTTGAACACCTGAGCATTTGACAACAGAAAACACATGATATTATACAGGATGAGTGCACCACGGTAGAAGTGTTACTACAATTGTGAGATATATCGGTATGTCAAGGCATTATTGCTGCTAGGCAAGCAATAGTGTCCACGGCTATGGAAAGGTGTTTGTAAACATACTGCTAGGGATATATATGTGCCTGTAATTGCTGTACTAAGTCAACAACATACAGAATGTTGTCTCATTCTCTCTTGCCAGTGGATAATGCTTTCAACATATGCTGTGTAAAAAAATGTGATGATGTCATCATTACTTTGAATAAAAGCATTGCTATGTGAGAAATTAGCATAGCTTTTTGTAAGAGGAATCGATATCTGTATTTGTATACAGCACGTGTTTGATAACAGGGTTAGTGATATAAACTGTCACAATAAGACTGACACAGTAGAGTCTGAGCAGTAATGCCAATATTTGAACTAACTACCCAAGATCACAAGCTAAACATTTTTGCCTGAATTGCAAGCAGCACACAACATGTTGAGGTACAGGTGGGACAGTACACAGTTAAATGGGTGACATCACAGCTGTTTATTAGATGGATGTTTATATAGACCCAATGATACGTGATATGGGTACTTAGGTTGATAGCAATCCGAAATTTAAACACCACGTATCCAGAGTAGTAAGGAAATCCTTCTATGTGGCACATCTTATATGGAAAGCCATCGCATCTAGATCAAAGAACAGATATATCCATAATATAAGGACAAAATGATTGACTTCAACAATTGGCTAAGCTTCTGGTGTCATTCAAAGGGGATCTGCCTGGGACGACATGCTCGACAGACCACGATGCTTTGCCAGAGATGGTCTGCACCTGTTGCCCCTGGGATTCAGGTTACTGGCTAAGGCTCTTGCCACCCCTATAGTGCCTTTTTTAGTCAAAGTTCAAAGGACAAAACCACCACCATAACAGGTACAAGCATGCAAAATCTGAAGGTAATGCTACTCAATGCTAGAAGTCTAAACCTCAAAATGCACTCTCTCGAGGCACTCCTAAAAATGGAGAACATTGATATCTGTGCAGTAACTGAAAACTGGTTCAATGCTCCAGACAGCACCCCTGCAATACCAGGCTACAACCCTTACCACACTTTTCGGCCACCAAACTAAGATCGAAACACTAAAGGTGGAGGAGTGTCCATATTCACCAAGGATATTCACATCAACAGACTAGTTGCCCAACACAATGTGTCTGAAATTCTCCAGGTGCAACTAACACTAGGTAAGACTGCAATCCAAATTGTAGCTTGCTACAGATCCCCCACCTTGCCCCAAGATTCTCACTGCACCTTTCTAAACATACTGGAAAATATTAAGATACAACCAAACACCCTAATACTGGGTGACTTCAACTACACTGCTGTTAACTGGGAAAACTACTCGTGTACCAACATCTTTGCCCAACAGTTTTTGGAATTCATAAATTCCAACGTCCTGGATCAACTAATCCATTGTCCCACCAGGGGCTTCAATATCCTAGACCTGGTCATTACCAACATGGGAAATTGATGCTCCACACCTATGGTCACCCCCTCGTTGGTCAGGTCAGACCATAAGCTAATCACCCTTAACATCCACATCCCACCCCCATACCCCAGTAAGGAAACCTCCATAAAAAAACCTCTCCAAAACCAACTTCATGCTACTCAAGTCAGAAGATGACTGCAAACTGGGAGCCATTATTGAATCTGCAAATGATGTAGATACTCTACAAAAGGGCCTTTCAGAAACAGATGCTTTGTGCCAGAGCCATGGGCTCTAGCTAAATGTCAAGAAATGTATAGTTATCCCCTTTGGGAAAAAAACATGTACCCGTGAATTACCACATAGGTGGCAGTACACTAAACACCGAAAGTGTGATAAGAGACTTAGGGATACAGGTGGACAGTGGTCTCACCTTCAATAACCACATTGCCACAACAGTCAGGAAATCCTTCTATGTGGCACACCTCATCACTAAGGGATTTTCATCAAGAAAAAAGGAGGTCATTGTCCCACTGTACTCATCCCTCATTAGACCCATTATAGAGTACAACACCCCGTTTGGTATGAACCTCACAAGACATCTGCAACAGCTGGAAAGGCCACAGAAATACCTCACTAAAAGAATCACAGGCCTAAAGCAGATGCCCTATGCTGATCACCTTAAAAAACTCCAGCTATATTCTGTTGCATATCGTCTACTCTGAGGTGATCTCTGCTTAACATACAAGGCCATGTCAAACCCAGAGCTATTGGACATGCTACACTTAAAGAAATCCCAGTCCCTCAGAGCCACACACTCCAGGGATCTAGACCTTGTCATCACAATAAACAAAACATGCTGGAGGGATAGGTTCCTGACCCAGAGACTCCCCAGACTCTGGAATAGACTGCCCATACATGTCAAGCAGAGTGCCTCTTTGGCCCTCATCAGAAGGAACCTTGATGATTGAATGGGAGAAAGGAAATTCACCCCGGGGATCACATCAGTCACCCTGCTAGACAGGGGTCCAGGGAAGTAATAGTGTGGGAAGAAATAGCCAGGGAATTGTTATGGCTAGGCTTGTATAGGCCCTAGGGCCGATAGCCTAGTACCAACCTATGAACCTATGAACCTATTTTAATTCCATTATACTGGGCCCTCATCAGACCAATAATTGATTGCAATGCTGCTTTTTGCATGTATAGTGCCAGACACCTGCAGATGGAGAGACCACAGAGGTTTCTCACCAAGAAATTACAGGGTACACAAAACAAGTCTTACATGGAAAGACTTAAAGCTCTGTCACCATATTCTGTCTCTTACAGGTTGCTAATAGGTGACCTTGTGCCTGGCTTACAGGGCAGTCTCTGACCCGACCCTCATGGAAATGCTACACTTTTGTAAATCAAATTGCATGAGGGTCACTCGCTCCAGGGATCTTAACCTAGCCTCTGACATGAACAGGTCATGCTGGAAAGATAGATACATTTCCCAGAGACTGCCACTTCTTTGGAGCAAGCTTCCAGTTCAGGTGAAACAGAGCTCCTCTCTGACCCACTTCAAGTGCAACCTAGATCAATGGAAGGGTGACTGGAAACTTGCTCCTGGAGTGGTGCCCATATCCTTCCTGGAGAGAGGAAGTCAGTATTAACTACCATAGACCCTTACCTCTGTGAATTTCACTCACCTACCTACTGACAATTGGTGCAACGTGGGATAAATATGGCTAGGTGTGTAAGGGCTCTAGGGCTGTTAGCCTAGTAACCTTCTATGAACCTATAAAAGGTGTTTGAAGTACACAGTACCACTGTACAACTACATATCATATATGTATTTGAAGAGGACTCTATATGATGGTGAAAGACACACTCACAGCTGGCCTCAAACATCCTTTATATGTAGTTACTCAATGTACAAACCACAGTAACAAAATCATGCAACACAGGAGTCTTCATACTCCAAATATGAGATATTGCGGTTAGCATTATGTAATCATTGTGTGGCCAAAAACTGATTTTTTCTGGGGATGCTAGGATTTGCTAATGTAATATTGTGTCATGGTAAATCCATGTCATAAGTAGAGCTACATTCAAAGGTGGTTGTGAGGTGGCCAGCAGTATATGACAGTAATCAAAGTCACATTATGTGAACAGCAAAGGACACGAACCACCTACCTATCCACTTTCACCATCTATACAGCCCATTATCAGTAGCCAGTGCCACAAAAGAATGTGGAGTAAAAGTGTGACATACAGCATCTATGAAGGGATGACATCATCAGTGTATTGCCAAGGAGATGTGTATGGTAAAATGACTTTTTCAGTCACCTGGGATTGTAATGGTTGCCACTGCGAATGTGTATAAAACAATCATGAGTTTGTTTTTAGTCACTTTTCTAGACGTTAAGCACGCCTATATTTGAACCTCTTACCCATCTATTTACACATTCTAGAGACTAGTGTAAGAAATGCATGCACTGCAGAAGTCTGACATTTAAATTACAACAGTTTACCTGCAAAAGAATGACCACATTAGTGTGTCGCACCAGAAGGTGTAGGCAGAGAATCCATCCATCCATTCATCCAACCTCAACACCTTTTTCCCATTTTTCACATGAGGTCGGGGTGTCACTTCCGCAGTGACAATCATCTTGAGCCAAGGTTTACACGACCGGGTGGCTAGCCCTGTCTCGGTAGTTCATTTGCACCACTCAGTCATGCACACTCTCACCTACGGCCAGTTTAGAGTGTCCATTCCACCTACTGTATGTCCTTGGAATATGGGAGGAAACTGGAGCACCTGGAGGAAATCCACATGACAGCAGGGAGGACATACAGACTCCTTACAGAAGGCATCATCATTTTTTAATTATGTGCTTCCCCACAAAACACCTGTAATTTGAAAAATGGAAATGTCCCCCCCACCAAACAAATGTTTGCATCACTTTCCTTCTAAAAACTTTAAATAGATATTTTTTTTCAATCTATGAGAATCTTATTGGAAGCATTAATTTTGACAACTGTGGACAAAGTATTGCATAAAAAACATGTTTTTATTTAAGTAATGTATAGAAAATTGCACTTGGTAGAGTACAAGCAGTATATATAACTACACCATTGTCTTACAAAGAAGATGTAGATATGAAAGATGGGATTAGCGGATGGTGAAATCATCTAGCTGTTTAAAATGTTTATCCAGAGTAGAAGTTGGCTGAGCACATACTCACCTAATTGTAAACACCCTCCCACACACACACAAGTTCCCTGCATTGAGTAACGAACCTCCTACTTATCTAGTTACATGATGTACAAAGCACTGTATTAGTCACAGGCTTCACAATAGAAGTCTGACTGTCAAGGGTACAGAGGGCACTTTTGTCAGGATGACCTCGTCAATGTGTTTCATTAAAAAGTAGGATAAGGGAGCTGTGTGCACATTTAAATGCCTTCTCTTCAGGGGGAAGTGGATATAGGTGCAAACATTATACACACACACACACACACACACACACACACACACACACACACACACACACACACATTTCCCATGTTGAGAAATGAACCTCCAACCTATCTAGTTACATAATATGAAAAGCACTATATTAACCACAAGAGCCACAAGCAAGGTTTGATTCTTAAGGGTAGTGGGTGCACTTTTGTCAGGGTGACCTCATCAATGTGTTTCATTAAAAAGTAGGATAACGGAACTGTGTGAAAGCTAGCTGCACTCTTCTCAGTGGAATTGGATACAGCATAACGTGTTATACACATTTTCATGCAAACAAATCTACATTGGATATTGAACTACCTACCTATCTAGTTACACAGTCTATGGAGCATTGTATTAGTTGCAAGTGCCGCAGGAGACGTCTTACAGTTAAAGGTAGAGACTGCACTTTTGTCAGGATGACCTCATCAATGTTTTTTACAGAGGATGTTTCAGTAAAATGTGAAAGTGGATATAGCACCAAGTGTTGCACAGACACTCAGAAACACACACACACACACTCACACACACACACACACACACACACACACACACACACACACACACAATCTTCTATGTAAGGCATCAAACCTTCTACCTGTCTAGTTACACAATTACACATTAACACTGTGAAATAGGACATTTGAAAGTGGTGGATAGGACAGTCACTTTGTTGAGGTTGACAAGCAGTGGGTGGGACACCAGGAAAAGAATGTAGGAATTTGCAGGAGGGTCGAGGGAGAGAAGCATGGCTATCCACTTCTTCACAATGTAAAAGTACAAGTGTACATACAATTTCATGACTTTGCAGAGTCTCCACACCAGTGATTGGTGGCAACAACAGAGTAATGTTGTATTGGCAATTGGACCAAATCAATTGTGTCAAGATGAGATATAGACAGAGTGGAAAGCTATGTTTGGGGAGTATTTTTTTGTGGGACATTTTTTTTTTGGAGGGGGGGGAGAGAAATGTTGGGAAAAGTGCTTAGGAATGAGAAAGTCAAGTAGGTGTGATGTGTTAGGAAGCATCAGCAGGCATACAGGACATACAAGACAGACTGGGATGGTGAGGGATGTAAAAGGTTGTGGGATACGATGATTGAAGCTAGGTACCCATGTCCAGCATTGAACAGTGAGAATCTAGCCCTCATCCTCAGAACTGTCATCTCTGTCTCCTCCAGCAGGTCTCTGCATCAGTGCCAGACATGGCATCATCTTTGCAATGAGATGCAGGATCTTTTCAACCCTGCAGAAATGTGCACTGAAGCCCCTCTCCATTATATCCTCCTGCAGCCCTGTCAGCTCCTGCCAGGTGAGAAAATCACAACCTCCATTATTACTGCTCCCAGAGGGCACCACTGCACCAGCAGCCGGGGCAGAGCTATCTGACACAGGTGGAGTAGTTAGGGCAGGGGTTGTGGAGAGAACACTGACAGGTTGTGACCCTGAAGTGTCTGTCTATTACCCTGAAGGAGTAGTTACTCCCCATAAGCTAATACATCTGTAAATAACCTCCTATAGTCTTATAACCCGTAGCAATAGCTAGAACTGTAATTTGCTTACAATTAATTTTTACTTGCATTGTACTAATTAGCTCCTTCAAATGCCAATTTATTGCAACTTGTTACTATGTATTTTTAAAATTCTCTCATATTTTGTAATTTTGTAATCTTGTAACTTCTATCATTTGTATTTGTATTTTGTATTTTTCTGGAGCTTTTCTCCCCAGGACTCCATTGAAAACAGGCTCCTTGTGGCCCAATGGACCATGCTGGCAAGCAAACTGCAAATAAATAAATAAAGTGCTGGGTGCCTGTGCTGCCATCTGTGGAAGTATGGGAAGGGTGAGCCATGGTGATCAGTGCATTTCTGTGTGCTGTTGATCATTAATTTTTCAGCAGGAAGTTTTGCAAACAGCAGATTGTTAATAAATCATACCTCCCATCAAAAAAAAAAAAAAAAGAGAAAGAGGAAGGTGAGGGAGTCAAACAAAAGCGATATTTAGATAACTGAGATACGTGGTATGCCACAGTACTGTCATCTTTCAATTTACTTGGTTTGGATAATTTACAATTGTACACCTTTGCTACATCCATATATGATGGAAACATATTTACATGTCATAAAATAAACAAATCTCACTGCTGTGATATAAGAAACAGCAGCTTTTATTTTCCTATGACAGATATGAAATATGCATTCTAATTTAATAATTGTAATTACCATAATGTAATTTTTCCTGATATACTATTGCTGTTAATATTTTATAAATACTTATCCAGTAATAACACATGATTGCTGCTTCTGGGTGCTGAACCCTCACATAACTAAGCTGATGTTTTCATTGCCTAGTGCAATCAACAAGAATTAGTGGGGAAGCCATGCATGGTTGATATCAAGGTTGAGTTATGTCTGCTGAAAATGCTAATGACTGAGGGAATGAAAATAAAGTTCTGGCTTGAATTTGCACCTATTCATAATTACGCCATGCCTCTATGAGGCAAGTTAATCTCTTGTAGTGTACATCATCATTTTCAGCTATCTCCTCTGCAGCTTTACAGTACAAAAAAGAAAAGAAGTATATATGAAAGCATAACGAGTACCTGTGCTGTCTGATTATTTCACTAACGCAATGTTATACAGAGGTTATGGGTCAGTACACTTACACATCTGGAGGGTGTTTGCAGTCCTAAATTCAGCCTCATATCAGCTTTGGAGGTTCTGTTTGTGCTTCTTAAGGTTACTATAGTGGTGATGACAGTGTGTGGAATGCCTGTTACATTGGAGACAGCCTTGGCTAAGCTATTCCATGCCTCAGCCTTATACTGGGATTTGGTATAATTTCCCTGCAGCAGACAATGGCTTTAGCACTTCACGAAGAGAGTCACAAATATCCCAGACTCCTGAATACCCCACATTTGTGCTCTAAATTTAGTACAGTTCTTTCCCCTCACCGGCCATGTCTGCAAAAGTCAAGCTAACAAAATATGCTTGAATTGATACCCAATTCAGATCTCATGGGTAATTGGTTGTGCTCAGAGATGCACGGCCGCGCAAAATGCATTTGTGCAATTGAAACCAGATGGACTGTTTGACAGACACATTGATACTACTTACATCATAAATGTAAAGTGTAAAATATGGCGTTGAGCTTTGCCATGTGTGATGCTCAACCTATTGACACAGGTTCCAGTGTTCGACAATAGAATGCTTAATGAGATGGCTTTTACTCCTTGCAGTTTGGAAGGAGAAAACAATGACTTGTGACATATTGTGATGTTAGGGCTTGCACAATGTTATTATTGTATCAGTTGAGAACAGAACCCATGGGATAAAGCATGCAAAAACTGAAAGTTAGTTTATTAACTGAGATTGCCACAGGAGAACTGCCTCTCTGACATGGAAATTAGACATAACAATTTCAAAATGAATGAAGATACACTTTAGACACCCCTGTATTTGTATGGTTTTAATTAGTTCTGGGAATGTATTCCTATGTAAAAGTCAGTATTTGTGTTTGCAAATATGTTTCAGATGGATGCAGTTATGTGAACTGAGTAAAACAAGTATGTTTATGCTACATACATATTTCACAAGACATAACTGTCCTAAACACATAGTTGGGATATGTGATGAGTCATGATGATTATAACAAATGTATTGTACCAGTCGTGCATATATATATATATATATATATATATGGGTCTACTTCTAAACACCGACATGACGATTCCCCGACACAAAACTCACCGACGCCAAATAACCGACAACACACAAACCCGACACAGACCCGACAACGCAAAACACCGAACACCAAAACACCGACACACGGAACGTAAACAACACGCGACACTACATAGCATACACACTAGCCCTGACCCAAACCCTAACCCTAAGGTCCGACACTATCGCACACTTCACCTACCTGCACCCTAACCCTAACTCACTTAACCCACCCCTAGCCCAAGCTCCGACACTAACGCACACATCACCTACCTGCACCCTAACCCTAACTCACTTACCCACCCCTAGCCCAAGCTCCGACACTAACGCACACATCACCTACCTGCACCCTAACCCTAACTCACTTACCCACCCCTAGCCCAAGCTCTGACACTAACGCACACATCACCTACCTGCACCCTAACCCTAACTCACTTACCCACCCCTAGCCCAAGCTCCGACACTAACGCACACTTCACCTACCTGCACCCTAACACTAACTCACTTACCCACCCCTAGCCCAAGCTCCGACACTAACGCACACTTCACCTACTTGCACCCTAACCCTAACTCACTTACCTGACCACTCCTACCTCCGTCACAGTCGCACACTTACCGGGTCGCGATCACACATTACCCTTGTCGGTCTTTCCACTGTCGGCGAATCACTCTGTCGGTATACGTACCTGTCGGTCATCTGGCGTCAGTGATTTCCGCGTTGGGGAATCGGCGTTTCGGTCTTTAGAAGGGGACCCATATATATATATATATATATATATATATATATATATATATGTATGCAAGTGAATTTTGCATTAACTATCATCACTGTCTTATATAGGAAACTGGTACACATTAGCTTGAGGTCATATGTGAAGCGTTAATGATAATGAATAGAAAAGTTTACTTATGCAAGGATTATTGAGAAATTGCTTGCAAGAAACAGGTTTAACATTATCATTTTTCTTTAGTGTTATAGTCCTAATCAAAATGTTTTGAGAAATGTTTTTTATACCCTTTGTAAAAGCATCTTGTAGCTGGATTCAAATCTTTTATCAGCTGTATTTTTTGTCTATACTCACTACCCTTACACCTTGTGTCACAGAGGTTTGTGATTGGTGGAGTTTCTCCACTCATGACTGTCCAGAGTGCTGAGGAAGTGCACTGTTGCCAGGCATGTTTTCACAACATAAGGCAGGCTGCAGCCTGAACTAAAATTGCCACTGTTTTCCTTAGGAAGGGAACCATGTTTGCATACTGCCACGTAGAGAGCAAATGCAAATTAAAGTGACAAAAAATACACATTGTGACTAATTGCAACGGGACCTCTAAACAGGATTCAAACAATGCTTCATGTGTCTTATTTCTCTCAATTCACATCAGGTACACGTTGTGCCACACAGATAATTATATGATAGGTGGAATTTCTTAACTCACGGCTGTCCAAAATACTGAGGAAAGTGTACCATTGCCAGGCATATTTGTGGTATATAAGGCAGCTTGAACTATATTTTGCACCTTTTTCCTTAGGTAGGCAACCATGTTTGCACACTGCCAAGCACAGTGCAGATCTAAATTAAAATGACAAAAAAATTACATATTGTGAATAATTGCAGTGGGATGTATAAACAGGATTCAAACAATGCTTCATGTGCCTCATTTCTCTCAATTCACTTCAGTTATACCTTGTACCACAGAACTGGAAATCTGTCAGGTGTATTTTCACCAGTAAGTACTATCCATACTGCTGATGGCTGCACAATAATGCCAGGCATATTTGCTCTACATAAGACAGCCTAAACTAAATGTTTCACCTTTTTCCTTAGGCAGTGAAACATTTATGTGCACTGCTGAGTGGAGAGCAAATGAAAAGACATTAGAAAATTAATACAGACAAGAGTAAAAAACTGACAGTAAATTAAATGCAATGACTGGGAATATGTAGCAATGAACAGAGCAAGAAGTCCATTCATGTGACACATTCAGCCTTTTCACTTATCATTGCAACATCAGAAATGTTCTTTGTGTAACAAATTATCAGACTTGTACTTAATAACAAATAATGAGAAATGTACACAGACAAAAGCTTACATGTTGTTAGCAATAGTGATGAGTTGCTTTTTAAAACCACACAGTTTATCACAAAATATGATTAAATATTTATTCAGACTACCGTGTGTAAAATTATCATTTAAGTAGATTTGAATCATGCTTCTTTAAGGTTACTACACTTAACACCTTGTGGCACACAGAAAGTTACCTGACAGGTGTATTTTCTTCAGAGTAACATCCAGAGTGATGGCAGATGTGCATTGCTGCTGGGCTGGTTTGTGTTGCATAAGGCAGCCTAAACTAAATGTTTCACTTTTTTTCTTGAGCTGTGAAAGTGAATTATGCACTGACAAGCAACATGCAGATGCAGAAAGCAATGTTTATCAGAAGCATTCAAACAACTGTTTGGGAATAACTGTAAGACATATGAAATGAGTGACAGTGTATATGCAGCAAAGAGCTATTGCTGCATTAGACTGATAGATAACGCCATATCAGATTTCATTGCTGCATCAGTACCATTGTGTGTGTGTGTTACAATATCAGGTCTTTAGCTAATCCCATGGGAATGGAGAAGGCATAGGGAACAGCAGAAATGATTTCATTATTCACACAAAACACACAATTAATACTGACATCATTTCAAAAGACTTCTTTGTCACTTTTAGTCAATAATGACCTTACTTGAGTTTCCCACAGCAACACATTTATACATCAAAATGAGTGTCAAGATTTAGTATGAGCTCCCTCATCAAAATTATCTGGGAACAGGTTTTGATTCCTGCATCACTTATAGCATTTCCCTAAGTTCAATACCTTTGCACACTCTACCACAGAGATGGGAGTGTGACAGCTGTAATTTCTTCATTCAGTACTGTTCAGACTGCTGAGAAAAGTGCAACAATGTCAGTCTTCATTGTTATATTGAGGCAGTCCAAATAAAATTTGTCAGTTTTCATCTTGGGCAGTGAAATGCAATTCAGTGCTTTTGATCATGTCCGGTCAATGGAATGCAATGCCAAATGGGGCACAAATGATACAAGAAAAAAATAGATCATATACTTTAAATGTAAATTTCACATGTTTAAGCAACGTTGTTATCTTCCAACAGTAACCTGCATGGATTTGAATGCTCAAACAATGGTAGTGAGAACAATCATTTAAGAGTACTTTCAATAGTTGCCACAGACAAAGACCTGTATTAGTAAGGCAAATCAGAGAGTTTAGATGTATTGATAATGTGACATTGTATCAGGTTATATTGAAAGTGCAACAGAAACAAGGTATTAAAGTTGTCCTTTTTCATTTGACAGTAAATGGAGGATTGGGATACTGCAAACAGGATACCCATGTACACAATATTAAATGAAGACTGCAAACACTGCAAGTGTATCCCTTTCTTTCTGTATGGTGTCTCATTCTGTTAGCTATGATTTCTTAATAGTAAACCTGTCTCTGTTTTATTACATGTGTTATTTTTTATCAGTATTTACCCGCTTAAATATGAATAACATTTTTTACTTAGAGGCAGTATCTGTAGTCATTAAAGCCAGCATTTTCTATCTTAGGAATATCATTTTTCTAAAGTAGTCAGTGTACTTTCAGACCCATTGGTAAGACTGTTCTCCCTGACACACACTTAGTAGGTGTACATTTATTTATTTATTATTTGTTTACTGGGAACGTCTGACTTGGAACTAATCTAATTTTCAGTGGAGGCCCAGGGAGAAATGCTTCAGATGCATGTCTTTGTAACGTGGGAGGAAACCAGGCTACCTGGAGAAAAAACACATGAATGCAGGGAGGACATGCACACTCCACACAGAAGGCAATCCAGCCGAAAATCGAACCAGAGAACATCTTGCTGTCCACATCAAAGAGGGGAAACTGTGAAAGCTAATTGTTCCTACAGTCAGAGTAATCTTAGATACCTGCAATCCGTTAACAGGTAACACTTCTCAATGCTTATCCTTGCACTGTTAGGGCATGTGCATGTAATCATATAGCTCCTTACACCATATTTGCCTTCCCTACATTTAGTGCAGATTGTGGTATTCAGGAATGCTAATGATTTCACTCCTCATTTGTATACTCCCAGTTGAAACTCTCACCATCCAACCCAATATCATATTCATGGGCAACTTTAATTACCCCACTGTTAACTGGGAATCCTATATGACACCAAACATAGGCACAGAGATTCCTGAGTTTTGTAAACACAAACTCCCTGGACCAGATTGTCAGTACACTGATCAGGGGTTCAACCATACTTGATCTGGCCCTCACTAATATGGGAGAGGGCTGCACACCTCCAAGTGTAATGTCTTCCCTGATAAGATCAGAGCACAAAATGGTTTCCTTTGAAGTAAAAATAAAACCTGGACCCCTAACTAACCCTGGAATATTTAGGCACTACTCAAAGGCTAACTTCCTGCTATTAAGTTATAACCTGGCAAAATTTCAAGACCCCATAAACCATGTGAACACTGCTGCCTATGTAGAACTGTTCATGGAAACCCTATACAAGCATGTTAATAGCTGCATAGAGACAGCTGTACCCACCAGGATGAAGTACAGAACTAACTCAAAAAACAATCTACCTGGAGATATCACAAAATAAATAGGCTGTATAACAAAAGGAAGAAAACCATGGTAAAAATTAGGAGGTGCACCACCCAGCAGGATAAAAGCACTCTCATTAAACTAACTCAGAGGAGAAATGAAGTCTACCAAAGCTGGAGTTGAGGTAAATTTGGCTCCCAAGCTAAGGACAACCACAAGACATTATTTAACTATGTCTGCAACCTCAAATGCAATACATAATGGTGCACAGAGCTCATTGTAAATGGAGCCACCTATACTGAGCCAGAAGAAATAGCAAACCTACTGGCCAATAAATTCAGCTCCAAATATATCCCTCTCTCCCCCTCAACCTTCCCTCAGGAAATATCATCAAATATAACTCCCCCTGCTATCACTAGGGAACAGCTGATTATTGCTTTCTTTAAGGCCAAGAAAACTGCATCAATGGGTCTAGGCAATATCCCAGGATGCCTTCTAAATAGCATGAAACATGACCCATCAGATCCTATGAAATTGCTATTGAACTGTAGTCTCCAAAAAAGCTTCATGCCTCATGAATGGATAACAGCAACAGACCCTGGAAACTACAGGCCCATAAGTCTCACTAGTCTCATATGAAAAGCCATAGAAATAATTATTATGGAAAGGATCAATAATGATATAGTAAACCTCCAGACACTGGTCCCAACCCAAATTGGTATCATCAAGGACAGGTAATATCTGCTTAACCTGGTGGACTTCTTTGAGAAGGTCACCAAAGCAATGGATGTGAGTAAAATAATAAACACTGTCAACCTTGACCTGGCAAAGTCATTTGACAAAACACCCCACTTAGGCATTGTTAACAAACTCAATAGCTTAGGTACAAACCTTTATGCCACCCAATGGACAGCCAATTGGCTCACAGATGGGACCCAGGAAGTTAGAATTAGGGAGTCCACCTCTACAAAGAGGCCAGTCACAAGTAAAGTCCCTCAGGGATCTGTCCTGGGACCGCTCCTTTTTGGTACAGGGTGCTAACCTTTATGTCATCCAGTGGATAGCCATCTGGCTCACAGACATGACCCAGGAAGCTAGAATTGTTGATCCACCTCTACAAAGAGGCCAGTCAGAAGTACAGTGCCTCAGGGATTGGTCCTGGGACCACTCATTTTTGTTATTTACTCCTCCGAAGTCAAGGACAATGTTAGTGGCCTCTGGCTGACTAAATTTGCAGATTATTGCAAATTAGGAGCTGTCATTCAATCCCACACTGACACAAATGTTCTCCAGGAAGGGCTGACAGAGGCAAACAACTGGTGTCAGAGCCACGGACTAAAACTAAATGCCAAGAAATGCATAATAGTGTCCTTTGAGATGTCATGCAGCCCTGGTAGCTATTTTATTGACAACAGACCCCTAAGAGTTGACCCAGTAGTCAGGGACTTTTTGACACACATAGACAGTAATCTAACTTTTGACCATCACTTGTCTACAGTACTAAGGAAATCATTCTGTGTTGTGCAACTTATAAACAAAGGTATGACATCTAAGTCTAAGGAAGTCATTGTTCCACTATATTTGGCATTCATCAGACCTATCACTGAGTACAATGCCCCACTTTAGAATGTATCTAACCAGGCATATCCAACAATTAGAATGTTCACAGAGGTTCCTCACTAAAAGAATACAGGCATATGTAACATGTTTATGCCGACCACCTCAAGGCTGTCTCCCTGTATTCTGTCTCCTACAGGCTGTTGAGGGGAGATCTCTGCCTGGCATGCAAGGCATTGTCAGACCTCACTCTGATGGAGCTCTTGTATATCTGTAAAAGAAACAGCACCAGAATTACCCATTCTAAAGACTTAAACTTTGCCTGGGATATAAGTAGGATCTGCTGGAGAGACAGATATGTTCCCAGAGACTACCCCGTCTCTGAAACAGGCTGCCCATTCATGTAAAGCATAATTCCTCTAATGGACACAAGCAACCTGTAAATGGGTCATCTCCCAGGCCCCTACCTGTAAATGGGTCATCTCCCAGGCCCCTACCTGTAAATGGCTCATCTCCCAGGCCCCTACCTGTACATGTTTCATCTCCCAAGCCCCTACCTGTACATGTTTCATCTCCCAAGCCCCTGCTTACACTTATCAAGGGTGCCAGAACTCGTCAGAGATTTGGAATGCATGGCTAGTCTTAAAAAGGCCCTTGTGGTCATTAGGCTAGTAAACACTTCTGAACCTATGAATCGGTATATAGATAATCATGTAGTTAATGCACTTGTATAGTAGTGGGAAGACTGGATGAAGAGAGCTCAATACTGCTCAAATAACACAACTTTAGGAGAATTAGCTATTTTCTACATGGCTGTATTCTCAAGGCATGTTGCTATTTCTTACATAATATTTTTAATTTAACATTAAAAGGTGAATTGCACTGACCACTGAAAATCCTTTATTTATCTTGCTTTTTTCCCTTTATCCCTCTTCTTTTGGCATAACCACATCTGTATTAGAAAAAAGTATGCTACAGAATGCTACATGACCTATGATTTAATTTGTATTTAATATGATATTCGCACACTTATTGTGGATGGATGTATTCTAAGTTTGTATGAAGGTCTGCCATTTTTACCTGTGTTAGCAGAAAAAGAAAAATGTGTTCTGTTTCTGGATTCCTACCTGACTGACCACCTCAACAGGGGAGTGCAGTTATAATAGTTTTGCCTTACATGTCTAATGCTGCAGTTTTAATTGTTATTGTTAATTCTGCAATGAATTATACAATTAAATGTGTACTGTCTGCATTACAAAACTGCTATAAATCATTGATGATATTTGATTTTGAAAAATGTATTTGTTGGTACGGCGTTCCTTACTTGTATGTAGTCAGAGGGAGTATTAACTTTTAAATTGCTTTGTGCATGTTGGATGCATACAGTTACACATACTTCAGCTCACATCCATCTTGTCCGTGTATTGTAAATGTAATCATATGTGTCTGTTTTCTACTTCATCTCATACAGGAATATGGCAGCCAAGAAGAAATCTGTACCCTGCAAGCCACCATATAATGATGCAGAAATTGAGGTCATTATCCAGACCTTAGATTGCCATGGAGCTTTTCTATTAGTGAGAGGTAGAGGTGACCAATCTGTCTGAGACAGGATATGGCAGAAGGTGGTCAATGAAATTAATGCTGTCGCTGGGCATGGAAGAACTTACTTCCAGATACGATACTGGGCAAGTGACATGATAACCTCTGCTCACCTTATAGCAGTTGCAATTGTCCAGAAACAAGTAGTTATGGGGGGGGGGGGGGGGCATCCACCAACAACAACTGAAACAGAGGAATTCCTGTCCACTGTCAGAGATCCAAATTGTTTGCCGGAGGATTCCCACAGAATTCTTGACACTGATGTAGAAGTGGGTGACAGACCAGGGCATCAAAAGCAGACCTTCCAGGTATGCAAAATGCAGATGTCATTGTAATATCTTTATATGTGTATATCTCAGATATCTGACATATAGAGAGCCAATGATAACTGTGAGTCATACTACGGTCATAGAGAAATAATGAGGGGTGTTTTGTGGGTGGGGAGAGCCAACTGTTTAATACATTTCTGTATGAGAACATTTTTGATCTGCACATGTAAAAGAGATTGTTCTATTTTTCTTGTTTGATTTGCACTGTGGTACTTATCAACCTTGTTTCCTTTCCATTCCTCACATAGGGGGACATCTGGATTGCAGGCTGCCAGCCCACCTACTCATGGTAAGTATAGATTTGATTATTGTTTTTACTGTATATCAGACAGATTTAGATCTATAGGACAGTAAAGTTTCTGTTAGCATCTGTTAAAGTTTAACATACTTTTCATATAAGAAAAAATATATGATACATTTTAGTTCTCGATTTTTCTGTTTATTGTGTTTATTGCTTGTTATCGTAGGTGATCCTGAGAGTGGCACTGTGGGACTCCTACCACCTGATGTCAGAGTATCGTTAATCTCCGACAATGATGCTGGCGATGAAGAAGCACAGTCTGGGGGTAAAAGTGTCAGTATGTGACACAGAGTTGTAGCTTCCACATCCCCTGCCCATATTTCAGACACAGTCAATATGCCTACACATACTCATGATACAGATAACTCTGGTATAGGAACGGTTGAGGGTGATACACTTGATCAGGGTAGTGTAGTTACTTTGATTGCATAGCCAGTTGCAATTCCCAATAGCCATCATGAGGGCATTATATCACACAGGAGGGCTGGTGGGGTGCTTGGTGGAGGCCTGCTTCCCACTTTCCTCCTGATGGTATTGTATCATTTGGTGCCACCAGACATATGTGTAGGGCCATAGTGCACAGGCATGTTCCACCAGGGGCTGTGAAGAGAAAATGTGACTACTAAATATCATGCATTCTGACATGATTGACTCCCAGAACCATGTGAGCAACCCCTTGGATAGGATGAACAACTCACTGGATCAGGCAGTGTCTGTGATGGTACATCTGTTGGGGAAAGGTGGTCATTCACATGGCCGTAGAGCAGCTACATCTTCTGATATTAGTAGATGTGGCTGTGCAGGATTCTGCTGCCATAGTTCCACTACATCTATTGTTCCATTAGTGATAGTGGCATTAACACCCAGATGTGGTAGGTCAGTGGGTTGTGGTTCTGGACGTAGTCATAAGGAGAGCTTGTCCAGAGCTCATCCACCATACATTGCTTATGTTCAGGTAGCATCCTGACTTCTATCCAGGGCCATGGAAGTAGCAGTGCAACTCCTGGAAGAGGTAGTTCTTGTGGTGGTGGGTGACTATGGTGAACTGACTACCATGCACGGCTCACACCTATCTGAAATGCCAGGATGTGGTGCTAGCACAGCATTTGATTGTGCACATACAGACACATAAACACACATATAACAAAATTTTCACTTGCCCATAGCACCTCACACACATACATACTATCTAAAGAGTACTATTGGGTGCCTTATGTCTGTTGTTACTGGCCCTGAGCACTGAATATTCGTGTTTCTTACTCGCTTGCACTCACTTCTTTGGTGTCAGCCTTGCCCTCCCACCCTGTGCAAATGATGATGCCTGTTCCCTGCCCTTTACACATCTCTGTGACTTAGGGTTGCACATATGTCTGATGCAGCTAATGTGTGCTTATTCACAAGATTGCATTTAAGCATTGCAGAGGAAAAGTTGTTGATGTTGTGTTTATACTGATTTGTGAATGATTGCTTCTGCATCTGTTACACATGATTGTATTTCAGTTAGTATTGCCATTATTGCATTGGCAGCATTAGGTACTTCATTCTTGCTTCTTGGTATAGTTCTGTAAATAAGGATATGACTGACCTGCTCCATGTTTTACAGATGCTATTATTTGAAAGGCTTAATGCACAGAATTGTTTGCAATATTTAAGGGAATATAGCAAAGATCTAACAGGGGAAGTATTACAGATATTACTGCACACCTCAGACTAAAAGCTCTTCTTAAGGGAATATACATATTTCCATATTAGAGTAATCAGTTCTATAATTTATTTATTTTTTTCTTAACAGGTTCCACACTTACCTTGTCATTAGTGCAGGTACAAATGGTGTCCTTGGGGGTTGTCCCTGTCTTATGCTATCAGAAGTCAGCCATTGCATGGTTAAATAAAGGCTGTGCCGTTTGAAAGACATGAATTTTCATATTTGTACATGGATGGGATCTTAGGCTTTGAGCTAGGTAGTGAGTGTGTGTGTGTGTGTGTGTGTGTGTGTGTGTGTGTGTGTGTGTGTGTGTGTGTGTGTGTGTGTGTGTGTGTGTGTGTGTGCTATCCTTTGCCTCCTAGCCAGTGCCAGGGCATACTGTGCATGCATCCATCAGCCAGCACCATCTGCAGTTGGTGGTTTGCCCTCAGACTCCCCATCTGTACCTGCTGCTGCTGCTGACCCTGCCTGTGGTCATTACAACTGTGGTCCAGCCCCTTGCTGTAATTGCTAAAGCTGTTTTCCTGCATATTATATTGTGTAAAATGGCACAGACTGTAAGTATTTTGGCAGGGGTGCCTGAGTCATCCTGCAGTACACCTTCTGATGTGTCTCAGAAAAAATAAACATAGTGTTTGACAAGATCAAGAACATTTTGAAGAAATTTTATATAAAGATATTGAGCATACTAGAAAAATCATTTGATAGATACATAAGATGTGGTAGGAGTAAAGACATACAAACTGATAAACTGTGTGTAGATTAAAAAAAAAATGATCAGCCACAAAAAGTTATAGATGTACTTATAAAATCTTATGCAAAGCAGTTTAGCTATACAAAAGGGGTGGTAAATTATTCTAGTGATATCTGGGCAACCTCGGATACTGAAATCAAATTGGGAAAGAACTACACAAACTGGATTCAAACAAATCACAGGGAGGAGATCAAATTAGTAATACTGACCTTAGAAAACTTTAGCACAAACTTAAAGTAGCATTATTTATTTAACATTTGTTAACCAGGAAAGTCCAATTTGGAACAAGCCATTTTTCAGTGGAGACCTGGGGAGAAATGCTCCAGACACTTGTCTTGGTAATTTGGAAGAAAACCACATAAACACAGGCAGGACATGCAGACGCCATGCAGAAGGCACCTCAGCTGAAAATCAAACCAGAGAAGGAACCCACACAAACACAGGCAGGACATGCAGACTCCATGCAGAAGGCACCTCTGCCAATGATCAAACCAGAGAACTTCTTGCTGTGAGACAAAAATGCAAACTTCTGCATCACTGTGCTGTCTATTATAGCTGTTATTTACTGGATTATATAAATATGGAGAGATTTCTCATGAATGGAGACATGCACTTGTTAAACTTGTCTTTAAGGGAAAGGGAAGGAGGACAAATCTAGTCATACAGATCAATAAGTTTACTTTCATGTTCTGGAAAAATAATGAAGAAGGTTATATTGGATAAATTATTGTCAGAATTGGAAAGGCTGGGACTTGAATACATATATCAGCATGCATATGTTAAAAACAAATTTATTACCATCTGCAATATGATGCGATATAACAACTATGAATGAAAAATTGTGCTGTGAACTAATTGATATAGATTTAACTTCAGCATTTGACAGGGTCATACACAAAACTGATCAATAAATTAGAGCAACTAGGTGTACTCCTGATAAGATGGATAGCTGCATGGCTTACAAATAGGACATGGTAAGTATCACACAGCAATTGGCAGATGAAATTCTTGATTAAAGTCAGGGTATCCCTCAGGGCTCTGTCCTGGGGCCATACTTGTTTAGATTATGGGGAGAATTTAATTAAAGCCTACACTGTCTTTTTTACCATGTAGGCATCATGCCATGCTGCTTACATGAAAGTAAGCAGGTTTGCAATCCAGTAAGCACTGCTGGGCATTGTGCATGCACGCACCAACACGGGAAGGTCCTTGGCATGCAAATCACCTCATAAGCAGGTGAATCTCATGCAAATGAGGCAGGTAGAGCAATCCAGCAAGCAGATAGGGAGCCCTGCAGATGCATGTCAGTGTCCGTAGTGTACACAGAAAGATTCTGTGTACAGGAATGTAGACAGACAAAAGGGGCTGTAAAAATGTAGATATGTAGACCAAAATGGCATACCATAGATATGAGTGAAACAATCCTGTGTGTCTCAAAATGTTTAAAAAAAAAATGTTAAAATAATTTTTTTTTTAATAATCTGGGCATGTTTGCACTGCATGCCGCAATGCGCAAACATGTCTTACAAAAACATTTTAAAACAGCTGTGGAAATAATAAAATGAATATTATGAGACAGAAATGTATTACAGGACCCTGCGTGCAGTATTTACAATGGTGTATTGGTGCTATTGCTAATGTGGTAGGTCATGAAAGCATGTAGTTTCTAGGTTGTGAAAATGGATCCCTATGCAAATGAGGTGGAATTACTGAATAGCATAATGTGGTAATTGTGTCTGCATATCCCCTCCGTGTAGGCAGAGAGCCATGTTGGTGTCCACACAGGAGGTAGCTGACATCAGGAGAGGGTGTGTGCAATAACTTCTAAGCTTGGGGCTTAGCTGCGCCTGTTTGCTTGGTGTACTGCCATGCTGAGTGTGGAAGCCTGGGGGTGTGTGCACTGACTTCTAAGCTTTGTTTACCTACAGGGTACTTGTCTCCACATGTTTGCATGGTGCGATGCTATGCTGAGCATGGATGTCTGTGGGAGGTATGTCCACTACTGCTAAGCTTTGTTTACCTATGGGGCACGTGTTTGCATGGAACTCCGCATTGATGAGACTATCAAAAGGCAATGCTGTATTAATTAGTTTTGATCCTTGTGTAACTTAAACTAAGCCCATTAAACTATGTCAATGATATATTAGGCAGGTGCACTGCATCATAGGTAGTCAATCACACAGGCAGCACTTACAGTAGAGCACTATAAAGTATGCATACAGCCTACAATCTGATTTTCCACCCATACTCTGCACCATACAGACTTGTGAATTTTAATTGAAGGAATGCTAGGGGCTGCTGCAGGTCTGCTATATCTGTATGTGCTAAATGCTGAAGTTAATGCTGCTGGTGGTGCTGATGACAATAGGTCTAGGCAGAGAAGGTGAAGGGTGTTCAGGCCCAGGATAACCTTCCAGGTGATACATGAGCTGGAGATTGTAGAGCACTACAGGGTGGACAGGGACATGCTACAAGAACTCATTGAGCTCTGCCGACCTCAGCTCAGACCCAGAGCCAACAGAGGGGAACCCATCCCAGTAGAAACAAAGCTATGTGTAGCCCTTAGGATAATACCCACAGGTAACTTCCAAAGACCAACTGGGGACATAATGGGGGTTTCACAGGCATCAGCATCCAGGGTATTCCATCATTTCCAGACTGCCATGCTACCACATGGCAGTGAGCACATTTATTTTCCTCACACCCCTGCGGTGAGGGCCAGCAAAATGCAACACTTCTACCATGTAGCAGACTACCCTGAGGTACTTGGTGCCATAGATTGCACTCATGTACATATCAAGGCACCATAGGTTCATAGGTTGGTACTAGGCTATCGGCCCTAGGACCTATACAAGACTAGCCATAACAATTCCCTGGCTATTTCTTCCCACACTATTTACTTTCCTGGACCCCTGTCTAGCAGGGCGACTGACTTGATCCACGGAGTGAATTTCCTTTTTCCTGTCCAATCATCAAGGTTCCTTTTGAAGAGGGCCAAAGAGGCGATCTGCTTGATATGTATGGGCAGTCTATTCCAGAGTCTGGGGAGTCTCTGGGTCAGGAACCTATCCCTCCAGCATGTTTTGTTTATTGTGATGACAAGGTTTAGATCCCTGGAGTGTGTGGCTTTGAAGGATTGGGATTTCTTTAAGTGTAGCATGCCAAACAGTTCTGGGTTTGACATGGCCTTGTATGTTAAGCAGAGATCGCCTCTGAGCAGACTATATGTGACAGAGTATAGCTGGTGTTTTTTAAGGTGGTCAGCGTAGGGCATCTGCTTTAGGCCTGTGATTCTTTTATTGAGGTATTTCTGTGGCCTTTCCAGCTGTTGCAGATGTCTTGTGAGGTACATACCAAATGGGGTGTTGTACTCTATAATGGGTCTAATGTGGGATGAGTACAGTGGGACAACTCCCTCCTTTTTTCTTGATGAAAAGCCCTTAGTGATGAGGTGTGCCACATAGAAGGATTTCCTGACTGTTGTGGCGATGTGGTTATTGAAGTTGAGACCACTGTCCACCTGTATCCCTAAGTCTCTTATCACACTTTCGGTGTTTAGTGTACTGCCACCTATGTGGCAATTCACGGGTGCATGTTTTTTCCCAAAGGAGATAACTATACATTTCTTGGCATTGAGCTTGAGCCTATGGCTCTGGCATCAAGCATTTGTTTCTGTAAGGCCCTTTTGTAGAGTATCCACATCATTTGGGGATTCAATAATGGCTCCCAGTTTGCAGTCATCTGCTAACTTTGTTAGCCAGAGTCCATTAGTGTTGGCCTGTACTTCAGAGAAGTAGATGCCAAACAAGAGAGGTCCCAAGACTGAGCCCTGAGGTACTCCACTTGTCACTTGTCTGGAGCTGGATTTGGAGTCAGCTACTTTTACAGCGTGGGTTCTGTCAGTAAGCCAGTTGGCAACCCATCCAGTGATGTAGGGATTAATGCCCAACTTAATAAGTTTATCTATGATTCCAGAGTGTGGGATGGTGTCAAAGGCTTTGGCGAGGTCCAGATAGGCTGTGTGGACTGCCTTACCCTCATCCACAGCTCTGGAGACTGATTCGAAGAAGTCAATCAGGTTCAGGTGACAAGATCGGCCCTTCATGAACCCAAACTACGTGGGGTCCAGTGTTTTAAGGTTGCCAATGTCTTTGTTTATAAGTTCCATGATAATACGTTCCATGGCCTTGCAGATCAGGCTCATCAGACTGATGGTGCAGTAGTTCCTGGGATCCAAGGTGGATCCCCCCTTGAGGAGTGGGATAACTGTAGCTGTGCACCATTAAGTGGGCACAAAGCCTGAGGTGAGGGTATGATTAAACATGACACTTAGGTGAGGTGCCAGTTCATTTTGTAGTTCATGTAGTACACAGCCCGGGATGTCATCTGGTCCCATGGATGCTGTATTCTTAGCTTTGGAGAGTCCATTTTTACCTGTGGGGCCATTATTACTGCAATTTGGCAATCTACTGGTACTGATTTGGGCCATTTAGGAGGTGAGAGGGGGGTGAAGTTGGCACTGAATCAATCTGCCAGGATACTGGCAATATTCTTGGGATCAGTATATTTAATGCCATTCTGTTGTAGCTCAGAGTAGATCTAAGCATTGCCATTTATATTGTTGACATAGTTATAGAATGCCTTGTGGTTGTCTTTGGAATCTTTGGCAATTTTATTTTCGTAACTTGCTTTGGAAGAGGTGAGGAGGGTAGAATCTATGTCAGCCACAAGGAGTATCGCTCCATCATCTGCCAGATCATGTATAATGCCCAGGGCATTATCATGAATGTGTGTGCTGGCAGCCCTGGCAGTTATCACAACTGCCATATCTGGCATTTATCACAGCTGTACCAGATGTTTGCTAGGAGGCACATCCCACACAGTCATTTACTGGGGGATGCTGGCTATGAACTGGAACTGTGGATGATGACACCTATCAGAAATGCGCGCGCACTCAGTTAATGAATTTTTGCAGGCTCTTTTTACAGATAATTTCATTATTTCTAAATCTCATATTATTCAACACACCTGTACCTCAAAGTGTTAAAAAGGTTAAGCTTCCCTTGTTATGGTCTATTCTAGCAGTGGCTAGGAAAATAATAACCAGAAATTGGATTTCAGATACACCTCCTTCGTTCAATGAATTTAAAAATGTTATGAATATAGTGTGCCATATGGAAATAAACACAATTAGGTCAAGAACAACTAGAAAAACATCTTATTATATTGTATGGGATAATTTACAAAATTTGTTAAAAAAATCCTAATTTCAATAGCATGGTATTTTAGTTTAATTAATTGATCTGATTGTAGTGGATGTCTTTGTAAATACTTTAGTTGTTTTGTTGAATGTTATAATCATATTTATTTTTAATTACTTGTATAAAATTGTTATGATATTTCTCTTGTATGTTAAAACAATAAACCTGTTTTGAAAAAAAAAAAGAAATGCGCGCGCACACACATGCACACACACACACACACACACACACACACACACACACACACACACACACAGTTCCAGTGCCTTGATATATCTGGTAGAGCCCTGCAGTAGTCTCCAGCCGCAAGTGCACATATCTTCACAGTATGTGCCATGTTACTCAATATGATTCTGTGGAAACAGCTGCATCAGGATAAGCAAAGGGAAAGGATACACAACCCCCCCACAAGTGTCTAGGTCACCACAGCCACATGCACAGGAGGTCTCAGAGGAGGAGCACCCTGAAGATGTCTCTGTAGGCAGACATAGGCATGCCCAGTATGCCCTGGTATTGGCTAAGGGACAACACACAGCACATTCACTGACAACATAGGGCCCTAGGGACTGACATCTTACTCCTACTCACATACATATATTAACATAGCTGATGCCAGGCAACTACACATCCTGTACCTATCCATGTATTGGCTGTGTACTGCTTGCATCACACAGAGTCAGCCCTGAACTACAGGTCTGTCAACTGCTGCTTTCACAAGGTAAGTCTCTAACCTACACACTAATTGTAAGGATTTCTATAATATAAAAACAAAGACACTATGTTACCAAGGGTGGCCTCAACAAGTAGAGAAAATGCAGGAAAAAGATGAGATGTACCACCAAGGCTGTTGTGAGACAAATATGCCACGTTAAAAAACAAATTCTTTAATGTAAACAGTAAAAATCCAAGTAGCATAAAACAAAGTTCTAGGGTGGATAAGCGATTTTGATAAAAACCTTCAGATCCTCACCCATTAACTAGTGTATTTCCTTAAAAAGAGGACATATAGCCAATCAGCAGAAATCCAGGAAGAAGATGGACCAATAAGCTGATCATACTGAACCAACCATTTAGCATATCAAAATGACCAATAGGAGACTATCAGAAACTATTTCTTCCAATTAGAGGCATACCAGTCTCAAAGCCATTAATAATACCAGTTTCTAATCACAGAAGAAGAAGGACCAATCAGCAAAATTCCAGGAATAAGCGGGACCAATGAAATAGTCATACTGAACCAACCTATTAGCATATCAAAAAGACTAATAGGAGAATATCAGAGACTGTTTCTTCCAATCAGAAGCATGCCAGTCTAAAAAAACATTCATAATAGCAAATTCTAATCACAGAAAAAGAAAGACCAATCATCTTGAATCAGGAAGCTTATTTATCAATGCCTTTCCAGGCTGTCTCCCATCCAAGTACTAACTAGGCTCGACCTTGCTTAGCTTCTAAGATTGGGAGTCAGAAGAAAGGAACAACCAATTAATCTTTGTCAGAAAGTTTATCTTCCAATATTCATTCTGTGAACACTGTGTGTTGTGGTTCTGCTTTGTTTGGGTGGCTAATGTTGTCACCATGTCTACACAACATAACTACACTATGCACTTCATTTAACTGATGAGTTTGTGCCTGCATGTTAGGGGGGCACCCTCACCCAAACTGTCACACAGCAATGGCCACCTGTTATTGCACAGCTTGCTAATGACAGTTGTTCACTGCTCAGGTGTGGTGAGCCATGATGAGCCTGGGTCCCACCTGTCCCATACAGCCGAGTTCATGCAGTTGTAATGATACTGACATAATGCATGGGTGTAGAGCTCTGCATACCTGCCTGTCCCATCTGCAGGAGGTCATACATGGTTGTCTTCACATATATGTCTGTATTGTCTGCAGGAGGGCAGGGTATGTGCTGGTAGTTTTAAGGAGACTGATCTGTGGCTAGATCCCACCAGCTAGGACTTCACATTGGAGGGGCTGCTGTGCTCACCCATATTGGTAAACACATGATGCAGTACGTTGGTTCCCCATGTGCGGATGTCATGGCACTGATCCAGGGCATTGTAGATAAGGACTTGGGCCATCCTTTGTGCAAGTGAGCCGTAGCATGACTAAGCAACACAGTGTGTACATATTACACTTCCCTAATGTGTTTGTATGTGCTGTGTACAGACACCTTGCATGACTCTCTTCCTGCAACATGCTGGCAATAACTGCAATACTTACTAGCACAGAGGGCAACTAGCATGTAGTGCCCAGCAGTGTCCCTAAATTTCTGAGTCCTGTCACCTGAAGTGCCATGATAGGGGTTAGCATTGATGCAAGCTGTACCACTTTCATACACCTATTGACACTGGACCAGACACTGTTACCTTTGTTGAAAGCCATATCATGCTTACCGACTGTAACCGGTGGAGCCCATTGACTGTTACACTATGTAATGGATGTCAGACAAAAGTCTCACTTCACCAACCATGACCTGACAATGTGTATGACAATAGTAGGCCAGCAGGCCATGCTGGAAACTGTGTATATCATGTACAGAGTGTTATATCATCTGGTGGATAAGCAAGTGTCTAACAGTCATACTCAGGGAACATAGCAGTGCGAGACCTGTGCTGCAATAACACCAGTCACCTGTGGAGTTCATTATTGGTGTACCCCTTCTACCTATTCTCTCTGCAGTCACAGGCACTGTCACTGACCTCTGATGGAATACATTAGCAGGTGAGTACATATCAGGAGCTGTCACAAAATCCCACACAGAAACAACAGTTATCCAGGATGGCCTAAGACACAGTCAGTTGTTGTCTGAGTCACTGACAATGATTAAATGGATTAAATGCCAATGGCTGCACAATACTATCCTTTGGGGATTCATCCACCCCTAAAATATTATTGCAGTGTTCACACACCACACAGAGTCGAACCATTACACATGGAGTTATGGACAGAGAGAGCAATGTAGCCTTCAACTGTCACTGGTCGGAAAGATGTGGATGCACTCACTGTTGTGCAACCAATACCAACAGGTTTGGGATGTACATGCCACACTGTCAGTGCTATACTGAATGCTGCAGTCATCACACCTACATCATGTACAATAGCACCCTTGCCATGTCACTACACAGGCATATCATACAACTGTAGCAGCCACACAGTTTCCATGGTACACCAATACACAGTGTAGATAACATGTCCAAAGGAGTTCATGTCATGACCGTACATGTGCAGTCTATCTATGAAATGCTTTGGAGGGGATGTGTACACCTCCATACAGGGAGGTGTCAGTTCCCACTGTGTATCTCCTACATATGTATGACAGAACTAACACATGTCTCACCTGTTCTACTCACCGACAACATCGGTGCAGTGTGTATTGTACATGCTGGTGAGACAGTTATGTAACACAGGCAGTATGCCCTACAAGAAACAGGCCCCCCCATGCATGTAAAGCACACATCTGCTGTGACATACATCATGTGCAGGTTACACATTGGGATGCAGAACATGACAGTCATAACTGTTGTCAGACAACTGTTGGTGCTGGACACAGGATATATGTAGATGGGTCATCTCTGTCAGCACAGCTTATAGATGTGTTACTTCCCAAAACTCTGGTGGCACTTATCAAGGGTAGCAGACCTTCACACAGATTAGGGATGCATGACTATGCTGAATGCTGCCATTGTCCTTGTCAGCCTGTTATACACATATGAACCTATGGAGCCATGCACCTATAGTGCTGTACCTTGCTGATGACATAGTATCGCTGTGCTGACATGCATCCTGTGCTGCTGTAATTCCATTATCCATAGGTTATTCCAACAGACTCCTGTAACAGAAACATAAATAGGCCTGTGACACACCTGTCATTGTGTAACTATACAGCGAATAGAACGTAAAGTGCACAAAAGTATGTGGCATACTAATGACAAATGCCGGCATACAATATCTGTCATTAACCTGTTAACCATTACAAGTGGTATGATGAACCAACAGTGCAGTCACAATCACATGTTAATTAATATAGTCACCCTGTGCATCAGACACATAGCTTCCTTTCCCTGCATCGATGGGGACAGGGATATAGCACAGGTATCATCACTTGCACAAGATGTTGTGTGGAAGTGCAGGAGGCCTAAGCTGGCCTGAATGGTAGACAACATGTTTGTGAGTCAGAAGGGGAGCATGTAAGATGGACCATGGAGAGGTGCCGTGTGTATCTATAGGTGACCTACATTTGACAGTGGTGTGTGAGTTGTGTGTGTGTACACAGTCAAGCTCAGTTCTAGCCCTACATGTGGGTATGTTGAGCAACTTTGGACCGTACATGGTAGAGTTGACAGTTCACTGTCACTGGCCCGAAACATGGGAACTGGCTCTACCAGGAATTGCACTGGCACCTCCATGCCCAAGGTCAGAGGTGGTGTTAGTACCTGATAGTGACTGCTGTCTGCTGAGACCGTGTCCCCCAATGGACCACCCAGGACCATGAGCCCATGGCCTGCCATGTCATGATGTGGACAGCACACTCCACTCTGTAGTACTGGATGTACTGCCAGTATTGGAGTGTGAGTGTGCATGGTCACGTGGGTACTCAGCAGATATGGTTGCTAACCTACATCCACTGGTCCAATGCTCAACTCCAACCACACGTTCCAGCACAGACAATGCGCGGTCCAAGTTAGGCACTGTCTCAGCCCTCCATCTGTTGACTGCATCAGTGAACCAATCCAGGGTGTCCTCAATGCTGTGGAGGCAGTCAAGGATGTCAGACTGTCCTGCATTCATAACCCTAAGCATACATCTGGTGTTCCATTCAGAACATGCCTGTGCCTCCATAACAGCCCAAAACATGCTCTGGGTGACCCAGGATGTGAAACCTGCAACAGGTGGATGGACAGCAGGCTTCCTACAAGCACCCCTGTCAATCTGCCTGTGTCGAACCTCACCAGTTCTCTTGCTGTGCCCAGTGTCTACACTTCCTGGAGCGATAGTTGCCACACTTTACTGTTCATTGTCCCCACCCTCTGACTTTCCAATATCTGTGGCTTATGGGGATATAGTAGGCATACATACCATGTCTGGTGACAATGGAGGCAGAAGAGGGATAGCTACCTCTGGGACAGATTCAGTCCCTGACACCCCCACCGGTGCCTCACTGTGGCCACCATCATTATCAGAGTCCAAAGAGACACTGACATCAAGTTGTGCAGGGAATAGACACCAACCCCCATGTTCACCTGCAGTAAGAAAGAAAAAAGCAGTAGATTAATACCTGCACTGTTGCATACAAAAAGCCTCCAAGACTCATAACAATGAAGACCCACAACTGGATTAACGGTCAAACAACTTTCTTCTCTGCTTTCATCCACAAAACACTTCCTCGGAACAAAATACAAGTTCAACTCAGGACCTTTATAAGAATTAGTTCAACATGGATTCCTGCAAGTAAGGCATCTGCAAAGTCTCAAAATACCCACACATTCCAAAAAAAATAAAATTAAAAAAATGACCAGCAGATAGTGGTAGCTGTAGAATATTTTACATCAGTCAAAGCATCAGTATATAGTTGTCACAGATGGGTTTCGGCTTATGCTTCTCTAAGCCTTCATCAGTGTAAAGATACAATTAAAATCAACCATTTATATACTGTGTCACTAGCCTTAAGACCAGTTACAGGTGTTCATTAAATCCTGGGGCAAAAAGCCCTCCCAGTTTAATAATTCATTTTTTTCTCTTTAGCATTAAGTGACTCATGCCATCCAGATGTGTTATATTTGATTCCCAAAATTCTGTTTATAATAACAAAATGAAAGGATGCTGTTTGGTAAGTTTCAGTATGTTTATACAGAGCATTTGTGTGTTTTTTATTTTTAATTTCACTAAAGTGTTCTGAAATGCTATGTTTAAATGCTCTTGATGTCTGACCTACATAGAAAGCAGAGCACTTGCAGGTAGCCAAGTATATAACCCAATCTGAGCTGCAGTTTACAAAAAAAGGAATATCAAATACTGCACTGGTATTTTTACTACTAAAACTGTTTGTTTGTAGTACCCTGCTGCATTGTGTGCAGTGACCACATGGAAGACATCCTTTGGCAATTTGTCCCTCAATAGTTCTTTGTAACCTTTCTTTAGGTTTACTAGCCTTAAGACCAATCAAATACCCACATCTCCAGGTTAGTGGTGCAGCATGATGCCCCAGAGATCATTCATGTGCAACTATCAGCAGGCAAAACCACATTTCATGTCATAGCCTGTTATAGATCGCCCACCATGTCCCAAGATACTCACTCTGCATTCCTTGAGACATTGGAAAATATAAAGGTCCTACCCAACACCATAATTGTGGGTGATTTCAACTACCCTAGTATAGACTGGGCGAACTACCAAAGTTCTAACTCCTATGCCCAGCGGTTCATAGAATTTATAAATTCAAATGCCCTTGCACAACTGGTATGTTCTCCCACTAGAGGAGACAACTTATATGGGCGCCCATTGTACCACACCCGTTATCACTCCCTCTCTGGTCAGATCAAACCACAAACTGATAACCCTGGACATCCTCACTCCTCCACCTTCCCCAGTCAAAGAAACCATTGTAAAAAAACTTTCCAAAGCAAACTTCAAACTACTTGCGTCAGAAGTGGAAAGCTTCACTATCCCCTTGCAGAAGGGTAATGATATCCAGGATGCGGAATCCCACACCAAGGCACTCTATATGCATCTTCAGGATTGTATGGACCGTGCTATCCCAAATAAAACCAAGACTCCTTCCTCAAGCAAGAAGAAGCCAGTCTGGTGGACCCCGGCCATAAGCAAACTATACAATAAAAGGAAGAGACTTATACAAAAAAAGGCCAAATCTCAAGTAGAAAAATCATCCCTGATCAGCATTAGTAAGAAATTGAGGGCCCTCATCAAGTCAACTAAAGCCAATTTCAAAAAGAAAGTTGCCAAGGATGCCAAGGATAACCATAAGGCCTTCTATGGCTACTTCAAAAACCTAAATGGCAACGCTCAGGTCTGTTCTGAGCTAGTACAAAATGGAACAAAATACACTGACCCCACTGACATTGCCAACATCTTGGCTGACAGGTTCAGTGAAAATCCCCCCCCCCCACCACCACCACCTGCAGGGCCTATTACTATTCCAGGGGATTGTGCAACTCCAATTATTACTGATATGTTGGTTAATAAGGCTCTATCTAAAGCTAAAAACACTGCCTCCATGGGACCAGATGGTGTCCCGGGCTGTGTCATACGCGAGCTCCAAAATGAATTAACCCCACATCTGAATACCCCATTCAGTCTCAGCCTCTCGACAGGATATGTGCCCATAGAATGGCGCACAGCAACGGTGGTTCTGCTACACAAGGGTGGGCCCACAACCGACCCTGGGAACTACCGACCAATAAGCCTGACCAGTCTGATCTGTAAGGCAATGGAGCGAATCATTATGGAACTCATTAATGGAGAGATTGGGAACCTCCAAACACTTGACCCCACACAGTTCGGCTTTGTCAAGGGCAGATCATGCCTCCTGAACCTGGTGGACTTCTTTGAGACAGATACTCAGGCTATAGATAAGGGAAAGGAGGTACACACGGCTTACCTTGACCTTGCTAAAGCATTTGACACCATTCCTTGTTTGGGTATTATTGATAAACTCACTAACCTGGGCATAAAACCTTACGTCACAAGATGGATCGCAAACTGGCTCTCAGACAGATCCCACAAAGTAAGAGTAGTGGGATCTATGTCCAAATCCAGACCAGTAACGAGCAATGTGCCTCAGGGCTCTGTCCTGGGGCCCCTCCTGTTTGGCATATACTTCTCAGAAGTACAGGCAAGCACTGAAGGGCTGTGGCTGACCAAGTTTGCGGACGACTGAAAACTGGGTGCTATAATAGAGTCTCCGGCTGACATGGATATCCTCCAGAAGGGCCTTAATGAGACTGATGCATGGTGTCAAAGCCATGTTCTCAAGCTAAATGCTAAAAAATGCATAGTAATCCCCTTTGGAAAAAACAGAGTACCCGCGAACTACCACATAGGAGGTAACCCCCTGAAATCTGAAGAAGTAATAAGGGATCTAGGGACCCAAGTAGATAGTCAGCTTTCCTTTGATAACCATGTTGCCAAGGTGGTTAGAAAATCCTTCTGTGACCCATCTGATCACAAAAGGGTTTGCATCAAGATCTAAGGATGTAGTGGTGCCCCACTACTCTTCCCTCATCAGACCCATTATTGAGTACAATGCACCAATTGGAATGTACCTGGCCAGGCATCTCCAGCAGCTGGAGAGACCACAGAGGTACCTCATTAAGAGGATCACTGGCCTCAAACAGTTGCCCTATGCAGCATGATTGAAAAAATTAAGGCTTTTCTCTGTTGCATACCACCTTCTCATAGGCGATCTCTGTCTAACATACAGAGCCATGTCCAACCCAGAACTGTTGAACATGCTCCATCTTAGCAAAACCAAATCTACTCAAGCTACACGCTCTAGGGATATAAACCTCAGCACAACAATGAATAGAACATGCTGGATGGATAGATTCCCTTCGCTAAGACTTCCCTTGCTATGGAACAAGGTCCCGATCTACATAAGACAGAGCCCCTCACTATCACTCTTCAAGAGGAACCTTGATGAGTGGATGGGTAACAGAAAGTTCACACCAGGGATCATACCAACAGCTCTACTAGATAGGGGCCAAGGGTACTAGCTGCTAGATCAAGGGCCTAGTGAACTAACCAAAGGGGCGGTGAATACCACACAATGTGGCTGGGCTAATATATGCATTCGGGCAGATAGCCCAGTACCTACCTATGAAACTATGAACCTATATTTACCTTGTTTATAGTGGTTGAAGAAGGACACCAAATTTTTACCATTCCTAAAGGAAAATTGACATTCCTCTCCCAATATTTCAGAGATCTTATTGTCCGCCCTAAGGATGTTCCATTTACATTGTACACTATCAATTAATGCCCTAATATTTCAACCATAAGTAGTTACTAGCCTAAATTGGCTTTTAGTTCTACCCTGCTTGTTATGATATTGTAAAAGTGTTTCCCTGTCCATAGCATTAACCGTATTTCTGGCTTGCATGATATGGCCTGATCTATAGCCCCTTTCTTTAAATCTTTTGGTCAAGTCATCCCTGAAATGCAAATAGGTTTCATCCTCTGAGCATATAAGTTTTACCCTCATATATTGAGATTTAAGAATATTTCTACATATGTGAGGGGGATGATAGCTGGAGTCATGGAGAAGGGAATTATATTTGGGGAATTTATGATATGCTTCTGTTGTTAAGGTGTTATCTGCAGCTCTAGTTATCATCACATCCAAGAAAGTAATACTATCTTTGTGATGATTTACTGTAAATTCAATTCCCCATTTGTTTTCATTCAGATAATCAACAAACTCTGCCAGATGTCCCTCATCCAATCTCCATAAAATCCAGCAGTCATCTATATATATTTTCCAAATGTCTATTTGGTCTAGGTACAGATTATGGGAACTATCATAAATAATTTGCTCTTTTATATATGCCATAAATATATCTGCATATATGGGAGCAAAAGAAGCCCCCATAGCTGTACCTTTCATTTATAAATAACATGTATTGTGATAGAAAAAGACATTTTTGGTTAGTACATGCTCAGTCAAACCATGAAGAAGAGTGTTGAAGCCTGGTGGATACAATTCTGACCTGTATAGCTAGTATTCTAATGCCTCGATGCCTGCCCAATATGGAATATTGGTATAAAGGGCTTTGACATCTAGGCTACAGAGTATCCATTCATCTTCTATTTGCATTTCAGAGATGACCTGTAAGAATCCTGCAGTGTCTTTCAGACGAGCCCTTAACCACTCTAATAATGGCTTCAGATACTTAGCTAAATATTGGGAAAGTGGCTCAGTCATGGATCCTCTTCCAGTCACTATCGGTCTTCCAGGAGGGTTATGCAGGTTTTTATGTATTTTTGGTAGAAAATATATTTATTGGCTACTAGGGTCCAAAACTGTAAGTTGTTTCTTGATATTATCAGTATTGATTCCTTCTTCTACAGCTAGTGATAGAAAATCATCTATCTGTTTTTGAAAATTTTTAGTAGGGTTATATGTAAGTTGCACATAATATCCGTTATCTGCCAATTGATGTTTAGCCTCTTTATCATATTGTTCCCAGTTTTGCACCACCACAACACCTCCTTTGTCAGCTCTCAGAATCAAATCAAAGGTACAGCTATGGGGGCTTCTTTTGCTCCCATATATGCAGATATATTTATGGTATATATAGAAGAGCAAATTGTTTATGATAGTTCCCATAATCTGTACCTAGACTAAATAAACATTTGGAAAAGATGTATAGATGACTGCTGGATGGTATGGAGATTGGATGAAGGACATCTGGCAGAGTTTGTTGATTATCTGAATGAAAACAAATAGGGAATTGAATTTACAGTAAATCATCACAAAGATAGTATTACTTTCTTGGATGTGATGATAACTAGAGCTGAAGATAACACCTCAACAACAGAAGTATATCGTAAATTCCACAAATATAATTCCCTTCTCCATGCCTCCGGCTATCATCCCCCTCACATATGTAGAAATATTCCTAAATCTCAATATATGAGGGTGAAACGTATATGCTCAGAGGATGACACCTATTTGCATTTCAGGGATGATTTGACAAAAAGTTTTAAAGAAAGGGGCTATAGATCAGGCCATATCATGCAAGCCAGAATTACGGTTAATGCTATGGACAGGGAAACACTTTTACAATATCATAACAAGCAGGGTAGAACTAAAAGCCAATTTAGGCTAGTGACTACTTATGGTAGAAATATTAGGGCATTAACTGATAGTGCACAATGCAACTGGAGCATCCTTAGGGCGGACAATAGGCTCTCTGAAATATTGGGAGAGGAATGTAAATTTTCCTTTAGGAATGGTAAAAATTTGGCGTCCTTCTTCAACCACTATAAACAAGGTAAATATAAACCCAAAGAAAGGCTACAAAGGACTATTGAGGGACAAATTGCCAAAGGATGTCTTCCATGTGATCACTGCACACAATGCAGCAGGGTACTACAAACAAACAGTTTTAGTAGTAAAAATACCAGTGCAGTATTTGATATTCCTTTTTTTGTAAACTGCAGCTCAGAATCGGTTATATACTTGGCTACCTGCAAGTGCTCTGCTTTCTATGTAGGTCAGACATCAAGAGCATTTAAACATAGAATTTCAGAACACTTTAGTGAAATTAAAAATAAAAAAACACAAATGCTATGTATAAACATACTGAAACTCACCAAACAGCATCCTTTCATTTTATTATTATAGACAGAATTGTGGGAATCAAATACAATAAATCTGGATGGCATGAGTTACTTAATGCTAAAGAGAAAAAATGGATTATTAAACTGGGAGGGCTTTATGCCCCAAGATTAAATGATCACCTGTAATTGGTCGTAAGGCTAGTGACACAGTATGTAAATAGTTGATTTTAATTGTATCTTTACACTGATGAAGGTTTAGAAAAGTATAAGCCAAAACCGGTCTGTGACAACTATATACTGATGCTTTGATTGATTAGGTTCATAGGTTCATAGGTTGATACTAGGCTATCTGCCCTAGGGCATTTATAAGCCTAGCCAGAGTGTGTTTGGCTTTCGCCACCCTTTTAGATTAGTTGACTGTGCCACTGTATAGTAGGTCACAGAAGATAGCCCTTTTAAGGTTAGTTTACTGTGCCTCTGTCTAGTAGGGACACAGAAGAGATCCCAGGGGTAAACCTACGATCTCCCATCCACTTGTCAAGATTTCTCTTGAAGAGGGTCATTGAGGGGCTCTGCCTAACATGGATTGGGATTTTGTTCCAGAGTGAGGGGAGCCTCTGGGATATGAATCTGTCCCTCCAGCATGTCCTATTTATTTCTCTGCTGAGGTTTAAGTCCCTGGAGCATGTGGCTCTAAGGGATTTGGATTTCCTGAGGTGGAGCATGTCCATTAATTCTGGTTTGGACATGGCTTTATACGTCAGGCACAGATCGCCTCTGAGTAGGTGGTAAGCAACTGAGTAGAGCTGGAATTTCTTTAGCCTAACTGCGTAGGGCATCTGTTTGAGTCCCTTGATCCTCTTGGTGAGGTACTTTTGAGGTCTTTCCAGTTGCTGCAGGTGTCGGGTAAGGTACATCCCAAAAGGGGCATTGTATTCAATTATGGGCCTGATGAGTGATGAGTAGAGGGGCACAATGACCTCTCTTGATCTAGATGTGAACACTTTCGTGATAAGGTGGGCTATATAGAAGGTCTTTCTAACCATTTTGGCAACGTGATTGTCAAAGGAGAGATTGCTATCTACTTGGGTCCCCAAATCCCTAATTACTTTTTCCATACTTAATGGATTACCACCTATGTGGTAATTTGTGGGCACTTTGTTTTTCCCAAAGGGGATGACTATGCACTTTTTGGCATTTAGCTTTAGGCCATGGCTCTGGCACCAGTTATCCGTCTCTGTGAGACCCTTTTGGAGGATGCTTGTGTCAGTCGGCGAGTCGATTATGGCACCCAGTTTGCAGTCATCTGCGCACTTGGTGAGCCATAGTCCTCCCGTGTTAGCCTGTACCTCAGAGACATATATACCGAACAAGAGAGGTCCCAGGACTGAGCCTTGTGGGATGCCACTTGTAACTGGCTTAGAGTCTGACATGGCACCTGCAATTCTGACCATGTGGGTTCTATCCCTGAGCCAATTTGCAACCCATCTTGTGACATAGGGGTTGATATTTAAGCTAGTGAGCTTATTTATGATGCCTGAGTGGGGTATTGTGTCGAAGGCTTTTGCGAGGTCCAGGTAGGCTGTGTGGACTACCTTCCCTTCATCTATGGCCTTGGTGACTGTTTCAAAGAAGTCAACCAGGTTCAAGAGGCAAGATCTGCCCGTAACAAAGCCGAATTGGGTAGGATCCAGTGTTTGGAGGTTCCCAATGTCTTTGTTTATGAGTTCCATGATGATACGCTCCATAGCTTTGCAGACCAGGCTAGTCAGGCTTATAGGGCGATACTTTCCAGGGTCCGTTGTGGCACCACCTTTGTGGAGTGGGACCACTGTTGCTATATGCCATTCCTTGGGTACATATCCTGTAGTAAGGCTGAGATTGAACAGTGACTTTATGTGAGGGTTCAGTTCTTCTTGGAGCTCATGTAAGATGCAGCCCGGGACACTGTCCGGTCCCATTGATGCTGTGTTTTTTGCTTTGGAGAGGGCAGCTCTCTCCTGTGCATCTGTGATGTCAGGGAGGCTACACTCTGTTGAGATAGACATTTGCTCTTTTGGGGGGGAAGGGGGGGAGAAGTTTGCACTGAACCTGTCTGCCAGGATGTTGGCAATGTCTGTGGGTTCAGTATATTTTTTGTCATTTTGCACTAACTCAGAGCATATCTGGGAGTTGCCACCCAGGTTCCTGACATAACTAAAGAAGGCTTTGTGATTATCTTTAGCATCTTGTGCAATTTTTCTTTTGAAGCTGGCCTTAGATGATTTTATGAGGGATCGTAGTTTCTTGCTAGTACTGATCAGAGATGCCTTCCCTTTTTGGGATTTTGCTCTATCATGTAGTAGCTTCCTCCTTCTGTTGTATAGCTTATTTATGGCTGGGGTCCACCAGACAGGTCTCCTGCCTTTGGAGGAGTGAGTGTTAGTTTTATTTGGGATAGCACGATCCATGCATTCCTGTAGGTGTCCATAGAATGCGTTTGTAAAGGATTCTGTGGTTTGGGCCATATTTTCCACTGGCCCGGGGGCTTTGAAGGATTCCCCTTCAGTTTTGAGAAGTGTGAAGTTTGCTTTTGAGAAGTTCTTCACCGTGGTTTCCTTGGCTGGGGGTGGGGATGGGATATGGATGTCCAGTGAGATTAATTTATGGTCAGATCTTACCAATGAGGGGTATACCTCTGGTATGGAACATAGAGTCCCCATGTTGGTGATGATCAGGTCCAATATGTTTTCCCCTCTTGTGGGAGTGGTGACCAGTTTTTCCATAACTTTTGAGTTTATAAATTCTAGGAACCGTTGGGTGAGGGTGTTGGGGCTTGAGTAGTGCTCCCAGTCTATGTTTGGGTAGTTGAAGTCACCCAATATGATGGTGTTTGGAGAGACCTTCATATTCTCCAGTGTTCTCAGGAAAGCCGAGTGGGGTTCCTGAGTTTGGGAGGGTGGTCTGTAAAGGCTACAAACTGAAAGGCAGTTTTGCCCAATGTTAGTCGCACATGGATGGTCTCCGATTCTTCGTGCAGTGCCACTAACCTGGAGGTGTGGGTATCTTTGATGAATATGGATACTCCCCCTCCTTTTCTGGTTCGGTCCGAGTTTTGGGGCCGAAAAGCATGGTATGAGGTATAACCTGGTAGTGCTGTTGTGCTCGTGGGAGCCTTGAACCAGGTTTCTGTTACTGCACAGATATCTATATTCTCCATACTGAGGAGAGCCTCGAGTGCATGCATCTTGAGGTTTAGACTTCTGGCATTGAGCAGCATTACCCTTAGTTTCTTTTTCCTTGTGTTGTCTATGGAGGTGGGTTTGTCTTTTGAGCCTTGCCTATAAAAGGCACTATGGGGGTGGCAAGAGCCTTAGCCAGTATTCGAAAGCCCAGGGGTGACAGGTGCAAGCCATCCCTAGCGAAGCAATGTGGCTTGTCGAGCATGTCATCCCAGGCTGACAGACACTGGATCCCCTTTGAATGACACCAATACTTTAGCCAATTGTTAAAATTGATCATTTTGTCTTTATACTGTGGCATCATTCTTGGTGAGGGTAAGATGCTACTCAAGGTCAGGGTCATACTGGCCTGGACTACATGATCAGAGAGCTCCTCTATGTCCCTTTTCATGTAGTCCAGGGAGGTACATCTCAGGTCATTCACACCAACATGGACAATGACGGAGTCATATTTGTACTTGCTTTGGAGTGACCTGAGTGCTTGTGTTATGTGGCGGATCCTGGCACCTGACAGGCAGCTTTCAGTGACCTTCTCCTTGTTCAGCCTGGTGAGTGGGACATCAGTGTGTCTGACAATAGAGTCACCTATTACAAGTGTATTAGGTGTGTTGTTTAGCCTTAAGGGCTGTGACTGTGTGGCACACTGACTTTGTGAACTATGTGATACGTGGGTATTGTTGTGGGGTAGCGGTTGCTTGGAAGTCTGCTTTGGAGGTCTCTGCTGCTTGGGCAGATTTTTATTTAGAGCCTCCGAGTATGTTTTTGTGTGTTTATGTGTTTGGTTTGCTGTTGCGATAGGTCTATGTGAGACTGGATTTGTGGTGTGTGTGGTTACCTTCTCCTCCTGACTGACTCCGCCAGTACTGGGTTGAGAGAGCTCAGCCTCCAGTTTGGCTATATAGTTGCATCTCTCACATATATTTGAGCTTGTTGGTTGGAGGAGAGGGTGGTCTGTGTACATAAGGCAGTTGTAACATTGCCTCAAGATTCCCAGATTCACTAGCTGGACTGGAGAGTAAACCCGAAACTGACTTTTGGACATGCCAGAATAGTATAAGGAACTACTTTTTGACTGATCAAAAAGGACCAATAGGGAGCCAAGTACTTAAAGGGAGTATAAGAGGGTATAGTGCTTTAGTTTATTAGTGCTTACTTATAAGATTACTTATACGAGCAACTGCAGGGCTTTAGAATGAAAATAGAGTGCTTACTTTGAGATTTAGAACAGTTCTAATGGAAAAAGTGAAGAGCAGACTTTGTGGAGCCAGGAATAGTTTAAACCCGTTTAAGCGGTGCTGCCCGATGCTGCTCTATGCGCAAAATCGTGTAAAACCACGCAAATGCAGGTTTTAAAGCAGGGAAACTGAAAGAGATAGGAATTGACCCAAAACGGCCAATAAGCTACTAGTTTCAGGGCTGAGACCACTCCTCCAGGGACAGATAGGCTGCTCAATGCTCCCCACTCTCACTGGCGAACAGAGAAGCTTCCTCCTATCCAAGTAAGGATATGGGCAACACAGGAAACTATACCACAGTCCGGAATTCAGCAAAACCTGAAATCTGGACTAATCTATTTCAGCAAAGGCGGGAAAAGAGAATTTTTTTTTTCAGGAAACAGCAGAAAAACACACAGAAAACACTGTAAATGCTATAAACAGGCTAGTGCACTTTAGTGTGTAACCTACAACAGTTATACAATACAAAAATGACTTAAATTGATAAAAACAAGTGCAAAAACTGTAAAATGCAGAAGGCAAATGCAATTTAAACTTTTTAAAGCACAGATCAGTTAGAAATTCACTTTTTAGGCAGGAAAAGGCAGTCAGAGCAAAAAAACAGAGAAAGAATACTTAAATCTGGAAAAGTCTCTCTTGGGTCTCTCTGTTGCCTGTATCACTCTGCAGGACACCACGAGGAGCTGTGCAGAGTTGTATACTGGCACAAAACCACGCAAATGCAGGTTTTAAAACAGGGAAACTGAAAGAGATAGGAATTGATCCAAAATGGCCAATAAGCTACTAGTTTCTGGGCTGAGACCACTCCTCCAGGGACAGATAGGCTGCTTAAAGCTCCCTACTCTCACTGGTGAACAGAGAAGCTTCCTCCTATCCAAGTAAGGATATGGGCAACACAGGAAACTATGCCACAGTCCGGAATTCTGCAAAACCTGAAATCTGTTCTAATCTAGTTCAGCAAAAGCTGGAAAAGAGATTTTTTTTTTTTCAGGAAACAGCAGAAAAACACACAGAAAACACTGTAAATGCTATAAACAGGCTGGCACACTTTAGTGTGTAGCCTACAACAGTTATACAATACAAAAATGACAAATTGATATAAAACAAGTGCAAAAACTGTAAAAAACAGAAGGCAAATGCAATTTAAACTTTTGAAAGCACAGATCAGTTAGAAATTCGCTTTTTAGGCGGGAAAAGGCAGTCGGAGCAAAAAAACAGAGAAAAAATACTTAAATCTGGAAAAGTCTCTCTTGGATCTCTTTGTTGCCTGTATCACTCTGCAGGACACTACGAGGAACTGTGTGGAGTTGTATACTGGTGCAAAACCGAGCAAATGCAGGTTTTAAAGCAGGGAAACTGAAAGAGATAGGAATTGACCCAAAATGGCCAATAAGCTGCTAGTTTCAGGGCTGAGACCACTCCTCCAGGGACAGATAGGCTGCTCAAAGCTCCCCACTCTCACTGGTGAACAGAGAAGCTTTCTCCTATCCAAGTAAGGATATGGGTAACACAGGAAACTATACCACAGTCCGGAATTCAGCAAAACCTGAAATCTGGACTAATCTAGTTCAGCAAAGGCGGGAAAAAAGAATTTTTTTTGTTTGTTTTTTTTTTTGTTTGTTTCTTTCAGGAAACAGCAGAAAAACACACATAAAACACTGTAAATGCTATAAACAGGCTAGCACACTTTAGTGTGTTGCCTACAACAGTTATACAATACAAGAATGACTTAAATTGATATAAAACAAGTGCACAAACTGTAAAAAGCAGAAGGCAAATGCAATTTAAACTTTTTAAAGCACAAATCAGTTAGAAATCCGCTTTTTAGGCGGGAAAAGGCAGTCGGAGCAAAAAAACAGAGAAAAAAATACTTAAATCTGGAAAAGTCACTCTTTTGTATTTCTGCTGCTGTAGACTCTGCAGAACACCTGGAAGGCACTTGCTGAGCGGAATACAAGCGTAAAAACTGTGCAAATGAGGTTTTTATAGCAGGGAAGTGAAAGAGATAGAAATTAGCCCAAAATGGCCAATAAACTACTAACTTCTGGGCTGAAACCACTCCTCCAGGGACAGATAGGCTGCTCAAAGCTCCCCTCTCTCACAGGTGAACAGAAAAAACTTCCTTCTATCCAAGTAAGGTAATGGCAACACAGTAACTTGTAACACAGCCCTGGATTCAGCAATAACCTGAAAACTGGACTATACTAGTTCAGAAAGGCAAGAAACAAGTATATAATTTTTTTTTCAGAAAATAGAGCAGATACAATCAAAATTAGCCCAAAAAGGCCAATAAACTACTAACTTCTGGGCTGAAACCACTCCTCCAGGGACAGATAGCCTGCTCAAAGCTCCCCTCTCTCTCACAGATGAACAGAGAAACTTCCTTCTATCCAAGTAAGGTATGGCAACACAGAAACTTGTAACACAGCCCTGGATTCAGCAATAACATAAAAACTGGACTATACTAGTTCAGAAAGGTGAGAAACAAGTATATATATATTTTTTTTTTCCAGAAAATAGAGCAGATACAATCAAAATAACACTTTACCGAATTAACCAGTTAAAAAGCTTAAAACTGAATCCTGTTCCAGCACTCTTCAATCAGACAAGTTCTAACTGCCCAGTCCTGCCACTAGGATACAGAGAAACCTTCTCCAAAAAAGACGGCCTGGATCAGTGCACAAGTTATACAAACACAGCTAGATCCAGCTGGCCTGAATCTAGTCTATGCTACAGCAAACAAGGTGTATCGATTTCAGAAAGAAACAGTTCAAGTAGACATGCGCAATAAGCCTTTAATCAGAAATTCCCAGCTCAGAAGGGCAGAATCTTGCCTCTCCTCCCACAAGAGTGCAGACCACAAACCTTCTTTATGTACAATAACTGGCCTGAAGCCCAAGTTCTTAACCAAGAACTAATACACTTTTAGAATAACAGACACTGAGCCTTCAATCAGCAGTTCCCAACTTAGAAGGATGTATGCTACCTGTCCTGCAACAACAGTGCAGACCACAAACCTTCTTAATGTAAAACAACTGGTTTGAAGCCCTAGTGCTTAAACCAAGGGCCTTAGAATAACAATTACAATTTAATCAGGCTACTAATAAGCAGTAATAAAGGCAGCAGAATAAATTCAATTGAGTACTTTTAAGAAGAGGTGAAAGCAAAATAAGGTAATAAAGTAGGAAGAAACACAAATACAGTAAGGCAGATGAAGTGCAATTTTTTTTTTTTTGAGACGGAGGAAACAGAGCAGATTAAGATACTATAGGGGAATGTCCTTCCCAAGTGCTCTCTCTGTACACCGCAGAGGAGATGGGACTGGTAAGAGTATCCAAAATCAAAATATGATCTCACTGTACTCAGTTGAGTGAGCAAATGAGATGGGTCCAGGAGGAGTGTGCAAAAAGAGATTTACAGCAGGGGCGGGCAATTCCAAAGCCACCAAGATTAACACCACAGCTAGAAACAGGGAGGGGGGGGGTGAATTAACTGCAGAGAGACAGAGACACAATATTTAGTGAATCAAAGACGCACAATATTTACTGACTCAAATCTTAAATAAGTGCAGAAAATATACTTAAATTAGCTTGTGTTCAGTTGATATATGCAGACAAGACTCAGTAGCCAGCAATTCAATTTAAAATGATTACTAGAAATGTAACCAACGCAGATTGTAATGCTAGCAGAAACCCCCAAGCTAAGTAACACTAACAAAGACATTTCAAAGTAGTCTAACAACTTTCAGTGAGCTCAGATAACTGCAGAGAGATAGAGACACAATATTTACTGAATCAAAGTCACACAATATTTACTGACTCAAATCTTAAATAAGTGCAGAAAAATATACTTAAATCAGCTTGTGTCCAGTTGATATATGCAGACAAGTCTCAGTAGCCAGCAACTCGATTTAAAAAATGTAAAATATATTATTCTACAGCTACCACTATCTGCTGGTCATTTTTTTGGAATATGCCTTTATAAGAATCACTCAGAGTAAAGCAAATAAAACATGACCAATAATATTCACCTTTTAGTTAATCAGTATGACACTAAACTTGAAAGAAACAACACATAAAAACCCAGTACAACTCTCTTAACAAATACATGGAAATAAACATTTCACTGCCTAATGTATTTACCTTCAACCTATTGTATTTTAAAAGGCATTTTAGATACCTTGCCTCATTTACATGAGGAGCCCTATCTGCTCTTAACTGTAACTGCCAAAGTGTATGCGGTTGTTGTACTACACCCCTGTGAGTACCCCTTCTAGACACCTTAGCTGCCTGTTCCAGACTGGAATTTAAAAATATCCTATGTTGTTTACACACAGTTATGTTTACATAGGACATTATTTTGGCCCTTAACCATACAACATTATAATTGTTCCTTAACAAAAGAAGTGTCATGCTTACTAGGTGCAGGACCATGGCTTTGGGCAATACCCGATGGACCTGTGAAAAGTTGAGGGTGGGGAAATGTCAGTTCCATTGCATGTTGCAGCACAATAAGGTAAGATGTCCATATATATAGGTTCGTAGGTTCATAGGTTGGTACTAGGCTATCTGCACTAGGGCCTATACAAGCCTAGCCATAACAATTCCCTGGATATTTCTTCCCACGATATTTACTTCCCTGGACCCCTGTCTAGCAGAGCGACTGACATGATCCCCGGGGTGAATTTCCTATCTCCCATCCAATCGTCAAGGTTCCTTTTGAAGAGGGTCAAGGAGGCGCTCTGCTTGATATCTATGGGCACTCTATTCCAGAGTATGGGGAGTCTCTGGGTCAGGAACCTATCCCTCCAGCATGTTTTTTTTCATTGTGATGACAAGGTTTATATCCCTTGAGTGTGTGGCTCAGAGGTATTGGGATTTCTTTAAGTGGAGCATGTCCAACAGCTCTGGGTTTGACATAGCCTTGTATTTTAAGCCGAGATTGCCTTTGAGAAGACGATATGCCACCGAGTATAGCTGGAGTTTTTTTTAGATGGTCAGCATAGGGCATCTGCTTTAGGCCTGTGATTCTTTTAGTGAGGTATTTCTGTGGCCTTTCCAGCTGTTGCAGATGTCTTGTGAGGTACATACTAAATGGGGCGTTGTACTCTATAATGGGTATAATGAGGGATGTGTACAGTGGGACAATGACCTCCTTTATTCTGGATGAAAAACCCTTAGTGATGAGGTGTGCTGCATAGAAGGATTTCCTGAGTGTTGTGGTGATGTGGTTATTGAAGGTGATACCACTGTCCACCTGTGTCCCTAAGTCTCTCATCACACTTTCGGTGTTTAGCGTACTGCCACCTATGTGTACATGTTTTTTCCCAAAGGGGATAACTATACATTTCATGGCATTAAGCTTGAGCCCATGGCTCTGGCACCAAGCATCTGTTTCTGTAAGGTCCTTTTGTAGAATATCCACATCATTTGGGGATTCAGTAATGGCTCCCAGTTTGCAGTCATCTGTGAACTTTGTTAGCCAGGGTCCCTTAGTGTTGGCCTGTACTTCAGAGAAGTAGATGCCAAGCAAGAGCGGTCCCAGGACTGAACCCTGAGATACTCCACTTGTCACTTGTCTGGAGCTAGATTTGGTTCAGCTACTTTTACAGTCTGGGTTCTGTCAGTAAGCCAGTTGGCAACCCATCGAGTCACGTAGGGATTTATTCCCAGCTTACTAAGTTTATCTATGATTCCAGGGTGAGGGATGGTGTCAAAGGCCTTGGCGAGGTCCAGATAGGCTGTGTGGACCGCCTTACCCTCATGCACAGCTCTGGAGGCTGATTCAAAGAAGTCAATCAGGTTCAGGAGACAAGATCGGCCCTTCACAAACCCAAACTGGGTGGGGCCCAGTGTTGGAAGGTTGCCAATGTCTTTGTTTATAAGTTCCATGATAATGCGTTCCATGTCCTTGCAGATCAGGCTTGTCTGACTGATGGGACAGTAGTTTATGGGATCCAAGGTGGAACAACCCTTGTGGAGTGGGATAACTGTAGCTGTGCGCCACTCAGTGGGCATGAAGCCTGAGGTGAGGCTATGATTAAACATGACACTTAGGCGAGGTGCCAGTTCATTTTGTCGTTCATGTAGTACACAGCCCGGGATGTCATCTGGTCCCATGGATGCTGTATTCTTAGCTTTGGAGAGTGCGGTTTCTACCTGTGTGGCCATAATTACCGGAATTTGGCAATCCTTTGTTATTGAGATGGGCCTATTAGTAGGTGAGAGGGGAGTGAAGTTGGCACTAAATCAGTCTGCCAGGATATTGCCAATATCCTTGGGATCAGTATATTTAATGCCATTCTGTTGTAGCTCAGAGCAGATCTGAGCATTACAATTTAGATTCTTGACATAACTATAGAATGCCCTGTGGTTGTCTTTGGAATCTTTGGCAATTTTATTTTTGTAACCAGCTTTGGAGGATTTTATGTGGGATCTCAGCTTCTTACTGAGGCTGGTAAGGGAGTGTTTTTGCATCCTGTGATTTTCCTCTTTTCTGCAACAGTTTCTTCCTTCTGTTGTATAGTTTGTTTATGGCAGGGGACCATCAGACTGGCTTCCTTTTTTGGAGTAGAGCATCTTGGTTCTATTTGAGATGGCACGATTCATGCACGAGTGGATGTGCTCATACAGTGCCTTAGTGTAGGATTCAGCAGTCGACTTTCAGCTCCCGTCTGCATTAATGTCATGAAGTTTGTCACTTCTGACTTGAGTAGCATGAAGTTGGCTTTGAAGAAGTTTTTTTATGGAGGTTTCCTTACTGGAGGGGTGGGGGTGGGATGTGGATGTCAAGGGTGATTAGCTTATGGTCAGACCTGACCAATGAGGGGGTGACCACTGGTGTGGAGCACCTGTCTCCCATGTTGGTAATGACCAGGTCTAGGGTATTGGAGTCCCTGGTAGGACAATGGATTAGCTGATCCAGGGCATTGGAATTTATGAATTCCAAGAACCGTTGGGAAAAGGTGTTGGTACCCAAGTAGTTTTCCCAGTAATGGCAGGGTAGTTGAAATCACCCAGTATTAGGGTGTTTGGTTGTATCTTAATATTTTCCAGTATGTTTAGAAAGGTGTATTGAGAATCTTGGGGCATGGTGGGGCATCTGTAGAAAGCTACAATTTGGATTGCAGTCTTACCTAGTGTTAGTTGCACTTGGAGAATTTCAGATGCATTGTGTTGGGCAACAAGCCTGGAGGTGTGAATATGCTTGGTGAATATGGACACTCCTCCACCTTTAGTGTTTCAGTCTTGGTTTAGTGGACAAAATGTTTGGTAAGAGTTGTAGCCTGGTATTGCAGGGGTGCTCTCTGGAGCCTTGAACCACGTCTCAGTTACTGCACAGATATCGATGTTCTCCATTTTTAGGAGTGCCTCGAGAGAGTGCATTTTGAGGTTTAGACTTCTAGCATTGAGTAGCATTACCTTCAGATTTTGCATGCTTGTATCTGTTACGGTGGTGGTTTTGTTCTTTGAACCTTCAATAAAAAAGGCACTATAGGGGTGGCAAGAGCTTTAGCCAGTAACCTGAATACCAGGGGCAACAGGTGCAGAACATCTATGGCAAAGCATCGTGGTTTGTCGATCATGTCATCCCAGGCAGACATACTAGATCCCCTTTGAATGACACCAGAAGCTTATCCAATTGTTGAAGTCAATCATTTTTGTCCTTATACTGTGGTATCATTCTGGGCAAAGGCAGGATGCTACTCAGGGCTTGGGTCATACCTGCCTGGGCCACATGATTCAAGAGCTCTTCCATGTCTCTTTTCATGTAGCCCAGGGAGGTACGTCTCAAGTCATTCACTCCAACATGGACAATGACAGAATCGTATTTGTACTTGATGTGGAGTGACTTCAGTGCATGCGTTATGTGGCAGATCCTGGCACCTGACAGGCAGCTGACTGTAATTTTCTCCTTGATCAGCCTGCTGAGTGGGACATCAGTGTGCCTGACTATAGAGAAACCTTTGACTAAAGTGTTGGGTACATTGTCTTGCCTTAGGGGCTGTTGTTGGGTGGCACACTGGTGTTGTGAGCTATGTGTCACTTTGGTTGTGACTGGTGTTTGTTTGCATTTGAGCTTCGGAGATCCTTATTACTTGGGCAGGTTAATGTTAAGGGCCTCCGCATATGTAGGTTTAGTGTTGCTATGTGTGGGTGTTGATGGTGTGGGTTTTGAAGGGCGATGTGTTGCTTGAGGTGTAGTGCAGGTGTTAACCTTCTCCTCTTGACTGTCTAGCACAATCTTGGCTGGAGAGAGCATTGCTTCTAGTTTGGCTATGTAAGTGCATCTCTCGCAGGTTGTAGTGTTGGGTGGTGGAAGGAGAGGGTTGTCTGTGTACATGAGGCAGTTGCTTCATTTCCCCAGTATGCCCAGATTCACCAGGTGGACAGGAGAAATCACTGGAAGCTGACCCTTGGACATGCCTGTTTAGGTGCTTTTTTTGTAAAGTACAAGAGCTGTTTTCCCTTACCTTTGCAAGGTAATTTGTAATTATAGGCTGTTTACTGCCTACAATTGATTTCTCCTTATTAACAAGGAGAGTTGAGTGCTTGTATCAGTTTAAAGCTTCCTAGTGCTTTCCAGCAGGTTCTAGAGCAAGTGCTAGTCACAGGGTTTCATATTTTAGTGCTACTACAAAGGGACCAGCTAGTTCTAAGGGAAAATTTGAAGAGCACACTTTCTGGCACCTGGAATAGTTTAACCGTACCCCCATGGTGCTGCACAATGCGAAAAAATGCGTAAATACATGCATTTTTAAGCTAGAAAGTTGAAAGGGATAGAAATCAGCCCAAAATGGCTAATAAAATTACAATTTCAGAGCTGGAAACCACTCCTCTAGTGTTAGATAGGCAGTACAATGCTCACCACTCCCACTGGTAAGCAGTAGGACTTCCCTCTACCACAGTAAGGTCTGGATAGCTCTGAACACAGAAAATAAAGTCCTGAAACCAGCAAAGCCTGGGATCTGGGCAATACTAGCTAGGAAAGGTGGGAAACGAACAAGCAAGATAGTATTTTTTTGTTTTTTTTGTTTTTTACTTGGGTTAAAACAGGTTAAACAATGCCATAATACAGTAAATAAACACAGAAAAGGCTAACACACTTGAGTGTGAAGTCCTAAACAGTAAATGCAATTAAAACTCTACGAAATTAGCAATTTAAAACATTTTAAATGAAGCAAGGCAAGTGCACAACTGAAAAACGATTTAAGAGGCAGTAATACAGTAGAATAAGTAGTTAGTCTACATATACAGAAAAGTCTATATATACAGAAAAGCATCTAAAACACACTTAAACAATTCAGATGCAGTGCATCCTAGAGCACTTGAGTTATAACAATATTAAGGCAAATATTTACAGTAGCTACTGTGTTACTCATTGTATTGGTCACAATCTGGGTATGAGTGTATAACTGAGGTTAACCCCCCCCCCCCCAAGTACAAAGACCTGACACACACATAAAATTATCTACAGCCTGACACTGACTGCTACAGTATTACAATGCTGATTGCAGTAATCTTACCTGCACGCTCTCAGCTGTGGAAACTGTGGCACCCACCTCCAAAATGTATGGTGTGATGGATGCCTTTGAGATGTTGTGTGTGCCTATGTATGGCAGGAATTCCTCAGTGACCGAGAGTGGTTCTTCCACTACAAACCTTCGACCAGTTACAGCACAATCTCTGGCTACATCTGATGCCCTTCGCCGTGCAGCATTTATCATATTGGTAGCCTGGTGTTGAACCTGCTCATATGTCCTGCCCTGCTGCCCTATGTCATTCACATCCCAGACAAGTTCTGCCCAAAATGTAGGACGCTGTTCCCTGCTTTGTCTCCCCCTGGATAGTAGGATGTGATGATTTTGCCTTAGTTCTTGCAGGATAATTGCATTCTCCTCATCTGAGAAGGGTTCATGGCATCTGTGGTGCATAATTTCTGAAAGATAACAAAAGGGGAACACATTACAGGATCAGATATGTCGATGTACACTATGAACAGATACAGCAAGGCCAAAATGGCTGGCACTAACCACTGCTTGCTCACATGTCATACTCCACAATGTGCAAACAAACAAAGTGTGTAGATACAATTGAGATAGTAGCAATTCTTAGGTATTCCCGTGTGTGCCATGACACATACTGCTATATTATCATACAGCCAACACTCAGGTCTACTGTGGTGTGTCCTCTATGGGCAATCCCTCAATAATATGTCAATGCCACATGAATAGCAATGTGCTACTACAACCACTATAAAGGGACAGTCCAACGAGACCAGTGTGCCATAATGACAAAAGACAATGCACCTTTGATGTTTTGTACATCCTGTGTAGGTGTAAGATAGCAGGAGGTCAATAAAAACAAGGGGTGCCAAAGCTATAGAAGAACCAGTCTGCAATTTTGTCAATTTTGTCGAGGCTTTATTCGATATACCACGGAAACTTCAATTTAAAGCACACAGCATATTACATTCATTCCAAAAATCAGTTTCTAGGGTAGTCATACGACTTCCCCTAACAAACTGACCTTTCACAATATTTTTCTTACAAAAATGTGGATGTGTACTTTCATAGTGTAAAAGGGAGTTGCAAAACGTGGGTTTTCTATAAATTTTAGTTTCAAACCTACCATTTAACTTGTAGATTTCCACATCTAAAAATTGAAGGCTATCCTGGTGGACATTAAAAGTAAATTTCAAAAAATTAGTAGTTTCCCCCAAATAGACCTTATAGCAGGAGGTCACTGACGTGTCATTATCACAGGTCTAAGAGGCTTAATACTGTAATCACTATTCCCAGTAAGTCTATTCACCCATCTGCAACCTGTTGTACACAAAAGCATTTACATACTGATGGAGTGCAGTACTCTTCTGTTGATAAGTGGTGATTGTATTGCTGTCACAAAGGTGTTCTCTGTGTGAGGAAGGTCTCATACGGAATGGTTGCCATAGCCAGCTAAATCCCTGGGATCCCACCAGTGTCACTGCTGGACAGGGGAAACAGGTGCTGACTTTGAGTGAACATAGGTGAAATTCTTGGCTAGGCTTATAAGCACCTCCAGACCAATAGCCTAGTATCATCCTATGAACCTATGAACCAATCTGTGGTTCTGAAATGCTAATTGCAGGCAACACAGCTGATATGCACTGTCATCAGCCAATAACATGCAACCACTGTATAATATATAAGGCCTTCATGTAGATTTGTGTCCCTTTCTGATATGTTGTACTGGACATTACTGGGATGAGGAGACTACATTGTTGCAGAAGGTAGGTCTGTAGCAGACACCTTTGCATAGAGATGGGTGTGCTACAGGCTGCAGCTATTGCTGCAGGTAATAGACATAGGAAGAGAGTGTGAAGATTTTGGAGGACAACAAGCTATAGGAATAACTATGTGAGCTGTGTCAGCCTTGTTATAGAGCCAGGCACAGAGTGTAGAGTACCCACTACACTCAAGTGAAGGCATATGTTTAAGGTAAGTATGTTAGGCAATGATATCAATAACAGAGTCCTAGGCAACATGGTTGGTGTGTCCTTGAGCAAAATGGGGTGCATATATATATATATATATATATATATATATATATATATATACATATGTGTGTATATATCATCATCATCAGCCCCCTTTTTCTCACATGGGGTCAGAGTATCGTGTTAACTGTTGCCAAATCTCTTGATTCAGTGCCACACTCCTGCCTTCTTCAACACTCGTGCCTGACTGTTGCAGATCTTCTTTCATACACAATCCATCCACCAGATATCCTTGCTTCTGTGAACCTACATAAGCATAGCAATTCTCAGTTCATGTTTGGGTTGGTTGGTTTTACATCTAGCTTTTGCTCAACAGAGCTATCTGGGCAACTAGACACCAGCCGGCCAGTAGCTTTTTGATCCAGGGCTGCTGGGCTTTATAGTAGGCACACTGGGGGGCACATATACCCCTCCCACCATTAGCACAGTTCCATGGTGTGGGTCAGAGTAGGCAGGGTCCTCAACCCAGTTATAACCAGTAATTACCCATGCCCATTTTTGGCGACATCAGTCAACATAATCAAATCACCTAGAGCCATATTTTACACCATCAAGTGGTTAGTCCTGCCATGGCAAACAATCTGTGATCTATCTTCTCCTATCTTGAGGATACTGTAGACTACAGTAGATGCCCAAAGTGGTTGGTTTGTACAACTCTTCCCCATATAGGGCACCATGTAGAATCTGTGCTGCTGTCCACAGCTCCATTTATTGGTAAGTTTGAGATGGAAACACTCAGCACGTTTTTTGGACATGGGAGAAACCCCACAGAGACACAGGGAGAACATGCAAACTCCAAACAGGCATTGGTCAGAGGTCAGGATTGAACCTTGTGCATGGGAGACAAAGACCTTAACCACTAAGCCATCTGGTCTCCTCTAAGCCATCTGTATATTACAGTCTGGTAGTAATTCGCAGCATATATGAGGACAGTCCTTGCTACAACCAGGGGCTTCAACTGCGTATGTTTGTTGTTCAGCTGTGGTAGTCTGCACTGTGACTCTGAAAGGATTGAGTGGTGCACACTGATATTTGTGGCCCTCATTCACAGTACCTGAGTTGAAATTCTCTGTGAATGCATATTACTGTATGACATGACAATTTATGCACATACACATTTGCTATAGGGATATGTGAAGAGTGTTCCTCCCTGCAGGCCTGTGCATTCCATCAGTTAAAAGCAATCAATTCATTCACATGCATTGTGTGGTAAAGAGTGCATGACTTTATTATTAATTGCTAGCTTCACAAGACTGAAAATTCAATGCTACATACCACTGGATTTGAACCCAGAACTGTGTGTGGCAAAAATGTACTGCTTGTAAAGCATTTAACAGACTGAGCTACTGAGTCACTGCTGATGCAGGTGTATTTGCAAGACATAACAACAACAACAACATGTGCACACCTACAGGCTGTGACATGTTCTACATCCATCACTATGTGCAAGACTGTATATGAATTTATTTCTGCACCAGGGTTCCAGTTGCACATGTATTTTGCCATTACTGCCTTAGCAGGTATCTTTCTACATGTTGTTGATAAAAGGGCACATTTACCTGCTACCAGAGGCCTCATTTACATCCATTATTTTGCCTTTGGCTTTGTAGTGGTGTACTATTGCACCAGAGTCCCAGGAACACTCCCATATTTTCCATTAAGTTTTATTCAAGTTTGTGCAGCATGGTGCGATGCCCAGCTCAGCTGAATCACGCTTAATAATTGTAACTGGCAATTACTATGTTTTTTGAAAAGCACCTGTTTTAAGTAAGAGTGGCATGGTAGGTTAATGCATTGGTCTGCAGGTGAGATGGTCTCGGGTTTGAAATGTGGGACAGGTGTTTATTTTGTAACTATGTCACAGAAGTTTAAAGATGCATATAATCAATATAGCTCTATTTAGCTGAGCTTAGCGAAACTGTGCAATGTGGTGCAACGTGCATAATCACGCTAAAAAATATAAAGAAAAGAAAAATGGGGAGATAGGAAAGTGGTGAAATAGGGTGCAAGCAGGGGGGGAACACAGTGAAAGGCAGGTAGACATGTTAATATTAAATCATAATAATAAATAACAATAATAAATAAATAAAAGAAGCTAAGGGGTGGGGAGATAGAGAAAAACATTTGATTAGTAGCATTGCAGATTATATCCCTGAAAACACTGATAATAAATACTCTACAGGTGTGTTGTGTCAGTTTTGGTACAGTGACTACAATTCTCCTATAGCTGATGTAGCACGTACTTACTTCTCGAGCTGTTAGCATGGGTCAGTATGGGCCAAGCAATGACAAATGCAGGTACACAACTATACAGACCACATTCACATAACGTGGACTTATATAACTATCAACATGTTCTGTAAGCGGATTTGGTAATACATTGCATTCCAGGTAGTCTTTCTCTGGTAATCCTGTGACAGATGGATTAGGCAGTTTTAATTACATTATGAGAAACTGTGGCACTTGGGAGGCATGTTTGTGTACAGTACATAAACTAGACAGCTGTCATGGGTTAGTTGGGAGGCATGGGGCTAGAACCCAATACCTGGGACTGCAGGGGACATCTGCAAATAATGTAATACTTGACTGCAGCAACTTAGTACACACATGCAAGGAATGCAGCCATACTCTAAATAAACAGATTTATTTATGAATCAACAATGCTGATGAACACTATCTTGCTATTGATTTTAAATGTCTGTGAAATCTAAACATGATATCTGCTCATAATAATGGCTACCTCACCCGTATAGCTTTTGTTCCTGGGGAGAAAGTAAATGTGAGCATTACATGAATGATACTGAAAGTTTAGTGCTATACCCCACTGGATTTGAACCCAGGACTGTGTGGGGAAAAATGTACTGTGTATAAGGAATTTAACAAAATGAGCTACTGAGTCACAGTTGAATATTGAGTGACTGATACTGGTCTAGAGATAACCTGGAATTATGCTATGAGGTGAGCAATGCAAGTTACAGGACATTCTTCTTGCATTCTAGAACTATTACAATGTTATAATTGCCTGATGTGACTGTAGAACACACACTCATGGAATACAGCCACACAGCATATATTAATACAGCTTTATTTTAGAATCAACAATGCTGGTGAACACTTTTTATTGGTATTGCTTTACAATATCTGTGAAGTCCACACACAATATCTGCCCATAGAATGGGCTACCTCAGCCATATACCTTTATTACCTGTAGTAGGAAGAACAGGAGCATTATGTGATGGATATTGGCCTGAGACAGCATAGGACAGTACTATGCGTTAAGCAATACAGTTTGCAGGCCATTAGTTTTGCATTCTACAGCTATTACAGTGTTATACTTGACTGCAGCAATCTTACCATAGATAATCAATGCAAACAGCTTTACTGCAATGGTTATGACAACGCAATCCTGCTGTACACCATTTTGCTTACTGTTACTGGTATTGTTTATTGTTTATTGCAATACAGTTGTTATTGTTCATTTATTGCACTACAGCTCTAATTGCCATTTATTGCACTACAGTTCTACATGCCCATTTATTGCAGTACAGCTTTTCTTGTGTAATTAATTAGTTTCATAGTTTCATAGTATAGTACTAGGCTATCTGCCCTGGGGCATTTGTAAGCCTAGCCATAGTGATGTGGCTTTTGCCACCCCATGAAATGGTACAAAAAATGTACAGAATAAATTTAGAATAATGTGCCTCTGTCTAGTAGTGACACAATGAAGGTCCCCTTATATAATAGTATTAGTTTACTGTGCCCCTGTCTAGCAGTGACACAGTTGTGACCCCTGGGGTAAACTTATGATCTCCCATCCACTCATCAAGACTTCTCTTGAATAGAGTCAGTGAGGGGCTCTGCCTAATACGAACTGGGATCTTGTTCCAAAGCATGGGAAGCCTCTGGGTTATGAATCTATCCCTTCAGCATGTCCTATTCATACTTGTGCCGAGGTTTAAGTCTTTAGCTCTCGTGGTCCTGATGGATTTGGATTTTTTGAGGTGGAGCATGTCCATCAGATCCTGATTGGACATGGCCTTGTACATCAGGCAGAGATCACCTCTGTGCAGGTGGTATGCTACTGAATAGAGCTGAAGTTTCTTTAGTCTGGCAGAATAAGACATATGTTGGAGACCCTTGATCCTCTTGGTGAGGTACATTTGTGCTCTCTCCAGCTGTTGCAAATGCCGGGTGAGGTGCATACCAAATGGGGCATTGTACTCAATCATGGGTCTGATGAGGGAGGAGTATAGGGGTACAATGACATCCTTGGATCTGGATGTGAATCCCTTCATGATGAGGTGTGCAAGGTAGAATGTTTTTCTAACCACTTTGGCAACGTGGGTGTCAAATGAGAGGTCGCTGTCGACTTGGGTCCCTAGGTCTCTGATTACTTTTTCCGTACTCAGTGGGTTGCTGTCTATGTGATAATTTGTGGGTACTTTGTTTTTCCCAAAGGGGATGACTATACATTTTTTGGCATTTAGTTTAAGGCCGTGACTCCGGCATCAGTTGTCCGTTTCTGTGAGGCCTTTTTGTAGGATGTATGTGTCTGCTGGTGTATCGACTATGGCGCCTAGTTTGCAGTCATCTGCGAAGTTTGTCAGCCACAGCCCTCCCATGTTTGCTTTAACATCTGAGAAATAAATGCCGAACAAGAGGGGTCCCAGGACAGATCCTGTGGGACACCACTTGTGACTGGCTTTGAGTCTGACATTGCTCCAGCGATTTTAACTTTATGGGTTCTGTCCTTTAGCCAGTTTGCAACCCATCTAGTGACATAAGGGTTTACGTTTAAGCTGTTGAGCTTATCTATGATGCCTGAGTGGGGTATTGTGTCGAAGGCCTTAGCCAAGTCCAGGTAGGCTGTATGGACTGCTTTGCCCTCATCAATGGCTCTAGAGACTGTTTCGAAAAAGTCAACCAGGTTCAAAAGGCAGGATCTGCCCTTTACAAAGCCGAACTGGGTGGGGTCAAGTGTCTGTAGGTCCCCTATGTCTCTGTTTATGAGTTCCATAATGATTCTTTCCATAGCTTTGCAGACCAGGCTGGTTAAGCTTATAGGGCAGTAGTTTCCAGGGTCTGTAGGGGCACCCCCTTTGTGGAGTGGGACCACTGTTGCTGTATGCCAGTGTTCAGGTACATATCCCGAAGTAAGGCTAAGGTTAAATAGCATTTTTATGTGTGGGTTTAGCTCCTCTTGGAGTTCACGTAACATGCAACCCGGGATACCGTTAGGTCCCATTGATGCTGTGTTTTTAGCTTTGTTTAGGGTGGTTCTCACTTGGACATCTGAGATGACAGGGAGATTACATTCAGCTGGGATAAGTATTTCTTCTTTCGGGGGTGAGGGAGGGGAGAAATTTGCACTGAACCTGTCAGCCAGAATGTTGGCAATATCTGTGGGTTCAGTGTATTTTTTGTTGTTGTGAACCAACTCTGAGCATATCTGAGGGTTTCCGCCCAGGTTTCTAACATAGCTGAAGAAGGCTTTGTGGTTATCTTTAGTGTCCTTAGCGATTTTTCTCTCAAAGTTGGCCTTGGATGTTTTTATGAGAGAATGTAGTTTTCTGCTAATGTTGATCAGAGATGTCTTCCCTTCATGGGATTTTGCTCCGACATGCAGTAGCTTCCTTCTTTTGTTATACAATTTGTTAATGGCTGAGGTCCACCAGACAGGACGCTTGCCTTTGGTGGAGAGGGACTTGGATTTATTTGGGATTGCATGATCCATGCATTCTTGGAGATGTCCATAGAAAGCATTTGTGAAGGATTCGGCATTGTGGGATGTGGTATCCACTGGCACAGTGGGCTTAAAGGATACCATCTCAGTCTTAAGAAGAGTGAAGTCTGCTTTTGAGAAGTTTTTCACTGTGGTCTTTTGTGCTGGGGGTGGAGGTGGGATATGTATATCCAGGGTGATTAGTTTGTGGTCAGATCTCACTAGTGAGGGGTATACTTCCGGTGTGGAGCATTTTGTCCCCATGTTTGTGATGATCAGGTCTAGTATATTATCTCCCCTAGTGGGAGAGGTGACTAGTTGTTCCAGTGCATTTGAATTTATGAATTCCAGGAACCTTTGGGCTAGGGTATTAGGGCTAGAATAATGTACCCAATCTATGTTTGGGTAGTTGAAGTCTCCCAGTATGATGGTATTTTGTGATACAGTCATATCCTCCAATGTCTTCAGAAAGGCTGAGTGGGGTTCTTGAGATTGGGAGGGTGGTCTGTAACATGCTACCAGTTTTATAGCTGTTTGCCTATGGATAGTTGCACCTGTATGGTCTCTGGTGCTTCATGTGTTACTACTAACCTGGAGGTGTGGGTGTCCTTGATGAATATGGACACTCCCCCTCCCTTTGTGGTTCGGCCCGGGTTTTGGGGCCGAAAAGCATGATACGAGGTATAGCCTGGTAGCACTGGGGTGCTCTCAGGAGCCTTGAACCAGGTTTCAGTTACTGCACAGACGTCGATGTTCTCCATGCTGAGGAGTGCATCAAGTGCCTGCATCTTGAGATTTAGACTTCTGGCGTTGAGCAGCATTACCCTTAGTTTTTTCCATTTTTGTTTTCTAAGGAGGTGGGTTTGTCTTTTGAGCCTTGCCTAAAAAAGGCACTATGGGGGTGGCAATAGCCTTAGCCAATATCCGGAAGCCCAGTGGTGACAGGTGTAAGCCATCCCTTGCGAAGCAGTGTGGCTTGTCCAACATGTCATCCCAGGCAGACAGACATTGGATCCCCTTAGAATGACACCAGTACTTGAGCCAGTTATTAAAGCTGATCATCTTGTCTTTGTATTGTGGTATCATTCTTGGTGAGGGCAAGATGCTGCTCAGGGTCAGGGTCATACCAGCCTGGGCTACATAATCGGAGAGCTCCTCTATGTCTCTTTTCATGTAGTCCAGGGAGGTACGTCTCAGGTCATTCACACCAGCATGGACAATGACGGAGTCATATTTGTACTTGCTTTGGAGTGACTTGAGTGCGTGTGTTATGTGGCGGATCCTAGCTCCCGATAGACAGCTCACAGTCACCCTCTCCTTGTTTAGCCTGGTCAGCGGGACATCAGTGTGTCTGACTATAGAGTCACCTATTACTAGTGTATCAGGCATGGTGTTTGGCCTTAAGGGCTGTGATTGGTTGACACACTGATTTATTGAAGTATGTGTTGCATGTGTTTTGTTTTGAGGTGGTGGATTTTTGGATGTCTGCTTTGGGAGCCTCTGTTGTTTTGGTAAGTTTTTTATTAGAGCCTCCGAGTATGTCTTTGTGTTTTTATGTGTTTGGTTTGCAGTTGTGGTAAGTCTATGTGGGACTGGGATTGTTGTGTGTGTGGTTACCATCTCCTCCTGTCTGGTCATGCCAGCCCTGAGTTGAGAGAGTTCAGCCTCCAGTTTGGCTATATAGTTGCATCTCTCACATGTATTTGTGTTTGTTGGGAGGAGGAGAGGGTTGTCTGTGTACATGAGACAATTGTAGCATTGACTCAAGATACCCAGATTGACCAGCTGAACTGGAGAGGATGCCAGTAATCTACCACTCGACATGCTAAAACAGTATAAGGGAGTGCTGTACCTTTAAGGGAAGTGGATATTCACAGGGGTGGTAAGTAGATGTAGTGCTTTATTTAGTACGAGAGTACTTACTTAGTAGAGAAGTATTGAGAACAAGTGCTAGGCTTATAATATAGTGAGTAGTCTGATTATACTAAGAGTAGAGCTTCCTTAAGGGAAAATTTGAAGAGCAGACCTGGCGGAGCCAGAAGAAGTTTAACCTTGTTTAACTGGTGCTGCGCTATGCTCAAAACTGCGCAAAGCCGTGCAAACGCGGATTTTAAACAGTGAACTACAAAAGAGCTAGAAATGGTCCAAAACAACCAATTACTACAGCTTCTTGTGCTGAGGTCACTTCCTACAAGGACAGGTAGGCTGCTCAAGGCTCCCCACTCCCACTGGTGAGCAAAGAAACTTCCTTCTATCCAAGTAAGGTAATAGACAACACAGGAACTACACCACAGCCCAGAATACAGCAATGCCTGTAAACTGGTCTAAACTAGTTGAGGTGAGGTGGGAAAACAAGGATTATTTTTTTGTTTTTTTGTTTTTTTTTGATAGAAACACACAGAAAATGCAGAAACAGTGATAAATCATTTACACAGGCTAGCACACTTTAGTGGGCAGCCTCAACAGTTAAATTAAACAAATAAACAAACGTTCAATCAAATTCGACTAAAATGTAACTTTAAGTGCAGATTTTAAAATAATGCAGCAAACAGTTAAAAAACAGTTCAAGCTAGTTCAGGGTAAGCTACAGAAGCTATTCCAAGTGAAAAAAAAGCAAAGATACTTAAATCCAGAAAGTAGTCGCTTTTCTGAGTTCCCTGTAGCTAGGACCACTCTGCAGGATGACGAGGAGCTTGTCTGAGCAGTATAGCCAGAAAAAAAACACCCAGAGGCGGATTTTAAACAGTGAACTACAAAAGAGCTAGAAATGGTTTAAAACAACCAATTACTACAGCTTCTTGTGCTGAGGTCACTTCCTACAGGGACAGGTAGGCTGCTCAAGGCTCCCCACTCCCACTGGTGAGCAAAGAAACGTCCTTCTATCCAAGTCAGGTAATGGACAACACAGGAACTACACCACAGCCCAGAGTACAGCAATGCCTGTAAAGTGGTCTAAACTAGTCGAGGTGAGGCGGGAAAACAAGGATTATTTTTTTGTTTTTTTGTTTTTTTGATAGAAACACACAGAAAATGCAGAAACAGTGATAAATCAGTTACATGGGCTAGCACACTTTAGTGGGCAGCCTCAACAGTTAAATTAAACAAACAAACAAACAAACTTTCGATCAAATTCAACTAAAATGTAACTTTAAGTGCAGATTTTAAAATAATGCAGCAAACAGTTAAAAAACAGTTCAAGCTAGTTCAGGGTAAGCTACAGAAGCTATTCCAAGTGAAAAAAAAAGCAAAGATACTTAAATCCAGAAAGTAGTCGCTTTTCTGAGTTCCCTGTAGCTAGGACCACTCTGCAGGACCACGAGGAGCTTGTCTGAGCAGTATAGCCAGAAAAAAACGCCCAGAGGTGGATTTTAAAGAGTGAACAACAAAAGAGCTAGAAATGGTTCAAAACAACCAATTACTACAGCTTCTTGTGCTGAGGTCACTTCCTACAGGGACAGGTAGGCTGCTCAAGGCTCCCCACTCCCACTGGTGAGCAAAGAAACTTCCTTCTATCCAAGTAAGGTAATAGACAACACAGGAACTACACCACAGCCCAGAATACAGCAATGCCTGTAAACTGGTCTAAACTAGTCGAGGTGAGGCGGGAAAACAAGGATTATTTTTTTGTTTTTTTGATAGAAACACACAGAAAATGCAGAAACAGTGATAAATCAGTTACACAGGCTAGCACACTTTAGTGGGCAGCCTCAACAGTTAAATTAAACAAACAAACAAACAAACTTTTGATCAAATTCGACTAAAATGTAACTTTAAGTGCAGATTTTAAAATAATGCAGCAAACAGTTAAAAACAGTTCAAGCTAGTTTAGGGTAAGCTACAGAAGCTATTCCAAGTGAAAAAAGCAAAGATACTTAAATCCAGAAAGTAGTCACTTTTCTGAGTTCCCTGTAGCTAGGACCACTCTGCAGGACCACGAGGAGCTTGTCTGAGCAGTATAGCCAGAAAAAACGCCCAGAGGCGGATTTTAAACAGTGAACTACAAAAGAGCTAGAAATGGTCCAAAACAACCAATTACTACAGCTTCTTGTGCTGAGGTCACTTCCTACAGGGACAGGTAGGCTGCTCAAGGCTCCCCACTCCCACTGGTGAGCAAAGAAACTTCCTTCTATCCAAGTAAGGTAATAGACAACACAGGAACTACACCACAGCCCAGAATACAGCAATGCCTGTAAACTGGTCTAAACTAGTCGAGGTGAGGCGGGAAAACAAGGATTATTTTTTTGTTTTTTTGTTTTTTTGATAGAAACACACAGAAAATGCAGAAACAGTGATAAATCAGTTACACAGGCTAGCACACTTTAGTGGGCAGCCTCAACAGTTAAATTAAACAAACAAACAAACAAAATTTCGATCAAATTCGACTAAAATGTAACTAAGTGCAGATTTTAAAATAATGCAGCAAACAGTTAAAAAACAGTTCAAGCTAGTTCAGGGTAAGCTACAGAAGCTATTCCAAGTGAAAAAAAGCAAAGATACTTAAATCCAGAAAGTAGTCACTTTTCTGAGTTCCCTGTTGCTAGGACCACTCTGCAGGACCACGAAGAGCTTGTCTGAGCAGTATAGCCAGAAAAAAACGCCCAGAGGCGGATTTTAAACAGTGAACTACAAAAGAGCTAGAAATGGTTCAAAACAACCAATTACTACAGCTTCTTGTGCTGAGGTCACTTCCTACAGGGACAGGTAGGCTGCTCAAGGCTCCCCACTCCCACTGGTGAGCAAAGAAACTTCCTTCTATCCAAGTAAGGTAATGGACAACACAGGAACTACACCACAGCCCAGAATACAGCAATGCCTGTAAAGTGGTCTAAACTAGTCGAGGTGAGGCGGGAAAACAAGGATTATTTTTTTGTTTTTTTGATAGAAACACACAGAAAATGCAGAAACAGTGATAAATCAGTTACACAGGCTAGCACACTTTAGTGGGCAGCCTCAACAGTTAAATTAAACAAACAAACAAACAAACTTTCGATCAAATTCGACTAAATTGTAACTTTAAGTGCAGATTTTAAAATAATTATTGCAGTAAATGCTTTATTCTTTCTTGCTTATTGCACTACAGTTAGCATAATACATCTGTACTCACCACACTCACGGTGCAACCTGGTCAGGTGGCTGGCATGGGACTCGACATAGCGATCTCTCTCAACTGCAGCTGTTGGAATAGAAGCACATCATTATGCATACCTGTTTTGTAGACATTCAGCTTGCATATTGGTAAAACAGAGGTAAAATTACTTACATATTTGTGGGGCATTCCCTGCTCGAGCTTCTTGGACCTAGGTGACCAAGGTTCCCCTCTTTCCCCTTTTCAGGTTGTCCTAATGGTGACGACACTGCTCACTTGTATGGGGGATACCAGTAACACTGGTGAGTTCCCTGGCCAACTAACCCCAGGCCTCCACCTTACACTCCAAGCCCTGGAAACCTCCATGCAGCAGCTTAGGTTAATTCTTTTTACCAGGAGACCAACCATGATCCAGGACTCCTGAATGCCCCACTTCTGTGCCCAAAAGCATGCACTTTCAGCAGCACTGCCTGTCATATAACCAGTTGATCAGACTCCAAAGACAGTTGCAGAATTCCTGCCTAGTGCACTTAATATAGGCTGTTTTCCTGCCCTTAAACATCATTGAGCAACATTCAAAAAGTGTCGTGTCACTTAGCAGCATGCAAATTAACTAATCAGCATGAAAACTCACACAACCATGGTTTTAGTGAAGCTTAGCACCAGGCAAATATTGGTAGCCGTTACCATGTTTATGACTGCTTAGCATGGTTGAGCAAAGCTTAGCAGAGAGGAGCAGTGCCATCTTTCACAATTTTGTTATTATATTAAACAAAAGCTATACATTAAATTACAGACATGTTTTGTCTACTGTGGACTTGAACCCAGGACCTACTACACAGAAGGCTACAATCCAAACAAATCCATTTAGCTACTTGGATAACATAACTTCACATATACTACTAGGATACCTGTTAGCGTTGCTGAGTACCCCACCACACCACACAAACATGCATAAACACACCTATAAATAAATAATTAATTACATCCGGTTTCTATTTTTACATGTCTGGCAGCTGTTGGGTATGTATGTATAAGCGCTGCTCAACTCTGCGGTGCTCTGTGCTGTGCCGTGCAAATGGCAATTACAAAAATAAAAAATTATAATGGAAAACTAAAATAATTAATTAAGATAATTGATTACATCCTGTTTCTATTTTTTACATGTGTAGCAGGTGTCAATTGTCTATATCTAAGTGAGGCTTGGCATTGCTGTGCTCTGCGCCTCACCATCAAACATGCAGAAAAACAAACAAAAAAATTAATTAAAATAACAACATATAACCTATACATTACACATTTATCACAATTTACAGCATTTCAGCAGTGGCAGGGTGCATTACAGGGAGCCTCACCCTGTACATAACATCTGACCAGGCATCCACAACCACGGGTTGCCTCTACACATCTCCCTAGACTGATTCAATAACCCTGTTCCTATGCTCTTCCTCAGCAGTGCACCATCATTAATATGGATAGCATGCTGTCAAGGGGAACCGTGGCCCTGTACACAGATACATTCCACGCAGGGTCTACATGGTGTCTACACGGAATTTATTAAATTCTGGCGTATATCTTTCAAATCTGTCTTTTTCATCTGAGATGTTCTACAGTCTGTATGCAGATGACTTGAAACTGGGTAAACTGGTTACATGTGTTACAGATAGAGCCTGTCTACAAAAGAACTTGACTAAATTGACCATTTGGGCACAGGAGAATAACATGCTGATAAATACATCAACAACTAAGCTTAGGAGATCTGGGTGACAAACTGAAAGGTGAATACTTAATACAGCACACAGTGATTGAATCTGTAGATTCATTTAAGTACCTGGGTATATGAGTAGATGCAGCTGTGAGTTGTTCTAGACATATCGACCAATTGGATAATGATTACTGATTGTAAAAATAGATTTATAAGTCTAGAAAATCAGAAATGATGAAGTCATTACTCATTAGTTCCATTAGGCCCAAACTTGGGAACGGAGTAAAAATATGGAAACCTTATATGAAAACAAGCATGAGTAAACTGCAAAGAGTACAGCAGAAATAGACCAAGGGCATTTATGAATATGAAAAAAATAAGTTTTGATGAAAGACTAAAATATCTGAACTTGTACAGTGTCTCTTACAGATATTTAAGATGAGCCCTTATTCAGTTATATAGGGAATTTAGAGACAACTACTTCTGGGAATGTTTGGGGTTATCAAAAGTACTAGAGAATCATCAGATAACCTACATAGAAGATTCTATAGAATGAGAAGTGCACTAACTGGTTCTCTGACAGAGTAACTGATGCATGGATCAGACTACCAAATTACATTAAAGTACTAGAGAATCATCAGACAACCTATGTAAAAGGTTCTATAGGAATGAGAAGTGCACTAACTGGTTCTGTGACAGAGTAACTGATGCATGGAACAGACACCAAATTACATTAAAGTACTAGAGAATCATCAGATAACCTATGTAGAAGGTTCTATAGGAATGAGAAGTGCACTAACTGGTTCTCTGACAGAGTAACTGATGCATGGAACAGACTACCAAATTACATTAAAGTACTAGAGAATCATCAGATAACCTATGTAGAAGGTTCTATAGGAATGAGAAGTGCACTAACTGGTTCTGTGACAGAGTAACTGATGCATGGAACAGACTACCAAATTACATTAAAGTACTAGAGAATCATCAGACAACCTATGTAGAAGGTTCTATAGGAATGAGAAGTGCACTAACTGGTTCTGTGACAGAGTAACTGATGCATGGAACAGACTACCAAATTACATTAAAGTACTAGAGAATCATCAGACAACCTATGTAGAAGGTTCTATAGGAATGAGAAGTGCACTAACTGGTTCTGTGACAGAGTAACTGATGCATGGAACAGACCACCAAATTACATTAAAGTACTAGAGAATCATCAGACAACCTATGTAGAAGGTTCTATAGGAATGAGAAGTGTACTAACTGGTTCTGTGACAGAGTAACTGATGCATGGAACAGACACCAAATTACATTAAAGTACTAGAGAATCATCAGATAACCTATGTAGAAGGTTCTATAGGAATGAGAAGTGCACTAACTGGTTCTCTGACAGAGTAACTGATGCATGGAACAGACTACCAAATTACATTAAAGTACTAGAGAATCATCAGATAACCTATGTAGAAGGTTCTATAGGAATGAGAAGTGCACTAACTGGTTCTGTGACAGAGTAACTGATGCATGGAACAGACACCAAATTACATTAAAGTACTAGAGAATCATCAGATAACCTATGTAGAAGGTTCTATAGGAATGAGAAGTGCACTAACTGGTTCTGTGACAGAGTAACTGATGCATGGAACAGACTTCTAAATTACATTAAAGTACTAGAGAATCATCAGATAACCTATGTAGAAGGTTCTATAGGAATGAGAAGTGCACTAACTGGTTCTGTGACAGAGTAACTGATGCATGGAACAGACTACCAAATTACATTAAAGTACTAGAGAATCATCAGATAACCTCTGTAGAAGGTTCTATAGGAATGAGAAGTGTACTAACTGGTTCTGTGACAGAGTAACTGATGCATGGAACAGACACCAAATTACATTAAAGTACTAGAGAATCATCAGATAACCTATGTAGAAGGTTCTATAGGAATGAGAAGTGTACTAACTGGTTCTGTGACAGAGTAACTGATGCATGGAACAGACACCAAATTACATTAAAGTACTAGAGAATCATCAGATAACCTGTGTAGAAGGTTCTATAGGAATGAGAAGTGCACTAACTGGTTCTCTGACAGAGTAACTGATGCATGGAACAGACTACCAAATTACATTAAAGTACTAGAGAATCATCAGATAACCTTTGTAGAAGGTTCTATAGGAATGAGAAGTGCACTAACTGGTTCTGTGACAGAGTAACTGATGCATGGAACAGACACCAAATTACATTAAAGTACTAGAGAATCATCAGACAACCTATGTAGAAGGTTCTATAGGAATGAGAAGTGCACTAACTGGTTCTCTGACAGAGTAACTGATGCATGGAACAGACTACCAAATTACATTAAAGTACTAGAGAATCATCAGATAACCTATGTAGAAGGTTCTATAGGAATGAGAAGTGCACTAACTGGTTCTGTGACAGAGTAACTGATGCATGGAACAGACTACCAAATTACATTAAAGTACTAGAGAATCATCAGACAACCTATGTAGAAGGTTCTATAGGAATGAGAAGTGCACTAACTGGTTCTGTGACAGAGTAACTGATGCATGGAACAGACTACCAAATTACATTAAAGTACTAGAGAATCATCAGATAACCTATGTAGAAGGTTCTATAGGAATGAGAAGTGCACTAACTGGTTCTGTGACAGAGTAACTGATGCATGGAACAGACTACCAAATTACATTAAATGTACTAGAGAATCATCAGATAACCTATGTAGAAGGTTCTATAGGAATGAGAAGTGCACTAACTGGTTCTGTGACAGAGTAACTGATGCATGGAACAGACTACCAAATTACATTAAAGTACTAGAGAATCATCAGATAACCTATGTAGAAGGTTCTATAGGAATGAGAAGTGCACTAACTGGTTCTGTGACAGAGTAACTGATGCATGGAACAGACTACCAAATTACATTAAAGTACTAGAGAATCATCAGACAACCTATGTAGAAGGTTCTATAGGAATGAGAAGTGCACTAACTGGTTCTCTGACAGAGTAACTGATGCATGGAACAGACACCAAATTACATTAAAGTACTAGAGAATCATCAGATAACCTATGTAGAAGGTTCTATAGGAATGAGAAGTGCACTAACTGGTTCTGTGACAGAGTAACTGATGCATGGAACAGACACCAAATTACATTAAAGTACTAGAGAATCATCAGATAACCTATGTAGAAGGTTCTATAGGAATGAGAAGTGCACTAACTGGTTCTGTGACAGAGTAACTGATGCATGGAACAGACTACCAAATTACATTAAAGTACTAGAGAATCATTAGATAACCTATGTAGAAGGTTCTATAGGAATGAGAAGTGCACTAACTGGTTCTATGACAGAGTAACTGATGCATGGAACAGACACCAAATTACATTAAAGTACTAGAGAATCATCAGATAACCTATGTAGAAGGTTCTATAGGAATGAGAAGTGCACTAACTGGTTCTGTGACAGAGTAACTGATGCATGGAACAGACACCAAATTACATTAAAGTACTAGAGAATCATCAGATAACCTATGTAGAAGGTTCTATAGGAATGAGAAGTGCACTAACTGGTTCTGACAGAGTAACTGATGCATGGCACAGACTACCAAATTACATTAAAGTACTAGAGAATCATCAGACAACCTATGTAGAAGGTTCTATAGAAATGAGAAGTGCACTAACTGGTTCTCTGACAGAGTAACTGATGCATGGAACAGACACCAAATTACATTAAAGTACTAGAGAATCATCAGATAACCTATGTAGAAGGTTCTATAGGAATGAGAAGTGCACTAACTGGTTCTGTGACAGAGTAACTGATGCATGGAACAGACACCAAATTACATTAAAGTACTAGAGAATCATCAGATAACCTATGTAGAAGGTTCTATAGGAATGAGAAGTGCACTAACTGGTTCTGTGACAGAGTAACTGATGCATGGAACAGACTACCAAATTACATTAAAGTACTAGAGAATCATCAGACAACCTATGTAGAAGGTTCTATAGGAATGAGAAGTGCACTAACTGGTTCTGTGACAGAGTAACTGATGCATGGAACAGACACCAAATTACATTAAAGTACTAGAGAATCATCAGACAACCTATGTAGAAGGTTCTATAGGAATGAGAAGTGCACTAACTGGTTCTGTGACAGAGTAACTGATGCATGGAACAGACACCAAATTACATTAAAGTACTAGAGAATCATCAGACAACCTATGCAGAAGGTTCTATAGGAATGAGAAGTGCACTAACTGGTTCTGTGACAGAGTAACTGATGCATGGAACAGACACCAAATTACATTAAAGTACTAGAGAATCATCAGACAACCTATGTAGAAGGTTCTATAGGAATGAGAAGTGCACTAACTGGTTCTGTGACAGAGTAACTGATGCATGGAACAGACACCAAATTACATTAAAGTACTAGAGAATCATCAGACAACCTATGCAGAAGGTTCTATAGGAATGAGAAGTGCACTAACTGGTTCTGTGACAGAGTAACTGATGCATGGAACAGACACCAAATTACATTAAAGTACTAGAGAATCATCAGACAACCTATGCAGAAGGTTCTATAGGAATGAGAAGTGCACTAACTGGTTCTGTGACAGAGTAGCTGATGCATGGAACAGACTACCAAATTACATTAAAGTACTAGAGAATCATCAGATAACTTATGTAGAAGGTTCTATAGGAATGAGAAGTGCACTAACTGGTTCTGTGACAGAGTAACTGATGCATGGAACAGACTGCCAAATTACATTAAAGTACTAGAGAATTGTCAGACAACCTGTGTAGAAGGTTCTATAGGAATGAGAAGTGTACTAACTGGTTCTGTGACAGAGTAACTGATGCATGGAACAGACACCAAATTACATTAAAATACGAGAGAATCATCAGATAACCTATGTAGAAGGTTCTATAGAAATGAGAAGTGCACTAACTGGTTCTCTGACAGAGTAACTGATGCATGGAACAGACACCAAATTACATAAAAGTACTAGAGAATCATCAGACAACCTATGTAAAAGGTTCTATAGGAATGAGAAGTGCACTAACTGGTTCTGTGACAGAGTAACTGATGCATGGAACAGACTACCAAATTACATTAAAGTACTAGAGAATCATCAGATAACCTGTGTAGAAGGTTCTATAGGAATGGGAAGTGCACTAACTGGTTCTGTGACAGAGTAACTGATGCATGGAACAGACTACCAAATTACATTAAAGTACTAGAGAATCATCAGATAACCTATGTAGAAGGTTCTATAGGAATGAGAAGTGCACTAACTGGTTCTGTGACAGAGTAACTGATGCATGGAACAGACACCAAATTACATTAAAGTACTAGAGAATCATCAGACAACCTATGTAGAATGTTCTATAGGAATGAGAAGTGCACTAACTGGTTCTCTGACAGAGTAACTGATGCATGGAACAGACACCAAATTACATTAAAGTACTAGAGAATCATCAGATAACCTATGTAGAAGGTTCTATAGGAATGAGAAGTGCACTAACTGGTTCTGTGACAGAGTAACTGATGCATGGAACAGACTACCAAATTACATTAAAGAACTAGAGAATCATCAGACAACCTTTGTAGAAGGTTCTATAGGAATGAGAAGTGCACTAACTGGTTCTCTGACAGAGTAACTGATGCATGGAACAGACTACCTAATTACATTAAAGTACTAGAGAATCATCAGACAACTTATGTAGAAGGTTCTATAGGAATGGGAAGTGCACTAACTGGTTCTGTGACAGAGTAACTGATGCATGGAACAGACTACCAAATTACATTAAAGTACTAGAGAATCATCAGACAACCTATGTAGAAGGTTCTATAGGAATGAGAAGTGCACTAACTGGTTCTCTGAAAGAGTAACTGATGCATGGAACAGACACCAAATTACATTAAAGTACTAGAGAATCATCAGACAACCTTTGTAGAAGGTTCTATAGGAATGAGAAGTGCACTAACTGGTTCTGTGACAGAGTAACTGATGCATGGAACAGACACCAAATTACATTAAAGTACTAGAGAATCATCAGACAACCTATGTAGAAGGTTCTATAGGAATGAGAAGTGCACTAACTGGTTCTCTGAAAGAGTAACTGATGCATGGAACAGACTACCAAATTACATTAAAGTACTAGAGAATCATCAGATAACCTATGTAGAAGGTTCTATAGGAATGAGAAGTGCACTAACTGGTTCTGTGACAGAGTAACTGATGCATGGAACAGACACCAAATTACATTAAAGTACTAGAGAATCATCAGACAACCTATGTAGAATGTTCTATAGGAATGAGAAGTGCACTAACTGGTTCTCTGACAGAGTAACTGATGCATGGAACAGACACCAAATTACATTAAAGTACTAGAGAATCATCAGATAACCTATGTAGAAGGTTCTATAGGAATGAGAAGTGCACTAACTGGTTCTGTGACAGAGTAACTGATGCATGGAACAGACTACCAAATTACATTAAAGAACTAGAGAATCATCAGACAACCTTTGTAGAAGGTTCTATAGGAATGAGAAGTGCACTAACTGGTTCTCTGACAGAGTAACTGATGCATGGAACAGACTACCTAATTACATTAAAGTACTAGAGAATCATCAGACAACTTATGTAGAAGGTTCTATAGGAATGGGAAGTGCACTAACTGGTTCTGTGACAGAGTAACTGATGCATGGAACAGACTACCAAATTACATTAAAGTACTAGAGAATCATCAGACAACCTATGTAGAAGGTTCTATAGGAATGAGAAGTGCACTAACTGGTTCTCTGACAGAGTAACTGATGCATGGAACAGACTACCAAATTACATTAAAGAACTAGAGAATCATCAGGCAACCTTTGTAGAAGGTTCTATAGGAATGAGAAGTGCACTAACTGGTTCTCTGAAAGAGTAACTGATGCATGGAACAGACACCAAATTACATTAAAGTACTAGAGAATCATCAGATAACCTATGTAGAAGGTTCTATAGGAATGAGAAGTGCACTAACTGGTTCTGTGACAGAGTAACTGATGCTTGGAACAGACTACCAAATTACATTAAAGTACTAGAGAATCATCAGATAACCTTTGTAGAAGGTTCTATAGGAATGAGAAGTGCACTAACTGGTTCTCTGACAGAGTAACTGATGCATGGAACAGACTACCAAATTACATTAAAGTACTAGAGAATCATCAGATAACCTATGTAGAAGGTTCTATAGGAATGAGAAGTGTACTAACTGGTTCTGTGACAGAGTAACTGATGCATGGAACAGACACCAAATTACATTAAGGTACTCGAGAATCATCAGACAACCTATGTAGAAAGTTCTATAGGAATGAGAAGTGCACTAACTGGTTCTGTGACAGAGTATCTGATGCATGGAACAGACACCAAATTACATTAAAGTACTAGAGAATCATCAGATAACCTATGTAGAAGGTTCTATAGGAATGAGAAGTTACTAACTGGTTCTATGACAGAGTAACTGATGCATGGAACAGACTACCAAATTACATTAAAGTACTAGAGAATCATCAGACAACCTATGTAGAAGGTTCTATAGGAATGAGAAGTGCACTAACTGGTTCTCTGACAGAGTACTGATGCATGGAACAGACTACCTAATTACATTAAAGTACTAGAGAATCGTCAGATAACCTATGTAGAAGGTTCTATAGGAATGAGAAGTGCACTAACTGGTTCTGTGACAGAGTAACTGATGCATGGAACAGACTACCAAATTACATTAAAGTACTAGAGAATCATCAGATAACCTATGTAGAAGGTTCTATAGGAATGAGAATTGCACTAACTGGTTCTCTGACAGAGTAACTGATGCATGGAACAGACTACCAAATTACATTAAAGCAAACACTAGTTTAGATATTTTTAAGAACAGCCTGTACACTTATTATGGGAGCAACTGTGCTGTTATATTATCAGGCTAGAAGTGTTTTATTGCCCATGCTTGACATATTTGTATGTATGTATGTAATTATGTATTCAAAGAGAAGGGTGGGAAGGAAATGTTTACCATCATACCCCCTTTACTTAAATGTACTAAATTCATGTTGTAGCCTGGATCTATGGTGTCAAATTATACTTCATGTTGTAGCCCTGACTACAATCCAGGTGACCTGAGTTCAGCTACTAAGTGGGTTTCTGAAATAACTGGGCAGAGGATTGGGAATGCATAGCTTTGCTGGCTCATTCACCATGGGGGGGGGGTGATGGGGAGGGAGATGGTGGTCCTAGTTGGGCATCTGCTCCAGAGCAAGTGGAGTCTTGTATGAAAGAAGTGGCTGTATCAACTGCGGACATAGGCTTGGTGATGGAGACACTTATGTCAACCATCAAGGAAGGGTTGGGGGAGGGTCACACTAGAAATACCTCTGTTGTTTGCATTCAGAATATTGCAAAGCTATTAAAAGGGCAGGTATTGTATAGTCCCCAGCACAAATACAAGCAAGGCAGGTCATCATATGGCCCCAGTCTGGGGTGAAAGCCAGACTTACCTCAATCAGCGGATAAAGGTGTCTACCTCGGGCAGCAAAGCACCTGAAGCGACTAAACCTGACACTATAAAATCCTGGGGCACTCTATGCTGTAGAAAGCAATCCAAGAAAGTGATAATTGCTGACATTGCACACTGCAAATGACCTGATGGATATTGTATAAACCAATCAAATACTGTGGAGGATAAACCACACTAGGTCTACAGGCATTCTGCTAAACTTCCATATCTGTAGTGCCAAATGCAACTGAGAGATCCACTGAGAGATCAAGCAAAATGAACACGATGCATCAAATTTGTGTCCTTTCCACCAGTACATAATTATTTACTATGGTACCAGTACCAGATCTTAGTCACCAGAAACAGCCATGTTGCTCATTTGCAACTTTATCAGTAACTTAGATGGTAGTGGTAGTAATTTTGCATCTCTGGATAAAGCGGTTTTCTTAAGAAAAGGGTATAACAGTCACTTGGTTAATGAAAGAGAGAAAAACACCCACCCTCTTTTAAGATGGCGTAGTGTAAAAATTCAAAAATTCAAGGGCAATCCAATAAGACTGGATCGATTACAACAGTAAGCGAGGCACACAGTAAAAACATAGCCTTATAACCTCACTGAAGCCTATGTACTAAATCTCACGCCATCTCTAATCTGGGTTTCCCATTCTAGTAGCAATGAAATGCCCAAAGGGGCAAATTCACACGGGGGGAATTAAGGATCTAAGTTGTTAATGATCTGCTTCCTGTGGTCCTGAGTTTGATTCCCTCAGCCTCCATTTGCCTACTGTGAGCATGCCACTTCACCAGGTAGTACTACCAGGCTAAGTCTGAAAGGTCCATTTGGATTAGTACTTTATCCCAGTTAACAAATAATTAAGAAAATTACAAAGTTTCAGCTTTGATTTGGTCAAGATGATAAACACCGTGGAAAAAATAAAATGATACCTATTCCCATATCCAGATTTTCAAAAGTACTCCCAACAGGATTCCACATCGTACAGATGATGGTTGGACCTGTAATGTGAGAGATCAGAAAATTATTTCTCTCATGACAGGTGCCAACTTCTATAATCTCAAAAATGGGACAGCTTGAGACAAGTGTATTTTGTGGTGGGCAAGCCACTTGCAAACACTGTACTTTCTGAAGTTCTGAATAATAACTCCAGGACTGTAGAACTTTAGAGAATTAAGAAAGTTCTCCAAAACAGTGCAAAGCAGTGTTTGGCAATTACCCATTTTTTCCCCTTGGGTGATCAAGCAATTTCCATGATTTGTTGGGTTAAGGATGTAAGGAGTAAGTCAGCAGAGTAAGTCAGAGATCAGGTGTATCTGAGTTTGATATCAGCTCATGGAGTTAGAATTTGCAGGTACTTGAAAGTTTCAGGATGAAATTAGTCATAATTCTAGCCCTAGAAATGAGCATTTTCCCCCTGCCACTGCCCACTACGGATGTCTCAAGTATGAATGTATCGAGAGAGAGTTGCTAGTGTTTATATCCAGTGTCTTAATGACAGACATATTTATGGACATACAATGATAATTGGTGCACCTAACCCTAGTCATAAGGCTACTTTTCATCTGCTGCACCTATCTTCTTTCAGCTGTTTCAGACACCCATTAACCATTTTGTGAAGCACAAATTCCTTAGGATTTATTTTCCCTATTTTCGAAGGGATTTAAGTTTGTACCAACCCATGTGCCGGATATTGCTTCAGTTATGATCGGCCTGCAGTTGCATCTTAGGAAATTAAATTTGAATCTTATATTGTCAGATAAAATAAGTAAGGGTGAATCCAATAAGGTTTTAAAGAAAAGTAGGATGTTTAACCCCCCACTGCATCCACTTATAGTGGCATATGAGAAATTAGTCAGGGAAGATTTATACAAGACTTGGGGTGAGAAAAGGAAGGTTTTTAATAACTTGAACACCCTCGAAAAGGAAATTCTTGAGAGTATCAGAAATAATAGTGACATACGAATCATGACCCCGGACAAAGGGGGAGGGGTGGTTATTTATGGAGTGGAGGAATACAATAATGATATGCAGAATATACTATTTCAGGAGGATAGATATTCTTTATGTTCCAAAAATGAAATTAATATTTCCTATCGTAGACTGGATAGTTACTTATATGAATATCTGATAGATCAGAGAATTTCCAAGGAAGAATATAATTTTCTATTAAATAAATTTCCTAAGATACCTACTATTTTTGGGATACCGAAGGTACACAAAGATTTTAGGAAACCACCATTCAGACCCATAGTTGCAGCCGCAGGTTCTAAGACACATAACCTAGCGGTTTATGTGGATGTAAAATTGAAACATATTGTGAGTAAATTTCCGCATATGTTAAAGGATTCTTGGGATTTTTTGGGTCAACTTAAGCAAGATATCTGGATGGCTGATTGTTGGTTTTTTACAATTGATATACAGAACCTTTTTTCTTGTATTCCTGAACTGGAGGGGTTAGATTTTTTCGAGGAAGTTCTCTTTTCCCTCTCTGTTTTAAAACCTGACGAGGTAACACTTTTATGTGAATTAATGAGTCTGATTCTTGAGAATAATTTCCTATTTTTTGGTGGTGAGTATTTTAAACAACTGCAGGGAGTTGCTATGGGCGCTGCCTGTGCCCCTTTGTATGCTAATCTGGTGCTTTTAGGGTGGGAACAAAAATATATTTTTCAACCTGATATGGAATTTTCATCTTGCATTGCATACTATGGTAGATTTTTGGACGATATTTTCATTGTGTGGAAAGGGGATGTAGCAGGAATCCCTAGGTTTTTGGAATATATAAATCAGACTACTAGGTATTTAAAATGTACTTTTCAATACCACCAGCAAGAAATTAATTTCCTTGATGTGCAGATTTTTAAAAAACAAAACAGGTTCCACTCAAAAATCTACAGAAAAAATAAATTTTGCAATGCATATTTGCACTATACTAGTCACCACCCTGTTCACCAGAAAAGAAGTATTGTAAAGGGGCAGGCAGTGAGGATAGCTAGAATGACCACTACAAAGGAGGACATGGTACTGGAATTTCAGAATTTAAGGAAGATGTTTCTAGAGAGAGGCTACCCGGGGGACTTCATTGATCCAATACTCAAGGAGGTTGGTGACAAATGGGGTACCGTGTATAAACCATTATTGGGTAGCATTAATCACAAACCAAGTGATATTGTTGGTTTTGGCAAAACCAGGGTTGGTACTTATTTCCAGCAGGCATGTGTGGTACAGTTTAGTCCCTTTTATTCCCAAGTAAAAACAACTTTGTCAAAGAATTGGAACATTTTTAGAACTAATCCTGAAATAATTTGGGTTCTTGGTGACAAGCCTATTTTCTCCACCAAAGTATGTAGTAATCTTAAATCTTTGGTGGAGGTTTCTAGAAATTCTAATGAAAAACAGAGAAACTCATATGGTAGTAAGCCTTGTGGTAGATGTCATTATTGTTCATATATAATGCTTGAACGCGACATCACTATTAATAATCTTAATAATTGTCGCATTTATTTGAAAAATGGGAACTGTTGTTCCAGTAAGTTGGTATATCTTGCTAAATGCAATTCCTGTTCTTCATTTTATGTTGGAAAGACGGAAAGGATGTTGAAGAACAGGATATATGAGCATTTATATGATATGAAATGTGGAAAGAATACTAATGCATTATACAAACATAGTGGTTTGTGTAGAAATTTCAGTGGTTTTAAGTTTGGTATTTTGGACTTTGTTTCAGTGGATGTGAGGGGGGGGGGTGATTGGCAAAATAGGTTGCATAAGAAGGAATTGATGTGGCAACTTAGATTAGGTGCAGACCATCCCCCGGGCATTAATGAACATCTTTCAATTATGCCTGTTCTGAAAGAGAAGGCAGATTCAGTATAATACACTGGCTGTTCAGTCAGTGAAGTAATTTCAGCAAGCAAAAAAGTTTTTCTTCAAAATGTTCAAGTAGTGTACATTTTTGTACTTTAGCATTATAACCTTTCTTAAATATGTGATATTTTTACATGATTTTATACTTTATATGTTTATATGTATATTGCAATGGTATACATTTTTAACGTTACATACATTTTTAACGCTGGATTATTTATTTGTTTTCCACCCATTATTCATGAGATTAGGCATATTTAGAATATGATTTGTTAATTTCTAGACCAATGAATTCAAACTGTGTGTTATTTAAGCCTGAAAGTTTATATTTTAATTGTTCTGACGAAGTCATACTGTTTGATGAAAGCGCTTAACTATTTGAGTATGTTGTATTAATAAATCATATCTGTGGACTCGCAACGTTGTGCTTCTATTCGTTACTTGGTTATACTTCAGCACTTCAACACCATTTGGTTGCATTTTGTGAAGCACACTTACTTTGGATTGCACAGTCTTAATGAAGTGGTTGTCTTACATCTTTAAAATATATAATATATACAAAAATACTAACATTAGTTGTCAGATCTGTGTATAAGGGAATGCTATGAAAGTGGGAAATTAATTCTCTTCTAGAGACACTCACATGTGGATGCACACATGCTCACAAACACACACACGCACACACACACGCACACACACACACACACACACACACACACACACACACACACACACACACACACACACACACACACACACACACACACACACACACACACACTCTCTCTCTTTCTTATTCACATACAAAGTATTTCAGATTCAAGAAAGTCATGAAAAAACATTAAGGATATCCGATTCAAATTATTGTCCACTATGTATATATGTAGTACAATGAAATTATAAGTCCATCTGATGTCAGCAGTGTTTCTGTGATAAGGCTGTACTGTGCTACATGACATATTCTGATAGACTATAATTTTGGGCATGTATATGCTCTGTAGTAAAACCAGTAACAAAGATTAGGAAACATCTTAGAAAACTTCATTCATTGTAATGATCATATTATTAAGATGTGTTGAATTCTGGGTTGATTCATGCTGATTTAAAACTACAAAAACTTGATGTGGAGAGAACCTGAACTTTCTTGGAATATTGTTCTATGACTGTGGAATGTATAATCAGATAAGTAAATACATGTATTTATCATTATTGGCTGGGTTTGTCCACAAGACTATTAGCCTGTTTTCAGAAGAGACCTGAGGTGATATTTAGAAAATGTTTAATAGCTGCCAACTTTTGCATCCACTTAAGCTACTGCTAACACAAGCACATGGAACCTCAGTTTGACATCTCATCTAACAGGACAGTGGTACCCTGTTATGCTTCATGCAGTACCAGTAATTGATCTACCTGGTGTAGGAACAGAACTCACAGCCTTCCCAATTGGATGTGAGTATGCTTCCACTTGCATCACTGCATAAATATATCTGCACTAACTTTGCTGCATGAAATGAATAGAAAAAATGCTCAAGGCCATAATTTCAGTTTAACAGCGTTCAGAAGGATACTGACATATTTTCTTGGAAACTGTATGGTAGCAGGCAATTCTTATTCGTTAGTGATATTAATCAGGAATGCTGACTAAAAACTAGATCCATTGCATAATATATTTATTTTAAGATGAGCATGAACTGACGTGACCCTTCTCTCAGATCAAAATGCCTGCCTGGAAATCAATAAAAATAGATGCTTGCTCCACGTGAAACAGTTTTAACACCTCTACAGAAAGAGCACTCGTATTTTCAGCTTTGATACATAAACCTGCATGAATCATTTACAATGCAAGTAACATTTATAGCAACAGAGATTTATAATTATGTTGAATAAAATTCAAGTGGAGAATTATATTGTTGTAATTCAATAAATGATGTTTATAATATAAAGCTGTATAAGTTTTATAAATTGTTAAATTAAAAATTCAACTCAGATGCTCTATTTTGCCTTTATTTTTGTATTTCACAAAATGGCAATAGCTATCAGCATGAAAATCCTCCAATATGATTAGATGGTGCTGGAACCATGCAGTAGATTTGATCAACACAGCAGTAGTGAATGTGCTCAAAAAACTATAACCTGGTTTACACAGTAGAGAAGAATTAGTCCTTATTGTTGGAGTAAAGCAAGACAGCTGAATAGCAGAGAGAGAAAAACATTTGCACAAAAGAATATAAATACAATTTACCTGGACCTCTAGTGATGACAGAATGTTAAAAACGTCTGATTTTGAATAGAGGTTAAGAGTTAATAGCTGTGATCATGCTCTCTGTTTTTATATTGACTTAAAAGATACAGGTAACTGTCAGTGTCGCGGAGACTAGCAACAAAGTGCTTTCTTTACAAAAATAAATAAATAAACAAACAAATAAATAAAAACAACAGGGCTAAAATTTTCTGCAGTCCAGAAGCTCCACAAGTGGAAATCTTTAGTTGTGGTAGCCCTGGAAGAGAACAGCATGAAGGCTGGGAGATGGTTTCAAGTCATGCTTTCCAAGATGAAAATCAAATGCTGCATCTTATGTTTGCAAGGTAAACACCTTAACTATTATGCCAAGACCCAACCCCAAAGAGTATATGGCTTCAAACATTTTATTGGTAAGTACAAGGCTAGCTGCCCTTGCAGGCCAGTTTAAGCCTGGCCAATTTCCCTTCAAAGGTGAGAATCAAACCCTGTATGTTGTGTTAACTACTATGCCAATCTAGGAGAAACACACTAGAGATTCCTGCATGTAGTTGTTTTATTAGCTGGAGGGCTTATTAATCAGCTTACCTTGTTTTTATGTCTTTATAAATTCTACACAGTTGAGTGGCGCTTGGCTCATTTCTACAAAGTGAAGTGCTTTTATTGAATAATCACACTTTATAACAGTTTAAAATACACTGCTGTTGTCTTGAATTACCTATTGCCTTTCCTTAAGTTTTAGTTGGTTTGTGGTAGAATTTTACTCCGGACACTCTTTAACTGTGCTTTTACATTAGGAGGACATCTGGTGGCAGTAGGTGTTTGCTTGGTCTATCTGTGTTGGTTAGCGCACAAAAGGGCTCTAAGACTAGTCATTTTATTGGCCAGAGAGCTCAGCAGTCAGTTTTCTGTATTTCCAGTGCTGGAATAAATTTGCCACATTTACATAGAGCTGTTCACTGTGCCAGTGACCAGTACAGCTGCAAACATCTGGAAACATTGCTTATTGTCATTATACTGTGAAAGTTTATTGCGCTATTTGTTGTTTTTTGCACTTCTTTAAAATTTAAAGTTGCATTTTTCCAACTGCTGTAAGGGCTGCTGTTCTACATTTAGATACATTGTATCTAGTGTTTCTTAGTTAGTATTAGGGATCTGTTTGAGGTTCCTTAACACATGGGCTCCAAACCAGTCATTTTATATTAAGAGGGTCAAAGTCTGCACTCCTGTGGCAGGACAGGGATGATTTTATCTATCTGTGCTGGGAATTGCTGGCAGAAAGCTCATTGTGTGCTTACCTGATTGGCCTTAGGGCATAGTTAGTGCAAAACTTGCTTTTGTCTGAGCGCATATAGGCCGTGCCTGTGTATGAAGCTCCTCTTCATGCAGTAGTGGTTACTGGTGCATTGTATACACCCAATCACCAGAAGTTGAACTTTCCCTATAAAACCACCACAGAACTTTACCTTAGTCCTGTGTTACTCACTGGGCAACTAGTTTATGCAGTGAGCAGTATTTATGCATTTAACTACTACTATTTAGATCTAACTTACCTTGTTATAGCACCCAGGGCTATTGCCAGGGATGGTCTTCACGTGCCACCTCTGGGCTTTTGGACATTGCCCAAAACATTATCCACCCCTATAGTGCCTTTTTATGCATTGCCAAATAGACAAATCTTCCAACATAACAAAAGCTACTCATGACAAGCTAAGGGTATTACTGCTCAATGCTAGGAGTCTCAACAAGAAATTGCACTCTCTGAAAGCTCTCCTCACCCAGGAGAATGCTGATGTCTGTGAAGTTACTGAAACATGGCTCAAAGGCATGGAAAGCAATCGGGCAGTGTATGACTGCAATGCCAGATGATGCATGGTGCAACAGTAGTGTTGTTGTCTCACAGCAAGAGGTTCTCCAGTTCTATTCTCTGCTGGGGTGCCTTCTGTGCAGAGTCTGCATGTCCTCCCTGTGTTTGTGTGGGTTTCCCCCCAATTTACAAAGGCATGCATTTCGAGTATTTCTCCCTGGGCCTCTGCTGAAAATTGGCTTTATTTCAAGTCAGACTTTCTCAGTAAATAAATAAAAAAAACTAAATATTTTCCAACCACCAACTGAACGTGAAAGAGCAAAAGGTGGAGGTGTATCTATCTACATAAAGGATAAGCACACCTCAAGGCTAGTCAAACAACATGACACGGATGTCCAACTAACCATGGGAAAAACTGTTACCATATTCTTGCTAGCTATAGGCCCCCCATCATAAACCAGGAAAACCATACATCATTCCTGATGTTATGAGAATCACTCACTATCCAGACCAATACCATACTCATGTGTGATTTTAACTACCCCTCCATTAATTGGGAGGTATACATGACCACAGATATGCAGGCCCAAAGATTTTTGACTTTGTAAATTAAAATGCCCTGGAGCAGCTATTTTGCATTCCCACTAGGGTAACAAATAACCTAGATCTTGTGCTCACAAATATAGGAGAGTGCTGCTCCCCCTAGTGTGATGTCCTCACTGGTAAGATCAGATCCTAAAGTGGTCTCCTTTGAAATAAAGGTAAAACTAGTCCTTCCACGTAACCCCACAAACTTTAATAACTTCTCTAAGGTAAATTACCACTTATCAAGGAGTAGCGTAGCCAGTTTCCAAGCTCCTCCAAATCCAGAAAACAGCGAAGCCTATGCACAGGCATAGAGAAAGACCCTGTTTGACCATATAAACAATGAAAACAAATGGCAGTACCAGACAGAAATAAACCCATGTCAATCTACAAAAGCAAGCCACCCTGGTGGACCCCTGGTATTCATAGGCTGTACAACAAAAGAAAGAAAATCCTGTAAAGAAGTAAGAGCAAATAGGCACAACAGAGCAAAAAGTCCCTTATTAGTCTAAACAAGTGAATCAAGGAACTAGTCAAGTCTCTGAAAGCAGAATTTGAGGTAAAAATAGCCTCCAAAGCTAAGGATAACCATAAGACATTTTCAGTTATGTCTGCAATCCTAAGGACAGCACCCAACAATGTGCAGATTTAGTTGTAGATGTTAGCTATACTTAGCTTGAAGGTAGAGCAAATCTGCTGGTCAACAAATTCAACTAAATGTCACTGCACCATCACTGTAAGAAATACCCTCCAGTGCTTCACTGCAGTTATTACCAAAGAACAGGTTACCACTGCACTAAGGTTAAAAACACTTATACAGCTTAAATAAGGACTTATCAGGCCCATTAGGATCTCAATTTAACCGCAGCCTACGGACTGGCTTTGTCGTGATCAAGTGGAGGACAGAAACATTCATCCCTCTGCATAAAAGGGGAGCATCTACTGACCCAGGAAAATACAGACCAATAAGTTTGACTAGTCTTATATGTAATGCCATAGAAGGAATAATCATGGATCAGATAAATAATGACATAAGAAATCTCCAAACACTGGACCCAACCCAATTCAGCTTTGTCAAGGGCAGGTCATGCTTAGTGAAATTGGTGGATTTCTTTGAGAAAGTCACTAAGGACTTGGATGAGGGTAAAAGTACATACCACCTAACTCAACCTGGCTAAGGCATTTGATACAGTTCCTTAGTCTGTTATTATAAACAAACTCACAAAATTGGGCATATATCCCTATGTCCAGATGGTAACCAGTCGGCTCACAGACAGGACGTATGTGGTTAAAGTGGGTGAATCCAGATCCGGCAAGAGGCCAGTTACTAGTGGTGAAACTAAGGACTCAATGCTGGTACCACTACTGTTCAGAATCTGCTTCTCTGAAATCAAGTCTACTGTTGAAGACATCTGGTTGACAAGGTTTGCTAACAACTGCATTTGGATGGCGATCATTGAATCCCCCAATGATGTAGATATCCTTCAGGAGGGTCTAGATCAGGCAACTAAATGTGAACAAAATGTATAATCATACCCTTTGGGAAGTCAAATACCCCTGCAAATTGCTACATCAATAGCACACCCCTAAGAATAGACATAGAGGTAAGAGATCTAGGTACACAGATAGGCAGTAGCCTGAACTTTGGATGCCATGTGCCCACAGTGGTGAGAAAGTCCTTCTGTGTAACACAACTTATAAGTAAAGTTATGGCATCCAGATCCAAGGAAATTATAGTTACATAGAAGAAGGTAGTTAGTAGAGTTAAGGGCACAGAGAAAATGGTAGTAATAGGGTTAGGAGCACAAGGAATGAATTATTTATTGATTTATTTATTTACATTTGTTAACCGGGTAGTGTCTGACTGGGTTGGAAACCCATTTTCAGTAGAGACCCGGGGAGAAAAGCTCCATTACAGTACACATTAGTTAAAGTACAAGTAGTAAAGGCAATTAGTAGACTTGGGGGCACAAGTGCAGTTCTTTCAGTGCTTGGAATGTGTTCTGCTAGGTTAGAACATATCTGGTAGGGTGCAAGCAGCAGTCTATGCTCCCAGAGGGGCCTGGCACATCTTAAATTCCAGTGGTAAATGGTGCAGGGAGAGCTCCTACAGACTTTGTAGAAATGAAAGAAACAAATGAGCAGGCTTTATGTTGGGGCAACAAAGCTACACCAAACAAAGTTGCTATGGCCTCCAAGAAATTTGATGAAATGATATGCGACTTTGATGATGACACAGTGATGTTATGGTTAAAAGGTGAATTATGGATGTGCACATTGGTTGTGGATAACCTGCCAATGTAAATTGATGGGATCTGCAGGGAGCAGGTTATGCTTGCTGGGTACAACAGTATGCACCGACATGAATAGATTGTCTGAGAAGCCACTGTGCTTACCAGATCATAAGGGAACAGGGCTGGATGATCCACATTAGTAGGTGATAATTATAAGATGGACCAGACCCACAGGAAATTGAAGGATGTGTCAAACTGGTAGACATATGAGAGAATCATAAATTACACTGCTAGCAACTGACTAAATATATTGAAAGCTAAGTTATGCTGGAAAGCATTGTTGGCAAAATGCTTAAATAAGGATCAATATGCTAGAATTATAGTAATAATTTTGAGGTGTATATTAAAGTACTTGCCAATAAATTCCAGTCAGAATCCATTGGATGACATTGTTAATGTATTCTCAGAGACTGAGGCAATGAACAGTGCAGGACAAATGGAGTTTGGAAACTGACTAGTTTGTGCTGCCCGCCCATTCCACTGTGATAAATGAGTGACAGGCGATTCTAGAGATGGCGTGGTTGTGAATTCAAGTGGGAAGAATTTAGGAAAAGGCGGGACAAGCCCTATGGGAATATAACCTGAGGTACAACACAACAACCTTCAATGGTGTCAGATGTCAATGTATTTTTGTGTGGTGGAGAGCACAGAGCAAGTATAGACTTACATTTGCTGTTTGCAAGACCATGGCCGGGATTCACTAATCCTCCGTGTAAGACTAACTAAGTCTTACACGGACACTGCAGTGTAAAGGTATGATGTCAGAGCGTCATGCATATTCATGAGGGTGCGCTGACTCAACTCTAAGGCTTACACGGACCATGCACGAGTGCTGGGGGCGTGTCAGACTGCCAAGCAGTCCAAATATCCACGCCCCTGCAAATGCATAAACAGCAAATGTCAACAGAAATGAGCGAGTCTGCTCAAATGTTCATAAACCCAACACTACACTCCCCCACATTCTAAATCCCTGTACAAGTTAAAAATGTAAAGGTTTCCTTTTTTTTATTATTCCCGACATAGCTGCCCATATTTGCGCGTGTATGCGCGGGTTTGCCCATTGCTTAGCTACAGTTAGCAGTGTAGACATCGAAGAGGATAATAAACTATTTATATGCAAATTAAGGGAAATAGCAATAGCGTAGTGGTAGAGCCCTCGCACAAAGAGTATGCATTTTGGGTTCGAGTCCCGCCACTCCACTACCTATTTTCTGTAGGAAATGTGTGCATAAAAAGAATTCCTGACATCTACCTTTTAAATCCTAGTAAAATGCATTGAAATGGCCTATGCATTAGTGAACAATATTTTATATATATATAAGAAGGTGGAATGGTCATGCCTACTGATAAATGTATAAGTAACATATCTTAAGCAATGTGAAGCACTGCTAAGCAAAGTCCACCAGTATTAAGCACAGTGAAGTATAATTGCTCATAGCTTAGCAGTGCTTTAACTAGCACAGTAGTTTTGCACGGAGCTGCACATCGTGCCAACTAGTGCAAACAAAACATGTTTGCACGGAGCTGCGCACCACGCCAACAAGCGCAATGTTGGGCAACGGCGGTCAGCGTAGAGCAACTGCTCATAGCTTAGCACTGCTTTAACTAGTGCAATAGTTTTGCGTGGAGCTGCGCATCGTGCCAACTAGCGCAACGTTGGTTAACTTCGGGCAGCGTAGAGCAATGTAGAGCAACGTCGAGCAACGTTGGGCAAAGCTGAGCAAAGTCGGCTAAACACAGCCACACCTCCTATCCGGTCTGGCCAGTAGTAAAATAAAAAGCAATGACAGGCCTCGAACCTGGTATACTGCGCACCATAATCATAGTACTAAACCACTAAGCCATGACAGCTTTAAATATGTATGCATTTCCAACACACTCAAACATGACAATGGAAGTTTACCCATTGCTAAGCAGGTTTGCTCTTAGCTGAGATTTTTCAAAACTGGCCAATCACAAATAAGTGCGGGAAATGAGGCAAATTTAAGCTCCATAGGTGGGAATAATTGCCATAACTGGTTGTAGCTCCCATCTGCAGACAGTATGGCTGGTGTTGGAGAGGGCTCTCATTTTCGAGCGCAACGGTGGGGCATTGAGGAGTCAAAATATATGGTTTGGCTCCTCATCCATCATCATGATGCAAGACTCTTGCAGGGCCAGTTCCAGGGCATGGAGTACAAAGCGGAAGCCTGGAACCAGTTAGCACGTGATCTCACCAGTGCCACAGGCGTCCCTCGGACTGGTGAACAGGTCAGACACCACCATGCAGACCTGAAGAGACGCAAGGAGGACCAACTGAACCACTGGATACAGGAGGCCCGTGGAATGCCATATGCCCCACTACTGAGTATGTAGCCATGGAATGAAGTATGTAAGAATTGCTATTGTAGTCTATATTATGGATAGGTATGTCTCAATATCCCTTCATTTACTTCACAGCTGCAGGTGTCCATGCTGCGAATCAGCAAGCCTATGCAGATAGGCTGCTAAGGCTGCACACCAGGCAGGTTAGTAAATATTCTGCATGTGTGGTCATATAAAAGAAGTGAGAGAGCCTGAAAAAGAGTGTTGTAACCCACTATTAAAGGTATAAAAAGTGTGGAATAACTTCTCAGCATTAAACGTCAAACATCTGAACCATGTTAACTGTGTTCTGTACAGTAGTGTGGACAATGTCTGTTTGGGGGAGTAGCGCATACAGCTTTATAACCATGGATGTGACAGAGTAACAAATGCATGATATTCATATCAACATGTAGCTTAGCATTGGCAACAGCTGTACCGGGCTAGTATGGTAATTAAGCATTTGCAGCTATATATACACCCTATAATATCACTGTGTGCTCACATGTGACACCTGTTCATGTTGCAGCAAGGCACAACAGGTCAGCCGTGAGGTACATGGACTTACAACAGTGTGGTCCTTGTGTGTGTATGGCACACATATACGGAGAGATCTGTCTGTGTCAGATATATTAGCATCTGTACATGTGCATAGAGCAAGGGACATACTGCAACTGTTTGTGAAAGGTGGATACATATATGTTGTTGAAGGTTGTTATGTGCATATTCCTATATAGGTTGTAGTGTGTGACAAACCAGACAGCATACAGTGCTGGTATATGACATGTGGTGGTTGAACACTGTGGATATGATTCATCAGGTACATGGACTGAGAACACCTTCAATGCATTCCGCACAACACTGTGCAATATTATGACATAACTGTATACCTCACAACCTTCCCATACTCAATATTCCCACCATGAAAGGTGGAATGTATATGTGCCTATATGTATATCAATATGTACACCAATGGATGTTCATATGTATGTGTGCATATATACATATATATATATATATATATATATATATATATATATAGAGAGAGAGAGAGAGGGTCATATTTACTGCAACAGATGCCTGGTGACAAAGCCATGGACTCAAGCTCAATGTTGACACTGCATTGGCATCCATCCTGGCAAAAACTCAGTACCCATTAAGTACCACATAGGTGGTAGTCAACACTGAAGGTGTGATAAGAGACCATGGGACACAGGTGGACAGTAGTCTCCCCTTTGATTGTCACAGTGCTACACTAGTCATGTAACCTGTCTACGTGGCACACGTAATCACAAAAGGTGTGTCATCCAGGGAAGTATAGGTCAGTATTCCCCTGTACTCCACACACAGAAAACCCATTATAGAGTACAATGCCCCATGTGGTATGTACCTCACAAGACATCTACAGTAACTGGAAAGGACACAGACATACCTCACAAAGGGTAATACCGGCCTCAAACAGATGCCCTATGCAGACTGTCCCACAAAACTACAGCTAGACTGTCTCGCATACCGTCTACCCAGAGGTGACCTCTGCCTAACATGCAAAGCTATGTGAAACCCAGAGCTGTTGGACATACTCCATGTAATCAGATCACAATCCCTATGAGCTACACGCTCTAGGGACATAAACCTTGTCACCTCAATAAACAGCACATGCTGGAGGGATAGATCCCTATCTCGGAGACATCCCATACCCTGGAACAAACCACCTATCAATAGCAAACGAAGCTCCTAATTAGCAGTCGTCATATATAAACCTGATGATTGTGTGTGAGATAGGAAATACACCCCGGGAATCACCTCTGTGGCTCTGCTTGACAGGGCCACGTGAAATTAAATCACCCGTGTGTCAAAGGCCAGGGTAGCATATGGCTAGACATCTATAGGTCCTAGGGCCAATAGCCTATAACCTACCTACGAACCGATACACACCCACATGTACCTGTTGCAATAATTGCTTTGTGAGGTTGACTGAGTGTGATGGTGAATGTGTTGGTGAATGTGTCCGAGTTCTGTATATGTGTGATAGCTAAGAGGGAAACTGTTTCTGTCATGGTATGTAGTGTCCCAGCTGTGATCCCATCAAAAGATGTGTATGCTATTGCTAGACACAAAAAGCAGTATGCCAGACGGTCTGACGTAGTGTGTTGGTATCGACTGGGGTGTCCCATTGTAGGCGACAGCAGTACATGTATGCTTATTGAGTGTTACTGCTGGTGAATCCAACCCCTGAATGAACTGTAGTACTACCTGAAGCTGTATGCCTAAACAGCACAGCTAGGTGTATGTACACATGTCCTGGAACTACTGTTTCATTTGTTCCCCGTAGTCCTCCAGATGACATACCTCAGGCATAAGGTCTTGTAACTACTGACACACAGTACTCTATGGTACACAGGTAAAGGTCATGTGTGTTGCCATACCTTTGTGTCTGGTATGTATGTCTGATGTGTATGTATGCCTGTACCATGGCCTCGGTCATATGTGTGTTACAGGATATAAGTGTGTATCTAGCAACATGTATAGTGTAGTACAGCAGTATGCCACCCATATTAACGAATGAGCACATATGTTAGGCAGGGGTTTGCCATCAATGACTAGTGTGGTATGCTGGTAATACTGTGACTGGACCCTACAATCATTGCAATGGATTACATGTTACATTATGCATTAGCATGATATATACCCCCTGTGGCTAGGTGGTGCATTGTGTCACATACAGTGTGCCATATACTGTTGTATAGTCTTACATACTGGTTAATCTTTGTTGCTGTGCAGAACATGGTTTGATATATGGAGTGTGCCAAGCACTGTCAGGCAGTTGTGGGTTGAGCACTGATATGTGGTATTGAAAATGTGTATCCTTTGACAGCCAATAGGTTGCTACATATGGCAGTTAAATGATATCCGTACTTTAGAATATTAAGTGTGCCACTTGACTTGCTCACACATATTGTTTCTTTGTCTTCCAGGGTCATGGCCCACCATTGTAATCCCTCATATAGCACAGCAGAGGATGATGTGATAACGGACACCATGGTTCAGCACTACACTATGCTGTTCTCAAGAACCAGCCAGGACCAGCATGAGCGGACTGCACTGTGGCAAGATCTTGTCCGTAGGGTAAATGACATAGGCATGCATAACTGGACATATGAGCAGGTACGCCATCACTGCAGTGATTTAATTAGACGTGTCCGGCAGCATGCGTCTGATATCCGTAGACAACAGCTTGCCACAGGTGGTGGGGTAGCCATCCATCCCCCCCTCACCAGAGAGGAGGAGCTGCTCTTGAGCCAGGTGGCTCCTGGCCAACAACAACAACAACTGACATGCATCATCATGGAGACTGGAGCCACCCAACAAGTTGACATGGAGCGTGCAGGTAACATGGCATAGCTGTACACTACTGTTACCTCTATTGGTAGATCATGCTTATGTGAGATGTGTAGTGTGTAGTTACAAGATGTGGTGCCTAGTGTTGTGCAATGATAATATTTCAGAATATAATATGCAGGCCTGTGACTGTCAACAGTTGTACTGATGTAAGACTGCAAACACACAGTAGCAATGCCACAGTTGTTGCCACTGACAAACTGTCTCATACCCTTGTAGGTCCCTCTGGTGTGACAGCAAGGCAGCAGACTCATGCTGGTGAGTGTGTTCTACATTTATTATTGCTAAATAAATGTGCATGTTATAGGTGAGGTGTAAGCCATGTACACGTCACACACCAGCGCATAATGCATGCTGTGCATGTTTGCTGTGAGACTATGCACATCTCAGTAACATGAGTAGCTGACTCAAACACATGCAATACACAGAGCATCCCACACAATTGTGGCAACACTGTAGTGGACATTGGATAGGTACAGTCGATACACATGCACACAACACACACAACGGTGTCATACACAGTACATGTTAACATGCTACACATGGCGTATTCAGACACACGCTGTAAGGTCACACTTCAGTATCCCAAATGTCATCCACACAGCACACATAACATACCTGAGGGGTAGAGTCCTCTCATGTGGCTGTGCGACACTCTTCAACACATAACACATTCCTGTTAGGTAATACCCCCTACTGTGCACCTTATGAACCCATGTAACAACTGTCTGTGAAATGGTGAATGTAGCCATGATACTGCAGTTCAGGTACAGCATGCTATGTGCCAGTCTGGCACACATTAGTAGCCTTGAGTGACCACATGATGCTGCATGATGATGTCACATGGTACTACACCACATCCAGTTACATTGGTCACAGTATACTTCACATATCATTAATTGCTAGGCACCTCAATGTTGTGTGTGTGCAAACATATGCACCGATACACAATATGCATAGCAATCACCATTTGCACAAAGTGACACATAAATGTCTTGTAATGCTATTGAGTGTATAGGTCACATGACACACATTGTGTATGTGTGAAGTTTAATGTTGCAGTTGTGTGGTAGCATTCCATGTCATGCTTGGCACTAGCATGTCCACAATATGTCCTACACTCACCATAACCACTGTACAATGTCTATGTTGAGCAATGGTATCCCATCAGGTATACATGCACCACTCATCCTGTGTGTATACATAGCATGCATGTGCTAAACCTGTATCCACAATTGTCTGCTAAAGACACAGATGCTCTAATCAGAAATGGATATCTATGTGACACACTGATACACATCCAGCCATGGTATGTATACCTGTGAGTGATGGTGCACAGGACATTGCAGAGACGTTAATACTTGCACAGCAATGTTGTGTCCATGTACACATTGTGTTCCAGGGTGAGGCCAATCACTGAACAAAATACACATGCATCAAAGCCATGAATACTGTTATTAGCAAGGGCTGTCTACACTAACACTGCATGCTGTTGAGCAACACACGTCCTGCATGCTGTCATGTTTGATATAAATGTTTGGCTTGTGATACTGTACCCCACCATCACACACTATTGAGTATGTTCTGTATTGCTGGTGGTGTGTGTGTCTGTTGTAGTGTTGAGTGCACATGTGTTCATGTGTGCATGTGTTTATGTGTGCATGTGTTCATGTGTTCATGTGTGCATGTGTGCATGTGTGCATGTGTTCATGTGTTCATGTGTGCGTGTGTGCATGTGTGCAGAAATCATGTACAGGTCATAAAGTGTGTTTCCTGTCTCCCTCTCACAGGTGCTGATTTTGGGCTGGTTCACTGCAGCAGGGAAACTGATGTCACTGAGCATGATAGTGATGATGATGATAGGTGTGTTGAGGCACAAGCATGTTTGCCAGGGTTTGTCATTGAGCCAACAATCAACAGTACACAAGTGTCCACCCCATCCATGCACACAGTCATACTGCCAATACATTCATCACCAATGCCCTTAGCTGAGGGACAGTGTACAGCTGGCATTGGCCAGGACAGTGTGGTATCTATGGCACATGCATCCCAACACAGCAGCCATACCCAGATGTCTGGAAGGGTACCACATAGGCAGATGTCCAGGTGTTCTCGTCGGAGCACTGCTGTCCATCATGCCACTGGCAGACATGTCACAGGTCTTACAACCTCGCACATGTTGCAGGCTGTCATGGAGGCACAGGCACTTATGGAACGGTACACCAGACAGGGACTAAGGGCACAGAGGGCACATAACACTGTGTTAAATGACAGTATCCATGACCTAGCAGGTGCCATCATAATTACACTGAGGTCATGGATAGATGTTGGGGTGAGACATTAGATGTCCTCCGCAATGTCATGTCCATGTGTCAGGACAGTACGGGATGGGTGAGACGTCGATGTGGACGTATGCCAGCAACATCAGCAGCTGGCAGTCGCCACGGATGTCCCTCAAGTCACAGTCGCTCCTGTAGTGCCAGTACCAGCCCCAGCAATGTTGGGGCTGGGCTGTCCATAGACTGTCCTCGAACACCACGTGCACGTGGCTCTGGTCAGTCCCAGCAGGGACCTGGGTCCAGTGTACATCCATCTAGCTCTGGGGGCAGTACCCAGTCAGGCCTAGTACCTGATAGTGTCAGTAGCACTCCTGCCAGGCACAGGTACCGTATCCGTGGCCACAGATGGTGATCTGTAAAGCCTGGTAGGTACAATCTGTGGCTGTCCCACAAATACCCGTATATGGCAGCCACATGGTGGAACTGTGTGCATGCAGACACACACGCACCTAAACAACACACCTAGGGCTACCACATACATGCACACATTACATCAACATTGGCCCATAGCAGTACTCTTGGCCCTCACACACACACGCACACATGCATGTCGATTGTATGGCTCACTGTAGGCCTCTGGCAAACCAACTACACACCCTGTGCATATGATGAATCCTGTGCCACCTCCTGTCATCTGTGACATCAATGCATTAACAGGCTACCATGGTGCTAATGCACAGGGTGACTTAATAGCAGTATAGCAATGTTAGCATGTTGTCAGCCGTAGAGTGTGATGATATGCTTGAAGGTGTGGCTGAGCAGGCATGATGCATGTAAGCTATGATTTTCAATGTAGTAATGTTCACACTAGTGTTAGTTCCAATAGTGTATAGTCCGCCCATGTGCCACTTGGCTGATGTGTGTAGTATTGGCAGCATGTGTTAGAGAGTGGACAGTATGTGTGGGATGTGTGTGGCACAGATTTGCAGGTGTACATTTGTAAACATGGTGAAGGTGCACTGTCTGCATGTACGTGCATAGTGGACACATGGACAGGGTGACATGCCCTGTATTACACAGTAACACTCCATAGTCTCGCTTGGAGGCCAGTATGCATTGTACTACACGCATTTCAGAACTTGACTACACATGTGTGTATGACATGGTTGGACACTGTGCTGTGGGTGATACTGTTAATATCTGTCATTGATTTGCATTCTGGTAGTATACACAACTTCAACAGCCTGACCATAACCAGTCGTTAGATGATGTCTTGACAACTGACACACAGATGTAGGACACACAGTAACATTTGGACACTTCAGGTACTATACTAAGCCAGTAACCAGTGGCATTCACCTGCACATATTACTGAGACCACTCCTGTTTGGCATATAGCTCTCTTAGGTACAAGCAATCACAGTAGGGATATGTCCATCCACGTGTGGTGATGCATATTGTGGCCTATAATGCATTCTCCAGATGACACACGCATCCTCCACAAGGATATCACACAGACAGATCCCTGTTGTCAAACCCATGCTGTACAGCTATAAACCAACCAAAGCATAGTCAGCCACCTTTACGGAATATAGTATCCCACAGTACCACATAGGTAGTAGCTACAAACATGAAGAACACGTACCGATGTGTACATGCAACCAAGTGGTACTTCATCTCTCCTTTGATAATCACATTTCCAAAGGTATGTTTGAATCCCTCTGTGGAGCACATCAACAATAAGGGGTCTGCATGCATATCCACAAAGGTTGTTGTACACCTATAATGAATAGCCATCAGTGATAGACCCTGCTGCGTTTGAACAGGTCTGACATCTACCTCGGCCATAAACACTCACTCACACAATTCTATGGCAACCGTAATGAGTGTGTGTGACACAGTTGACCTAGGCCTGGGATCACTGCAGTGGCTGGCATTGTCACAGGCATACAGATGTGACCTAAGGTCTGGAAAGCAGCAGCACACTCTTGAATAGATTACAGATGTGTTCTTGGAGAAAGCAGGGTTCCCACACATGCAATAATTGAGGTCACATGTACGTATATGTATTTGCCACACAGCTACCTCACATGTGTAATGCACATACTGGTGTGGTGTCATACTGATATGTCATACAGTAGTAAAAGCAAAACCCACAAACCATTGACCAACAGTCTCACACACATAGAGTACACACACACACTTGTCAACTGCAGGGTTCAAACCCCTACCTAACTGCTTTATGTCACTACAGGAGTACGCATTTACACAACGCGCTATACACATGACTGTAGGTTTGCTTTCCACAGGTATATTTGTAGGGTGGTGACATCATCAGACCTGACAAAGATTAGTATACCACTTTTAAGGTGTTTGACTACTCTCCAAAAAGGTTGCCCCTCTCCAAGGAATTCACACACAAACAGACACACACACACACACACACACACACACACACACACACACACACACACACAAACACACACACACACACGCACACCTGTCAAGTGCAGGATTGAAATCCTTACCTAACTGCTTTATGTTACTACAGGAGTATGCATTTACATGATGCACTATACACATTACTGTGAGTTCTCTTTTCCACAGGTATATTTGTAGGATGGTGACATCATCAGACTAGACAAAGTGTGTTACATTAGGTGACAATAGGTTGGCTACATAGAAGGAATATCTGAACACTTTGGCCAGGTGATCATCAAAGGAGAGTTCACTATCTAACTGTGTCCCCAGGGCCTTCATGACTTTCTCCATACATACTGGTGTACCACCTATGTGGTAATTTGTTTGCACTTTGTTTTAGCAAAACGGGATGACTATGCATTCTTTGTCATTCTTGTTGGGGCATTGTTTTGACACCAGGCATCTGTGTCTGTAAGCCCCTTCTGGAGGATGTGTGTGTCAGCCATAGAGTCGATTATGGACCACAGTTAGCAGTCATCTGCAAACCTGTTCAGCCATACTCCTCGCATGCTTGCCTGTACCTCTGAGCAGTGTCCACTGAACAGGTGGGGTCCCAGGAGCAAGATCTGTGGGATGCCATTTGTGACTGTCTTACAGTCATACATGGCACCCGCAACTCTGAACATGTGTGTTTGATCTGAGAGACACTAGGCCACACATCCTGTGACATAGCTGTTGATGTTCAGGCTGGTAAGCATGTCCATGATGACAGAGTGGGGAATGGTGGTTAAAGTTCTTAGTGATGTCCAGGTGGGCTGTGTTGACTACTTTCACCTCCATCTATGTCCTTGGTGACTGTTTGAAGTATGTCAACTATGTTTAGGAGGCAGGATCTGCCTTTAACAAGGTGAGCTTGTGTAGAGTTCAGTGTATGGAGGTCCCCATTGTCTCTGTTTATGGGTTCCATGACAGTTTGATCAATAGCTTTGTAGACCAGGCTGAGTAGGCATATAGGGCAATGGTTTCCAGGTTCTGTTGTGGCACCCCCTTTGTGGAGCTGGATGACTGTTAGTGTATGCCATTGTTCATAGGTTCATAGGTTCATAGGTTCATACTAGGCTATCTGCCCGAGGGCATTTACAAGCCTAGCCCATAGTTTTGTGGCTTACGCCACCCCTTTAGTATGGGGAACTATACCCATTATTTTGCTGTGCCTCTGTCGAGCAGTGCCACTGAGGTAATCCCTGGGGTATATCTGCGATCTCCCATCCATTGGTCAAGATTTCTCTTGAACAAGGCCAGCGAGGTGCTCTGCCTCACATATACCGGGATTTTATTCCACAGCATAGGGAGTCTTTGGGTGATGAATCTATCCCTCCAGCACGTCCTATTAATAGCCGTGTCGAGGTTTAAGTCTCCCGCCCTTGTGGCTCTGACGGATCTAGATTTTTTGAGTTGAAGCATATTCATCAAATCTGGGTTTGACATGGCCTTGTATGTTAGGCAAAGGTCACCTCTGAGCAAGTGGTAAGCGACTGAATAGAGCTGGAGTTCTTTCAGTCGGGCAGCATAGGACAGATGTTTGAGACCCTTTATCCTTTTGGTGAGGAACTTTTGTGGCCTCTCCAGCTGCTGCAAGTGCCGGGTCAGATACATTCTGAATGGGGCATTGTACTCAATCATTGGTCTGATGAGTGATGAGTATAGGGAGACTATGACCTCCCTTGATCTAGATGAGAATCCCTTCATGATAAGGTGGGCAATATAGAAGGTCTTCCTAACTACTTTAGCTACATGGGTGTCGAATGACAGACTACTATCAACCTGGGTCCCCAGGTCCCTGATAACTTCTTCTGTGCTCAGTGGATTGCCACCTATTTGGTAGCTAGGGGTAACCTTGTTTTTCCCGAAGGGTATGACTATGCATTTTTGGCATTTAACTTTAGGCCATGGCTCTGGCACCAGTTATCCGTTTCTGTGAGACCCTTCTGAAGGATATCTGTGGCAGATGTGTTTTCTACTATGGCCCAGTTTGCAGTCATCTGCAAACTTTGTCAGCCATAACCCTCCTGTGTTTGCTTGTACTTGGAAAAGTAGATGCCAAACAAGTGTGGGCCCAGGACTGAGCCCTGTGGTACACCACTTGTGACAGGCTTTGAGTCTGACATGGCGCCAGCAACTCTGACCCTGTAGGTTCTGTCACTCAGCCAGTTTGCAACCCATCTTGTGATGTATGGGTTAACATTTAAGCTGATGAGTTTTTCAATGATACCCGAGTGGGGTATTGTATCAAGGCCTTCGCCAGATCGAGGTAGGCTGTATGGACTGCCTTTCCTCATCAATGGCTTTGGTGACTGTTTCGAAAAAGTCAACCAAGTTTAGAAGGCATGATCTGCCTTTGACAAAGCCAAACTGGGATGGATCCAAAGTCTGCAAATTCCCTATGTCTTTATTTATGAGGTCCATTATGATCCTTTCCATGGCTTTGCAGATAAGGCTTGTCAAGTTAATGGGCCGGTAATTTCCAGGGTCGGTGGAGGCACCGCCTTTGTAAAGTGGGACCACAGTTGCAGTGCGCCACTCCTGGTGCGTATCCAGAGGTAAGACTATGATTAAACAGCTGTCCTAGCTGTGGGTTTAATTCCTCGTTGAGTTCGTGGAGCACACAGCCGGGGACACCATCAGGTCCCATGGATGCTGTGTTTTTTGCTTTGGAGAGAGCAGTTCTCACTTGGGCATTGGAGATGTTTGGGGGGCTGCAATCACTTGGTATAGATATCTCTCCTTTTGGGGAGGGGAGAAGTTTGCACTGAACCTGTCAGCCAGTATGTTGGCAATGTCTGTAGGATCAGTAATCTTCACATCATTTTGAACTAGTTCTGAGCATATCTGGGAGTTTCCTCCCAGGTTTCTAACATAGCTAAAGAAGGCCTTATGATTGTCTTTTGAGTCTTTAGCTATTTTTCTCTCAAAATTTGCTTTGGATGATTTTATGAGAGCTCTTAGTTTTTTACTTATAGTGATCAAGGGTGTCTTACCTTTTAAGGATTTTGCTCTATCTTGTAGTAGCTTCCTCCTTTTGTTGTAGAGTTTGTTTATGGCTGGGGTCCACCAGACTGGACGCTTGCCTTTGGTACAAAGAGTCTTTGTTTTGCTTGGGATTGCCTTATCCATGCAGTCCTGCAGGTGCTGGTAGAAGGCATTTGTAATGATTCAGCGGCTTGAGTACTGTTTTCCGCCGGCTCGGGGGCCTTAAAGGAGACCACACTAGTCTTTAGAAGTGTGAAGTCGGCTTTCGAAGTTCTTTACTGTGGTCTTTTTTATTTCAGGTGGGGTGGGATGAGGACCTCCAGCGAGATTAGTTTGTAATCTGATCTCACCAGTGAGGGGTATACTTCCGGTGTTGAACATTGTGCTCCCATGTTCGTGATGATGAGATCAAGTATGTTTTCTCCTCTTGTGGGGATGGTGACTAGTTGTTCCATGGCATTTGAGTTTATGAATTCCAGGAACTTTTGGGCTAGGGTGTTTGGGCTTGAGTAGTGTTCCCAGTCTATATTAGGGTAATTGAAGTCACCTAGTATGATGGTGTTTGGTGATACATTTATCCCTCTAGTGTTTTCAGGAAGGCCATGTGAGGTTCCTGAGTTTGTGAGGGTGGCTTGTAACATGCTACAATTTGCAGAGCAGTCTTGCCTATGGTTAATTGCACCTGGATGGTCTCCGATGCATCATGCGTTGCCACCAGTCTTGAGGTGTGGGTGTCCTTGATGAATATGGATACCCCCTCCTTTCTTGGTATTGTCCGGATTTTGGGGCCGGAACGCATGATAAGAGGTAAAACCTGATAGTGCTGGGGTGCTCTCAGGAGCCTTGAACCAGGTTTCTGTCACTGCACAGACATCAATGTTCTCCATACTGAGAAGGGCCTCGAGTGCGTGCATTTTGAGATTTAGACTTCTGGCATTGAGCAGCATTACCCTTAGTTTTTTTCCTTTTTTGTGTTCTAGGGTGGTAGGTTTAGAATTTGAGCCTTGCCCCAAAAAGGCACTATGGGGGTGGCAAGAGCCTTTGCCAATATCCGAATCCCAGGGTGACAGGTGCAAGCCGTCCCTTGGCGGCAGCGTGGCTTGTCCAGCATGTCATCCCAGGCAGACAGACATTGGATCCCCTTTGAATGACACCAGAGTTTAAGCAAATTGTTAAAGCTGATCATCTTATCTCTGTATTGTGGCATCATTCTTGGTGAAGGTAGGATACTGCTCAAGGTCAGGGTCATACCTGCCTGGGCTACATAATCAGAGAGCTCCTCAATGTCTCTTTTCATGTAGTCCAAGGAGGTACGTCTCAGGTCGTTTACACCAGCTTGGACAAAGACTGAGTCGTATTTGTACCTGCTGTTGAGAGACCTGAGTGCTTGCGTTATGTGGCGGATTCTAGCACCCGACAGGCAGCTTACTGTGACCTTCTCCTTACTCAGTCTGGTGAGCGGGACGTCAGTGTGTCTGACTATGGAGTCACCAATGACTAGTGTGTCTGGCATCGTGTTTGGCCTTAAGGGCTGTGACTGTTTGACACTCTGACTGTGAGGTCTATGTGTTGCAGGTGTTGTGTTCTGAGGTGGTGGTTGTTTGGGTGTCTGCTTTGGTGGCCTCTGCTGTTTTGGTAGATTTTTGATCAGAGCCGCCGAGTATGTCTTTGTGTGTTTATGTGTATGATTTGAGGTTGTGATGGTACTATGTGAGACTGGGTCTATAGTGTGTGTGGTAACCTTCTCCTCCTGACTGGTCTTGCCAGTCCTATGTTGAGAGAGCTCAGCCTCCAGTTTGGCCGTATAGTTGCATCTCTCGCATGTATTTGTGTTTTGTGGGAGGAGGAGAGGGTTGTTCAGGTACATGAGGCAATTGTAACATTGCCTTAATATTCCCAGGTTCACCAGCTGAGCAGGAGAGGACACTAGCAACTGATCCCTCGACATGCTAGAAGGACTAGACAAAAAAACTTTAAAAGAGATTCCGGGGGACGTGGGTGACCGAAATAGGGGTTTGCCTTTTGGGGTGCTATCTATAAGAGTGCCGTATCAAGGTAATAAGTACTGTAGGAGCAAGTGCTAGGTTTAACAGATAGAGAAAAAGTCTACTTGGAGTCAAGTAGAGATGATCTTTTTAGGTATTAGAGAAAATGCTAGTAACAGGGATGCTTAAAGGTAAGATTGAAAAGAATGCACTCTGCAGTGTGCACTAGAGAAGTTAGATATGAAAGTAGGTAACTTGAGTTTTACCTGTTTAAAAAGTTAAGGTTTAGTGGAGAGTTACTATTTTTAAAACAGCAAGATGGACTGAAAGGGGTGGTTACTTTTGTATTTTGGTACTATGAAATACTGTAGGATGGCCAATAAATTTAAATAATTGAAGGGGTGGGATTTCAAAAGTGATGGTTTTGTGATTACTCACATAAGCCAGTGAAAGTAGAGAGAAATGAGATATATGGTCAGATTAACATAAGACAACTAGAAAGACAGTGGTATTTAACAAGACAACTTAAATGGGTGGGAGGGAGGGAAAAAATTCTGCCTGACTCAGAACAGAGAGAGCTGTGGTCTCTTTTGAAGTTTTAATATGCTGTTAAAACAGAATGCAAGCAAAACTCAAGGTAAAGAAAACAAACTACAGTATTCAAAATATAGAAAGGCAATACAGAAATACAAAAAATAACAGCAAACTAACCTTTCCTTCACAGCAAAGTGTAGCAGAGTCTGGACATACCCTGTGGTACGATTGAGTATGGGCAGTGAATGTAGGTGAGGGTGTAGTTCCTTTTGGGCCTAGTGTAAGACACAGCCTTGGACACCATCCATTCCCATTGATGCTGTATTCTTGGCTTTGGAGAGGGCTGTCCTTACCTGCATGTCCATGATGTCTGGGGCTCTGCATCCTTCTGTGATGGACACAGGCCCTTTTGGGGGTGATGGGGGGAGGTTTACACTGTACTTCTCCCCCAGGATGTGGCCAATGAAAGTTGGTTCAGTGTATTCCTTGCCATTTGTCAGTAGCTGACAGCATATTTGGAAGTTGACACCTCCATGTCTGGTAAAGGTACAGCAGGCTTTGTGGTTGTTATTCTTACAGTCCTTGGCAATTTGTCTTTTGACAGTGTCCTTGAATTATTCCATGAGCGATCATTGCTACTTCCTAATAATGATCAGTGATGCCTTTCCTTTAGTGAAGTTGGCTCTATCGGCTGTTAGTTTCCTCCTTCTGTTGTCTAGCTTATGTATGGCCAATGACCACCAGATTGTTTTCTTATTTTTGGAGGAGTGCATCTTGGTTTTATTTGTGATGTCTCAATCCATGCAAACCTGTAGATGCTCATAGGATGCACTTGCAACTGATTTGGTAGATTGTATACCATTCTCCTATGGCAAGAGGTCTTTGGAACCTTCCTCTTTTGTCTTGGGACCTGTGCAGTTTGCTTTTGAAAATATATTCACAGTGGTTTCATTGGCTGGGTGGGGGTGCATGATGTGGATGTCCAGTGTGATTACTTTATGATCTGATATTACCAGCGAGGGATTTATTTCTGTTGTGGAACACTGGTACCCCATGTTGGTGATGATCATGTCCAGTATGGTGTCACCTGTAGTGGCCATGGTGACCAGCTGTTCCAGGGTGTTAGAGCTTTTAAACTCTAGGAAACATTGGGCAATGGACGTTGTACACAAGTGATTCTCCCACTCAATGTTTGGGTAGTTGTAATCACCTCATATAATGTTGTTTGATAGGACCTTGATATATTCCACTGTTCTCAGGAATACTGTGTGAGGTTCCTGTGACAAGGTAGGTGATCTGTAGAAGGCTACAATCTGATGAGCAGCTTTGCCCAATCTTAGTTGCACTTGTATGGTCTCCAAGGCCTCATGCTGTGCCACTAACCTGGAGGTGGGGGTATCCATAAGGTAAATGTGTACACCCCTTCCTTTTGTATTTCACTCATGGTTTTGGGTCCAAAGGTCAGGGGGATTGTGAGTGTTTTACATGGAGCATGTCCAACAGCTCTGCATTTGATGTAGCTTTGTATGTTAGGCAGTGAACACATCTGAGTAGGCGATATGCAAGGGAGTACTGATGGAGCATTTTGTGATAGTCTGTGTATGGCATGTATTTCAAGCCACTAATGCTCTTTGTGAGGTATTGCTGCAGGCTTTCCAGTTGTTGTAGTTGGCTTGTGAGGTACATAGCAAAAGTGGTGTTGTACTTTTTTATAGTTCTAGTTAGTGATGACTAGTGGGGAACAATGTCCTCTTCTATTTTGCATGAGACACATTTTGTGATGGGGTGTGCCACATAGCAGGGTTTCCTGACTACTGTGGGGATGTGATTATCACCGTTGTGTCCAGTGTCCTCCTGTGACCCAAGATCTCTTGTCACACTTTCAGTGTTAAGTATACTACCGCCTATGTTGTCGTTCTTGGCTACAGAGCCTTAAAGAAAGGGGATGATAATGCACCTTTTGGCATTGAGCTAGAGCCCATGGCTTTGACAACAGCCATCTGTCTCAGTGAGGCCCTTTTGTAGGATGTCCACATCTTTAGTGTTTACAATTATGGCTCTTAGTTTGCAGTCCTCTGGAAACTTCAGTAGCCACAGACCTTCCATGTTGAAGTTTACTTCAGGGAAGTAGATATTAAACAGGACAAGACACAGGACTGGACCTTGTGGTGCTGCACTCATCACTGGTCCAGAGTCATACTTGGAGTCTGCTACTTTCACAGTGTGTGTTCTGTCAGTAGGCCTGTTGGCAGCACATCTTGTGACATAGCAATTTATACCTGGTTTAGTGGGTTTATCTATATTTTCAGAGTGTGCGGTGGTGTTGTAAGCCGTGGCAGGATCAACATAGGCTGTATGAATCACCTTACCCTTGTTGACGGTTCTGTTGACTGCTTCAGTGTCATCTATCAGGTTTAGGTGACATGATCTGCATTTTACAATCCCTACATGGTTGTGGTCCAGGGTTTGGGGATTACAAATGTAATTTTTATATGTTGTATGATGATAAATTCCATGGCCTTGAAGAGCATGCTCGTCAGGCTAATGGGCCGATTGTTCCTTGGGTCCGTGGTGTCTCCACCCTTGTGTAGTGGGATGGCCATCACTGTGCACCATTCAACAGGCACAAAGCATGAGGTGAGGCTATGACTGCACATGGTACGTCAGTATGGTGCCTGTTTGTTCTGTGGTTTGTGTGGAACACAGCCTGTGAAGTTATCTGGTCCCATGGATGCTGTGATATTGGCTTTGGAGAGTATTTTTTACCTGTTCAGCCGTGATGACAGCAACTTTGCAGTCTTCCATTATAGAGATGTGCTCTTTCATGGGTGAGAGGGGGTACAGTTAACACTGATCCTATCTGCAAGGATGTTGCCAATATCAGTTGGGTCTGTATATTTAGTGCCATTGAGCTGTAACTCAGAACAGATCTGACTGTAGCCATGACATGGACCTGTCTGTTGGGCAGAGATCTCCTGAGTAGACAGTATGCAACAGGGTACAGATTGGGTTACATTCAGTCTTGTTGCATGGGGCTACTGTTTGAGGCCAGTAATCCTCTTGTTAGGGTACTTCAGTGGTCTTTCTGGCTGCTGAACGTGCCTAGTCAGATTTATCGCAAGTGTGTTGTGGTACTGTCTGACAGGTCTGATGACTGATGAGTACTGGGAACCTCCTTTGACCTACATCCACAGACCTTGGTGGTTTGTGTGAACACATAGCATGATTTTCTGACAACTTTGTGAATGTGTTTCTGGTAGTAGAGTTGTCTATCCACATTTGTCCATAGATCCCTTATTATCACCTCCATATTTGGCATAAGTGTGTGAGCATGCCCAGTATGACTTTTCAGTATGTTGTTGCCTGACATTTGCTTCGTTTTTTATGTGTGAGCATGCCCAGTATGACCTTTTTGTGCGATGCTGAATGAAATCTACTACATTTGTTGGAGTGTGTGAGCACGCCCAGTATAGACATTTATACTATATGAGTATGGAAAATCAAGTTGTATTTTTACAGCAGGCCTCACCTTTGTGTCATAGATCAGCAGGGATCATGCTGTGCCTGCAGGGCTTCCATGAGACACTTTGCTTAGACTTATCAACATTTCTACATATGGGGGGGGGGGAGCTATTCTTTGTACATTTCTACCCAGGGGCACACTTGATTGTTACTGTGGGTGTACATGCAATGAGGGGCTCACCTGACACTTATACACATTTGCTATGCCTGCACTGCTATGTACGGTACACCATTTCAGTCTGTACTGTTGCCTATCGTACTGGCTTGAGGAATACTACTGTACTACACTTCGTAGCGTCCAATGCCACATATATTAGATTGCAACTTCATAGCCTACACAGCCCACATCACACCGCCTGGCCTGATGTTCTCTGTCTGCATAGGCCTGTGGGGGAGGTTACCCATATGCATCTTTAGGGGCATGTTACAGCATTTCTTTGTGTTTCCATTACTGTACAATTGTCCTGCTGTGGCTGTGCTACTGAAATGCAATCATGGCCTGGTGGTTCAGTACTGTGACTATAGTGCACTGTATTGTGGGTTTGAGCCCTGTCACTGCTTTTTATTTTCATGCTAGGCAGACCAGACTGCTTAAGGGACAGTAAAGCTAATATGAGCATGTTTACATGTCTTTGCTCAACTTTGCACGACTTTGCCCGACCTTGCCCAACATTGCTCAACATTGTCCAACATTGCGCTAGTTGGCACGGGCAATTTTGTTTACCTATTTTCAATATTGGTAAATGCTGCTTAGCACTGCTTTATATTGCTTAAAACATGGCAATCATGCCTCTGGTGGTGCTGCAGGGCTGCCTATGTCTGATGCACATACTACACTCCCTATACATGTTTGAGAACAGGTAGTGTAGAGTTAGGCATCCCTTTTATTTTATGTGCGAGTCAGAGAGAGGTATCATATCCAGGGTTCCTACTGAGCCAGTGTATGTGCTATGCATTGTCTTTTTGCCAAGGCATACTGGGCATGCCTCCTTCTGCCTACGGGGGCAGGCTCAGGTTGTTCCTCCTCCAAGTCACGCTGTGCCTGTGCAGGCCTTGGCAATGGTGGGGGGCTGTTTGGCCCTGCCCCATGCTGTTCCTGCTGCAGCTGTTTTTGCAGGATCATATTTTGTAGCATGGCATATACCAGGATAATTTGGGTACATGTAGTTGGTGAGTACTGCAAGGCTCCACCAGATGTGTCCAGGCACCGGAACCGTGACTTGAGCATCCCAAACACACTCTCGATTACATTTCGTGTTTGTGCGTGTGCCTCATTATGGAGTTCTTATTCAGGTGTGTGTGCATTTCTGATGGGTGTCATCACCCACGGCTCCAGTGCGTATCCAGCATCCCCCACTAGGTGACCGTCAGGGATGTCCCCATTGGCAAATGTCTGGTACAGCTGCATCAGATGCCAGATATGGGAGTCGTGGTAGCTTCCAGGGCAGCCAGCACACGCATTCAGTATTATGCCCTGGGCATCGCACATGACCTGACAGTTGATGGAGTGGAAGCCCTTGTGGTTGATGTAGGCCCTACCCTGCTCAGCGGCTGGTGCTTTGACGTGTATGTATTTTCTTCTGATTTTTTGCTAAGTTTTACTGCTTTGCCACCTACTTTTTGGCATTTTCTGGCTTGCTAAAGTTTATATATGTAACAGTGACAGTACTTGGAACACATCTAGAGCCTGTTTACTGCATTTCCTGTGTTGCACTTAATTTAGAATCGTTTTTTTTCCTCTAAAAACTGCATTTTAACTGATTTTGGCCTAGCACGCATGTGTGGGGTCATTTATTGCACTGTTGTGATTATTTTGCTGCTTGTGTATCTCTGCTACCTTTAAACTACAACAAAAAGAAAAAAAACAAAAAAATCTTGCTTTTTTCCCACTTTCTGAAAGTTAAGAAAGTTCAGTTACAGATTTGCTGTTCTGAACTGTTTGGAAGTTTCTAGAAGGCCAGTGCTTGCTTGGGCTAAAGGGAAGTCTCTGTGTTCACCAGTGGGAGTGGTAAACACTGAACAGCCTGCCTGTCCCTGGAGGAGTGGTTGCTACCTAGAAGCTGTAGTTTTATTGGCCATTTTGGGTAATTTCTAAACTCCTTGATCTCTCTCTCTCTCTTAAAACCCAACTGCCATGTGGTTTTGGCGTCTTTTCAGGCTTGCTAGTTGTTGCTGAAGCACCTACCACGGGGAGAAAACGCTGAGAGAAGAAAAGGAGCCACTTTTGTGATTTTAAGTATTTTCTTCTGATTTTTTGCTAAGTTTTACTGCTTTGCCGCCTACTTTTTGGCATTTTTTCGCTTGCTAAAGTTTATATCTGTAACAGTAACAGTACTTGGAACACATCTAGAGCCTGTTTACTGCATTTACTGTGTTGCACTTAATTTAAAATTGTTTTTTTTTTCTCTAAAAACTGCATTTTAACTAATTTTGGCCTAGCACTCAAGTGTGGGGTCATTTATTGCACTGTTGTGATTATTTTGCTGCTTGTGTATCTCTGCTACCTTTAAACTACAACAAAAAGAAAACCAAAAAACAAAACAATCTTGCTTTTTTCCCACTTTCTGAAAGTTAAGAAAATTCAGTTACAGATTTGCTGTTCTGAACTGTTTGGAAGTTTCTAGAAGGCCAGTGCTTGCTTGGGCTAAAGGGAAGTCTCTGTGTTCACCAGTGGGAGTGGTAAACACTGAACAGTCTGCCTGTCCCTGGAGGAGTGGTTACTACCTAGAAGCTGTAGCTTTATTGGCCATTTTGGGTCATTTCTAAACTCTTTGATCTCTCTCTCTTAAAACCCGACTGCCACGTGGTTTTGACGTCTTTTCAGGCTTGCTAGTTGTTGCTGAAGCACCTACCAAGGGGAGAAAATGCTGAGAGAAGAAAAGGAGCCACTTTTGTGATTTTAAGTATTTTCTTCTGATTTTTTGCTAAGTTTTACTGCTTTGCTGCCTACTTTTTGGCATTTTCTGGCTTTCTGAAGTTTATATCTGTAACAATAACAGTACTTGGAACACATCTAGAGCCTGTTTACTGCATTTCCTGTGTTGCACTTAATTTAAAATCGTTTTTTTCTCTAAAAACTGCATTTGAACTGATTTTGGCCTAGCACTCAAGTGTGGGGTCATTTATTGCACTGTTGTGATTATTTTGCTGCTTGTGTATCTCTGCTACCTTTAAACTACAACAAAAAGACAAAAAAATCTTGCTTTTTTCCTCCTTTCTGAAAGTTAAGAAAGTTCAGTTACAGATTTGCTGTTCTGAACTGTTTGGAAATTTCTAGAAGGCCAGTGCTTGCTTGGGCTAAAGGGAAGTCTCTGTGTTCACCAGTGGGAGTGGTAAACACTGAACAGCCTGCCTGTCCCTGGAGGAATGGTTACTACCTAGAAGCTGTAGTTTTATTGGCCATTTTGGGTAATTTCTAAACTCCTTGATCTCTCTCTCTTAAAACCCTACAACTCTCTTTTTGCACGGTTTTGCTCATTGAGCAGCATTGGGCAGCGCCGCCTAAACAGGTTTAAACTATTCCAGGCTCCACAAAGTCTGCTCTTCACTTTTTCCCTTAGAACTGTTCAAACTCTCAAAGTAATCACTCTATTCCCTTTCTAAAGCCCTGCACTTGCTCAGCTCTTATAAGGAAACACTAACTAACTAAAGCACTACACCCTCCTTGACTTCTCATAAGATTTAGGCTCCCGATTGGTCCTTCCTGATCAAGTGAAAAATCAGTTCCCTTCCTCTAATCTGATCAGTAAAAAAACAGTTCCCTATACTAATCTGGTATGTCCAAGGGTCAGTTTCAAGGTTACTCTCCAGTCCAGCTGGTGAATCTGGGAATTTTGAGGCAATGTTACAATTGCGTCATGTACAGAGACAACCCTCTCCTCCTTCCAACAAACTCTAATACATGTGAGAGATGCAGTTACACAGCCAAACTGGAGGCAGAGCTCTCTCAACCCAAGACTGGCACAGTCAGTCAGGAGGAAAAGGTAACCACCAACACCACAAATCCAGTCTTACACAGACCTATTGCATCTGCATACCCAACCCATAAACACACAAAAACATACTCGGAGGCTCTAAATAAAAATCTGCCTAAACAGCAAAGACCTCCAAGCAACAGCCACCCCTCAGCAATACCCACGAAACACATATCTCACAAAATCAGTGTGCCTCACAGTCACAGCCCTTGAGGCCAAACTACACACCAAATACACTTGTTATAGGGGACTCTATAGTCCGGCACACTGACGTCCCGCTCACCAGACTGAACAAGGAAAAGGTCACTGTAAGTTGCCTGTCGGGTGCCAGGATCCGCCACATAATGCAAGCACTCAGGTCACTCCAAAGCAAGTACAAGTATGACTCCGTCATTGTCCATGCTGGTGTGAATGACCTGAGACGTACCTCCCCAGACTACATGAAAAGAGACATAGAGGAGCTCTCTGACCATGTAGCCCAGGCTGGTATGACCCTGACCTTGAGTAGCATATTGCTCTCACCAAGAATGATGCCACAGTATAAAGACAAAGTGATCAGTTTCAACAATTGGCTAAAGTACTGGTGTCATTCAAAGGGGATCCAGTGTCTGTCAGCCTGGGATGACATGCTCGACAAGCCATGTTGCTTCGCTAGGGACGGCTTGCACCTGTCACCCTTAGGCTTTTGTATACTGGCCAAGGCACTTGCCACCCCCATAGTGCCTTTTTTAGGCAAGGCTCAAAGGACAAACCCACCTCCATAGACAACCCAAGGATAAAAAAACTAAAGGTAATGCTACTCAGTGCCAGAAGTCTAAACCTCAAGATGCAAGCACTCGAGGCTCTCCTCAGCATGGAGAAAATCGATGTCTGTGCAGTAACAGAAACCTGGTTCAAGGCTCCTGAGAGCACCCCAGCACTGCCAGGTTATAACTCATAAAATGCGTTTCAGTCCCAAAACTTGGACTGAAGCACAAAAGGAGGGGGAGTATCTATATTCATCAAAGATACCTACACCTCCAGGTTGGTGGCACTGCACAAAGCATCGGAAACCATCCATGTGCAACTAACAGTGGGCAAAACTGCCTTTCAGTTTGTAGCCTGCTACAGAATACCCTCCCTATTACAGGAACCCCACTTGGCATTCCTGAGAACACTGGAGAATATAAAGGTCTCTCCAAACACTATGTTATTGGGTGACTTCAACTACCCAAACATTGACTGGGAAAACTACTCAAGCCCAAACACCCTCGCCGAATGGTTCCTTGAATTTATAAACTCTAACGCAATGGAACAACTGGTCACCACTCCCACAAGAGGGAACAACATATTGGACCTGGTCATCACCAACATGGGGACTCTATGTTCCACACCAGAGGTAAACCCCTCATTGGTAAGATCAGACCATAAACAAATTTCCCTGGACATCCATATCCCGTTCCCACCCCCAGCCAAGGAAATCACTGTAAAGAATTTCTCAAAAGCCAACTTTGCACTTCTCAAGACTGAGATGGAATCCTTCAAAGCCCCTGGGCCAGAGGATAATACAGCCCAATCCGCAGAATCCTTTACAAATGCATTCTATGAGCACCTGCAGGAATGCATGGATCGTGCTATCCCAAATAAAACCAAGACTCACTCCTCCAAAAACAGGAGACCGGTCTGGTAGACCCCGGCCATAAATAAGCTATACAACAGAAGGAGGAAGCTACTACATGACAGAGCAAAATCCCAAAAAGGGAAGGCATCTCTGATCAGTATTAGCAAGAAACTTTGTTCTCTCATAAAATCATCAAAGGCTAGTTTCGAAAGAAAAATTGCCCTAGACACTAAAGATAATCACAAGGCCTTCTTTAATTATGTCAGGAACATGGGCGGAAACTCCCAGATATGCTCTGAATTGTTGCATAACGGTACAAAATATACCGAACCTACAGACATAGCCAACATCCTGGCAGACAGATTCAGCGCAAACTTCTCCCCCCCTTCCCCCCCCAAAGGAGCAAATGCCTATCCCAACTGAATGTAACCTCCCTGACATCACAGATGCACAGGTGAAAGCTGCCCTCTCCAAAGCAAAAAACACAGCATCTATGGGACCAGACAGTGTCCCAGGCTGTATCTTACACGAGCTCCAAGAAGAACTGAACCCTCACATTAAGTCACTGTTCAAACTTAGCCTTACTACAGGATATGTACCCAAAGAATGGCGTACTGCTACAGTGGTCCCACTCCACAAAGGTGGTGCCACAACGGACCCCAGAAACTATCGCCCCATAAGCCTGACTAGTCTGGTCTGTAAAGCTATGGAGCGTATTATCATGTAACTCATAAACAAAGACATTGGGAACCTCCAGACACTGGACCCTACCCAATTCGGCTTTGTTAAGGGCAGATCTTGCCTCTTAAACCTAGTTGATTTCTTTGAAACAGTTACCAAAGCCATAGATGAGGGCAAGGTAGTCCACACAGCCTACCTGGACCTGGCAAAAGCCTTCGACACAATACCTCACTTGGGCATCATAAATAAGCTTACCAGCTTAAATATCAACCCCTATATCACAAGATGGGTTGCAAACTGGCTCAGAGATAGAACCCACATGGTCAGAATCGCAGGTGCCATGTCCGAATCCAAACCAGTTACAAGTGGCATCCCACAGGGCTCAGTTCTGGGACCTCTCTTGTTCGGTATATACTTCTCTGAGGTTCAGGCTAACACGGGGGGATTATGGCTGACAAAGTTCGCAGATGACTGCAAACTGGGGGCCATAATCGAATCTCCAGCTGACACAAGCATCCTCCAAAAGGGTCTCACAGAGACTGATGCTTGATGCCAGAGCCACGGCCTCAAGCTAAATGCTAAAAATTGCATAGTCATCCCCTTTGGGAAAAACAAGGTGCCCACAAATTACCACATAGGTGGTAATCCATTAAGTATGGAAGAAGTAATTAGAGATTTGGGGAAAAACGTAGATAGTAATCTCTCCTTTGATAATCATGTTGCCAAAGTGGTTAGAAAGACCTTCTATATAGCCCACCTTATCACGAAAGGGTTCGCATCTAGATTGAAAGGTCATTGTGCCCCTCTACTCGTCACACATCAGGTCCATAATTGAGTACAATGCCCCTTTTGGGATGTACCTTACCCGACACCTGCAGCAACTGGAAAGACCCCAAAAGTACCTCACCAAGAGGATCATGGGCTACAAACAGATGTCCTATGCAGCTCGACTAAAGAATCTCCAGCTCTACTCAGTTGCTTACCGCCTACTCAGAGGCGATCTATGCCTGACGTACAAAGCCATGTCAAACCCAGAATTAATGGACATGTTCCACCTCAAAAAATCCAAGTCCCTTAGAGCTACACGATCCAGGGACCTAAACCTCAGCACAAAAATAAATAGGACATGCTGGAGGGACAGATTCATTTCCCAGAGGCTCCCCTCACTCTGTAATAGAATCCCAATTCATGTTAGACATAGCCCCTTGCTGACCCTCTTCAAGCGAAATCTGGACGCGTAGATGGGAGATCGCAAATTCACCCCTGGGATCTCTTCTGTGTCCCTGCTAGACAGAGGCACAGTAAACTAATCTTAAAAGGGTACCTTCTGTGACCTACTTTAATGAGGCACAGTAGGCTAATCTAATAGGGAGGCAGAAGCCAAATACACTCTGGCTAGGCTTATAAATGCCCTAGGGCAGATAGCCTAGTATCTACCTATGAACCTATGAACCTATGTGCGTGCAGCCAATTGCACCCACTACCTCGGGGTATTCCACTATTTGCTGGAAGAGATGCATATTGCTGGCCAGTACCTCATGGGAATTGGAGAAATATACATGATCACTGACATGTGCTGACATGGCATTCAGGAACTGGTGCAGTACCCTGGATGCTGATGCCTGTGAAATCCCCATCATATCACCAGTTGGCTTCTGGAAGGTACCTGTTGCTAGTATTCTTAGGCTAACACATACCTTGGTTTCCACTGGGATGGGTTCCCCTCTGTTCGTTCTGTGTGTGAGGCATGGCCTGCACAGCTCAACAATTTACTGCAGGAGCTCTCTGTCCACTCTATAGCGCTCCACTATCTCCAACTCATGTAGCCCCTGGTAGGTTACCCTGGGTCTGCACACTCTTCTCCATCTCCTCACTATGGGTTGCTCAGCAACATTCACAATGGCACCACCCTCAGCATCTTGCACATGTTGCCTTATAATAGCAATGGCAGCCCCTAACATTTTTTTTTCTCAGTTAAGCTTTTTAAGTTTTCACTTCTCTTTGTATACTGCAGTGTTGCAGTGTTTCTGAGTAAAACATGGGGGAATGGTGTTTGCAGAGTTTAAAGTGCTGGGCTGGGCTGGGCTAGTGTACTGCCTGTGTAATTGGCTGATTCTGATTGATTTCACCTGGCAGCTCTGCTAGTTCTCCTTGGTTAACTTCCTACTACTACTTTTCCTTCCTTTATACTTTCTGTTTCCACAGGGGGCAGCGCCGTGCAAACAAGCGCAAACATGAGCAAACAAGCGCAAACATGCACACACAAGCGCACACACGTGCACACAGCCTTACACTGGCTTACACAGGCTTAGACGGGTGCACATCCATGCACACAGGCTTAGACAGTCTTACACAGGCTTACATGGGCTTAGGCAGGTGCACATCCGCGCATATAGGCTTACACAGTCTTACACAGGCTTACACAGGCGCACACAGGCTTACACAGGTTTACAGGCATGCACACGTGTGCACACAGTGTAAGCATCTTTGCAAGAACCTTTGGTGGTAGCCACAGCGTGCGCTTCGGTTTCTGGCTTTCAGTTCAGACAACTAGGGACACCCCTCTTCCAGTCTTCAGTAACTCACAGCAGACACATGCCACTCTGCTCCAATGGGCTTACAGTGTTTGATACATACCCCCCTCGTGATGTCACCTATCTACTACTCTGTTACTCCCCTAATCCTACTCTTACACTCTAGGGACATGGTTCACATAGCAGGGAAAATTGGGATTCACTATCCTTATACTCATTTGCATAGGATTGCCTACTAATGCTTGGTTACATCTCTCACACTGAGCTTCACCCCTTAGCAACCACTACTCAGTAGCCATGTTGTCTTCAGCCTGCCATTCACTTGCATGGCAGATATGTATTTGTAATAAAATGCCTATTTTTGGCTTTTATTTATTTATTTTTTTTGTTTTTTAGAGCGCCACAAGTTTGCGCGACGCTGTGCTACACTTAAATATCGGGGATCGGGGAAAAAAACTTTTACTTTTTTTAATTTTGTGCAACACATATAAATGCCAATGGCCTTATATTTGGCCATTGGCATGCTTCCTCAACTGGATGCATCCTTTATTTGGAGCTGTCATTGCTCCGTTTTGCTATTTGCAGAACGGTACTCAGTTACTAACCGAGTACATTTCTGCAAATAACACTACTCTTACTCGGACAGGTTAGTGTTTCCTGGATCGCAAATTTACCTAATTTGCATAGCTTTCAGCAGCAAATGAGGTAATTTGCATAACCTAACACTGTCCGTGCAAGAGTAGTTTTATGAGCTCTCTTGCACGCCCCTGCCTGCTGTTCCTGGATTGCTCGGCAGACATATTGGTTTCTGGAGTCTTACACTACTCTTAGACTCCATGCAAGCCTTCGTAAATCTGGCCCCATATATTTATTTGTCAAAACTTTTCGTATTTTTGTTAACTAATAAAAATATTGGACAATGGGGGTTGGAGAATATTTAAAGGAGAAGGGGTTAGGAAGAAAAGGAGGTAGTCCTGTTTCAGAAAGATATTTCAAGTCATACCAAGAAGGGCAATAATGCATGTTTTTTTGTTTAGCCTCAAGGTTAAAACTGATAATTATTAACTGTTATGCTAAATTTTCAAATATGTAAGCAGTTGCATTGCTTTTCAACATGCCTTCTGATGGGTGAAGATTTTAACTGAACTTCAAGAGGAACATATTTTACTATGCTACTAAGACAGCAGGCTGCATTTTTGATGTATGAGTTATAATTTGGTCATGCATATGAAGGTTATGCTATCAGCTGATAACCAATGGTTCATCGGGGTTCACTGCCAGTGATCTGACTTATCTCCTGAACTAAATTCTAATTTAGGAATAGACTGATGTGTTATGGAAAGGCATGCATGGAGATTGTTGGTAATTTAAATGGCTTACTAAGAAATGTTGGCCACAATGTCAAGGCTTGTGAGTTAGAAGCCTAATAAAATTAGTGTGGTGGTCACACTGTGGCCAGTAAATCTTCAAAGTGTGTATTTTGTAAGTGTGTATTGTATCTACTGCTCAGGTTTGTTTAGTGATGCATTACTGAGTATTTTTCGTGTTATTAGTGAATTTGTGTGTTTGGTGTTCACTGGTATGTGTGCTTCTGACAGCTATGAACACTGAATTAGAAAGAGTGGGTGATGTGTTTTGACAGAAAATGTCAACAGAGTGAAAGTTTGACCGTTTTTGTGTGTTATTTTTTGGGGGGGGAGGCTGTGGATGGTGGCTGGAGGGGGTGACAGGATTGTTTTCTTTATTTTTATTTGACACAGAAGAACATAATGGGCATGGGATTATATGTGAAATGATGAAGGGAGCTCTTTATTAATTTGTGAGTTGTTTTATATTTTAATGTTTATTTATTAATTAGATGGGTAGTTGAAAAAACTCCATTTTAAAAGCTGATTTTTAATGGTCCAGTGTAGTGTCACTGCTGTGCGGAAATTCTTAAGGTGATACTTTGGGACCATGTTTCTTAGTGTAGTAAAAATATATATATATATATCTAGCAGAAGTTAAATTAAGCGTGATGCTATATACATAGGCAGGATATTTATATTGTTCTTATTCAAGGCTGAAATGTTGTAAGGTTGTATATTCTGTTTGAACAGGTTAGGACTTTGATAACTGAATTAGTTTCTACAGCATGGGATGCAGGGTGAGCTGGTATATATGAGGGAGATTAAATAATGTACCACTTTAAGAATCTGGATCAGATTTACTGGGATTTATAATTGAGGGATAAAGGGCAAATATCAGTCTTCCACTATGTCCTGGAATTTTATAGCAGACGGTTGATTCATGAATATAAACTAAGGTGGGTAGGTGGACATTAAAGATTAAATATAAGCCATGGAGAGGGGTGAGTACAGTGTATGATACTTTGTCAAGTGTCAGGAATATGTCAATATGTTTCACTAGATGATTGGATGTAAACCTGTAAATTTTTCTTACTTTCTTTCCCCTGTGTAGAAAAAGGATGATCTCTTGGTCTTACTTTATGACATAATTAGACCACTTCAGAAATCATATATAGTTTTCTAAATATGTGTTGTCAGTCATATTTACAGAGTTTTCAGTTCAGATTTTTTTCACAAAAAATAAAAAAAAATAAATAAAATATGAGAGCTGGAATTTGGGAATGCATTTTAGTAAAATAGTTGCAGTAATTGTTACAGAAGTTGCAGAAGCAGGGTTATAATGAGAATTAGATCTAGCTTTCCAACCTAAGACTCTTTGGGGTGCCCAAGGACCATGTGAGGGCAGGACATGAAGCATTTCCTCCAGAAATACTTTGGGGTGCCCAAGGACCATGTGGGGGCAGGACATGAAGCATTTACTCCAGAAATACTTTCGGGTGCCCAAGGACCATGTGGGGGCAGGACATGAAGCATTTCCTCCAGAAATACTTTGGGGTGCCCAAGGACCATGTGGGGCAGGACATGAAGCATTTCCTCCAGAAATAGTCCCAGAGTTCTTATGTAAGACTCTGAGACTGATGCCATTGGTGCAGACTTGATATGCCTTAGTCACAATGACACGACTGTCTCCCACTAAACTGCAGTCTATCAGTATGTAGCTTATCTAATTTAGAAAAAAAGTGGCAGCTTTAAAGGCCACCTGGATGCCATTTTACTGTTGAAAACAGTTACTCTAGATTAGCTGCATTCCAATATCTGCTTTAAATTCAAGTGCCACTTTGATATTTAGCTGTGCTTGGAGTAATGACCAAAGGGGGGGGGGTGTTGAAGGAATTTGTCAGAGGAAGTATGTGAAGAACTCTCAAACCATAGCTTGTCACTGTCTAATGCATGCACAGACTGTAGACCACTTCAGAAAGCAGTCAGAAAGGATATGTAGTTCCATTGTCCAACTGAGGCTGTGTCATGTAAATGACTTCAGAACCTAGAAAGCAGTGTCAGATATGACACTGTCATTAAATCAGTGACAAGCATGAAGAAAAAGATGGAGGAGAAGATGGACTCTGTCATTCCCTCTGAGGAACATTTCCTACATTTTGAGTATGGTTGCTGAACCACATATGGATTTCTAGGTGTAGCTATTCATTTTTCTTTTTCTTTCTCTGCAGCCTTGTTTTTTTTCTTGCTATTCCAGCTGTCCTCTTACTAAGGTCCCTTTATCTGAAACTCACTGCACTCAGTAGTAACGTAGTAAAGAAGGATGTGGTGCGGAAGCAGCAGCTGTACAAGCTGACTTGCTGCCTCACAGCCATAACAGTTATGGAGAGCCGTACAGCATCTACTTTTAATGGAGTGCATTAGGCATCAAAAACTGTATTTCTGCTAATAATTGTAATTATATTATATTTTATCAGCTCTTTTAGAGCTCATTTTCTCACAAGTTCAAGTGACTACTAGTCTCTAGCTAGCATAAATATGCAAATAGTTAGTTCTTGCCAGTAAGCTGCTTGTTTATTGGGAAGATGGATTTAAAAGTGCAGGTCTCATTCCTGGGATTGTTGATGGGTGGGAATTTCCAGCTGGTAGAACTTCTGGAACGACCAAGGGAGGGTAGGCATGCTGCTGAGTAAACTTGTTGCTGGTTGCTCATGCAGCATAAAAATGTGGAGCTCCCTAAAAATAATAGGCTTACCATGGGGGTACTGTACTAAATGCCTCTACATGGGAGGGCAGCCATTTTCAAATACAGTAACAGCCTTCTGTATGATAAGCCATTCTATAATCACATTGGCCCTTGACAGAGAGTCTGGTGGATTATAGAGTGAAGCAACACTGGGGATACCAATGTTTCTACTTTCTACTAAAGGCTCAGTTTGAAAACTCAGACTTGACTTATCTATAAGTGCATTTAATTTAATGATTTTAAGCTACAAGTGTACATTGTCATAATTTGTGAAGTACATTTAAATTCCTGAGCTATTTCTTAGAACATAATGACAGTGAGTTTCTTTGATACACCTGCTAGAAAAAAATGGGTTACTTGAACTTGGATAACTTTGTTATTGTATACTGCACTCTGCAACTCTCTTGAGATAACAAAAAGGAGACAAGCCTGAAACACATGAAGTCCTTTTATGCAAACACAAAGGCCTTGCAAGGCAATAATAATAGTAGTTGCTATCCAATGGATAGAGAACTAATGAACATATTTCTTTAACCGTCCTTATATCACTTAGCAACTCTAAAAGGTCTTGGGGCAATAACCTCTTGAAAGATGGAATTTCAGGCCACAGTAGTTTAATACCACTCTTTGGCAAAGACATAAGAGGCATAAAAGAGGGAGGAAATTGGCATAATTGGGTTATTGTATTATGTCACATTTACTTGATTGCAGAAGGAGACAATAAGCCTATTTCGTTAGTCCTTTAAGTGGATTTAACAACAACTCACCAGTAATCACACCAAAAACATTTCACAGCTCACCACTGTCAGGATCACTTTTTTATATGATTACTAGGACTCAGAAACATTTTTCCGTCTGCCTAAAAACATCATATAAATAAGCATGCTTGAAATAAAAATTAGTCTGACATTTATTATACTTGTCGTCTTATTTCCTTTCATTCATTTTTTTTCCCTGATATCATTGTTTCTGTGGAACAGAGGGCTGGAGCCTCGACTCGGCTGCCCCAGGTTCAGTTAATGATCTGTGCAATGGATGAGCCTGCTGGAAAGGTGGAGCCATGAAAACACAGTGCCTGCTAACCTATTACTTTGGCTACCACTATACCCCTCCAACCTCCACAATGTCCCACTAATACATCTTTGGTGGAAACTGAAGACCTAGTGTGAGCCATCTGCTCACAAGAGTGGTAGGGTGTAATCACTGAAATGATGGGACCCGCTAGAATGAGTCCCGAAACACAAGGATTGAATGGCTGAAAAATGGACTTATATATACTAAGTCCGAGATGTCCATTTCTCAGAATATTCCCTTCTCTACGAGGTATGGCAATTGCGGAGCTGATATATATATATATATATATATATATATATATATATATATATATATATATATATATATGCACACACACACACACACACACACACACACACACACACACACACACACACACACACACACACACACACACACACACACACACATGGTTCCTCTTCAAATAATCTAAAACCCATAACATCTAAATTCATAACATCGAAACCATAACATCTAAAACCCAAAACATCTAATACCCATAACATTGAATTTCATAACATCTAAAATTTGCATCACAACATCAAACACTACAAATCACATGAAAATAACATCCCCTCCACCTATAACAACAACTAACACACTTTTTACTACATTTCTGCAGGGGGGCAAGCTGTGTGAGGGTCTCCCCCCGTAAATTAAATATACCAACTCAGAGATCGCACTACAGTGGGAAAAAGTTAATTTCCTAACGCCACTGTATCATGATCACCATAAAGAATGCACAAATAATGTCTATATCACTTACCTGTATGGCCTAAAAAACACATACAGACTGGCACAATAAACACTATATAAATAGTATAAATTCCTACACTATATAAATAATAACCATAGAAATAAAAACTACAACATCTCAAAGTGATACCACAAGATTAACAGAATAAACCACATAACATTTGCACATTTGATGATACACTATTACATATTATATATTTTAGATGTTATGAAATTCGATGTTATGAATTTGATTTTAGATGTTATGGCTTTTAGATGATTTGAAGTGTAACTATATATATATATATAAGCACAGGGGGGATGCAGGGCGGTTTACCCCCCTGTAAAAACAAAATTTAAAGGAGAATAGTTGTCTTTGAGACTCACTCTTTTTCTGGGTTTTCTATCTTTTATTTTTCCATCTTTTCGGTACTTGACATTTTGAGTGGGAACATTTCAACAGAGACTCATGGTAGGGTTAATGGAGGGTACATGTCATCCATGCAAGTGAATGATGTCTCTATGTTGTGCACATTGCAAGTCCAAACCTTAAGAATCTGTGGTAGATTGCAGGGAGTTAGAGCTTAAAGCAAAATCACCTCATGTATGTCCACCTGACATCCTCTCAACAACTGAATATTGTCTCAGGGATGAAGAGCCACACTGTAGCAGTCAACCATGTGGTCACAAAGCATGGATGGTAAAAAAAGAAGCTGATAGCATGTTTTAAGATACATATTTAACCCCCCTGGACATCTAACTTTAGTAAACTGGCTTGTAAAATGATATATTCCTCTTTGCATTCCTTAGGTAAGAGGTAGGTAGTGTCAGTTCTAATTGTCTAGTTAACTCATTTGGAAAGCACGGATCATCTTCAAAATGGTACTCGGGATCTGGAAAGAGTCAGAAGCTATTTAGAGGAAACACTAAGGGCCGGATTCATGAAGGCTTGCACAGAGTCTAAGAGTAGTGTAAGACAGCAGACAGGCAATATGTCTGCCGAGCGATTCAGCAATAGCCGGCAGGGGCGTGCATGAGAGCTTCTAAAGCTACTCTTGCACAGACAGTGTTATGGTATGCAAATTTCCTCATTTGCTGCTGAAAGCTATGCAAATGATGTAAATTTGCGATCCAGGAAACACTAACCTGTCTGTTGAAGAGTAGTGTTATTTGCAGAAATGTACTCCGTTGGTAACGGAGTACCGTTCTGCAAATAGCTAAACGGAGCTATGACAGCTCCAAATAAAGGATGCATCTAGTTGAGGAAGCATGCCAATGGCCAAATATAAGGCCATTGGCATTTGCAAATGTTGTAAATCCTTAAAATCCATTTTTTTCCCCGATTATGTGTTGCGCTTTAAATAAAATGAAAAAAAGTGAAAAATAGCCACAAATGGGCATTTTCACTAAAAAGCGTGTTCTGCCATGCAGGTGAATGGCAGGCTGAAAACAACATGGCCACTGAGTAGTGGTTGCTAAGGGGGGGGAAGCTCAGTGTGAGAGATGTAACCAAGCATTAGTAGGCAATCCTATGCAAATGAAGATAAGGATAGTGAATCCCAATTTTCCCCGGCATGTGAGCCATGTCCCTAGAGTGTAAGTGTAGGAGTAGGGGGGTAGTAGAGTAGAAGATAGGTGACATCATGAGGGGTTATGTCTGAAAGACTGTAAGCTTATTGGAGCACAGTGGCTTGTGTTTGCCCTGAGTTGCTCAGGATTGCAAGATGTGTGTCTACAGTTGTCCTAGCTGAAAGCAAGAAACCAAAGGCGTACGACGTGGATATATCTGAAATTTCTTGCAAATGTGCACACAGCGTGTGTGCACATGTTTGCACTTGTTTGCGTGGCGTTGCCCTGCATGGAAACAGAAAGGGAAAATGAAGGAAAAGAAGTAGTAGGAAGTTAACCAAGGAGAATTAGCGGAGCTGCCAGGTGAAATATATCAGAATCAACCAATTACACAGGCAGCAAACTATCCCAGCCCAGCCCAGCACTTTAAACTCTGCAAACAGCAGTCTACCCTGTTTATTCACAAGAACTCTGCAACACTGCAGTATACAAAGAGTGAAAACTTAAAAAGCTTAAGGCTGACAAAATGTTAGGGGCTGCTCTTGCTATCATAAACCAACATGTGCAAGGTGCTGAGGGTGGTGATGTTGTGAATGCTGCTGAGCCACCCACACTGAGGAGATGGAGAAGAGTGTACAGACCCAGGGTAACCTACCAGGGGCTACATGAGCTGGAGATAGTGGAGCACTATAGGGTGGACAGTGACCTCCTACAGCAAATTGTTGAGCTGTGCCGGCCACGCCTCACACACAGAACCAATAAAGGGGAACCCATCCCAGTGGATACCAAGGTATGTGTTGGCCTATGAATACTAGCTATAGGTACCTTCCAGAGAGCAACTGGTGATATGATGGGGATTTCACAGGCATTAGCATCCAGGGTACTGCACCAGTTCCTGGATGCCATGTCAGCACATGTCGGTGAGCACATATATTTCCCCAATTCCAGTGAGGCATTGGCCAGCAATATGCGTCTTTTCCACCAAATAGCAGAATACCCTGAGGTAGTGGGTGCAATAGACTGCATGCAGATACACATCAAAGCACCACCCAGTGAGCGGGGTAGGGTCTACATCAACCACAAGGGCTTCCCCTCCATCAACTACCAGGTCATGTGTGATGCCCAGGGCATAATAATGAATGTGTGTGCTGGCTGCCCTGGAAGCTATCACAATTCCCACATCTGGCATCTTACACAGCTGTACCAGAGATTTGCCAATGGGGACATCCCTGACGGTCACCTAGTGGGGGATGCTGGATACGCACTGGAGCCGTGGCTGATGACACCCATCAGAAATGCACACACATCAGAACAAGAACTCCATAATGAGGTACACGCACAAACAAGAAACATTATTGAGCGTGTGTTTGGGATGCTCAAGTCACGGTTCCAGTGCCTGGACACATCTGGTGAAGCCTTGCAGTACTCACCAACTACATGTACCCAAATTGTCATGGTATGTGCCATGCTACACAATATGATCCTGCAAAAACAGCTGCAGCAGGAACAGCATGGGGCAGGGCCAAAAAGCCCCTGCCATTGCCAAGGCCTGCACAGGCACAGCGTGACTCAGAGGAGGAACAACCTGAGCCTGCCCCAGTAGGCAGAAGGAGGAGTGCCCAGTATGCCTTGGCTTTGGCAAAGAGACAACGCATAGCACATACACTGATTCAGTGGGAACCCTGGAAATGACACCTCTCTCTGACTCGCACATACAATAAAAGGGATGCCTAACCTGACACTACCTGTTATCAAACATGTATAGGGAGTGTATTATGTGTATCTGACATAGGCAGCCCTGCAGCACCACCTGAGGCATGATTGCCCTATTTTAAGCAATATAAAGCAGGGCTAAAGTCAAGCAAAGTCAGGTAAACACGCTCACACCTGCTTTACTGTTCCTTAACCAGTCAGTTCTGCCCAGCAGGAAAAAGAAAGCAGGGACAGGGCTCGACCTCAGGATACTGTGCACTATAGTCACAGTACTGAACCACTAAGCCATGACAGCATTTCACTGGCACAGACACAGCAGGGCAATTGTTGACTAACGCAAACACAAACAAATGCTGTATCATGCCCTCTGACCCCCCCCCCCCCCCCCAGGCCTATGCTGACAGATAACAGCAGGCCAGGCAGTGTGATGTGGGTTGGGTAGGCTCTGAAGTCACAAACTAATATACGTGAAATTAGAAGCTAAGATCTGTAGTACAGTAGTATGCCTCAAGCCAGTACGATAGGCAACAGTACAGACTGAAATTGAGTATCTGACATAGCAGTGCAGGCCTAGCAAATGTGTATAAGTGTCAGGTGAACCCCTCATCCTATGTACACGCACAGTAACAATCAGGTGTGCCCCCCGGGTAGAAATGTACAAATAATAGCTGTCCCCCCTGTATGTAAAAATGTTGGTAAGTCTATGCAAAGTGACTCATGGAAGCCCTGCAGGCACAGCGTGCTTCCTGTCGATGTACAACACAAACGTGAGCCCTGAGGTAGAAACCAACTTGATTTTTCACACACATATAGCATATATGTCCATACTGGGCATGCTCACACACTTAAACAAATTTAGCAAATTTCAGTCAGCAACATACTGAAAGGACATACTGGGCGTGCTCACACACTTAAATAAACAAAGCAAATGTCAGGCAACAACATACTGAAAGGTCATACTGGGCATGCTCACACACTTAGGCCATGTCTGAGTACAGCAGTGGGCCACACATATCTGGCAGTTGCATATGTTTTACCTCAGGAACCTGTTACTATTCACCAATCCTGCCTTGTGCACACAGTTATATGAAAACAGACACATATAATATATTGGAACCCTGTCATAATCAAACTATGTACCACAAGTACTTAAGTTGTTCACAGAAAGTGAAAAAGCAAAGAAGATCGATAAACCTGCAATCAGTATCATGAATAAACAATGTGCACTCCAAACATTATCCAATCCATGTTCTGGCACAATAATCTGTGAAGGAGTCCATAGAGAACCATGACGCTTCCTTCCGCTATGTCATAAATAGCAATGTACACTCATTTATGTCCTAAGTCAGTGCAAACTGTAAATGACTGACATTGCCAACATCCTGTCAGACAGGCTCATACATACATACCCCCTCTCACTGACAAAAGGCCCTATCATCATACCTGCAGATTGTGAAAGCACAGATATCACATATAGAATGGGTAAACAGCTCCTTCCAAACCTGAAAACCTGGCATCTATGGGATTACATTGTTTCCCTAGCTGTGTCATAAGTGAACTCCAGAACAAACAGACCCTGCAACTGAACAGTCTGTTGAGCCTCACCCTCTGTACAGGATATGAAAATGTTGAATGTGTTACAGCAACGTTTGGCACACTCCACAAGTGTTGGTGCACAACAGACCATGGGAACTATTGTCTTATAAGCCTATTAAGCCTGATCTGCAAGGCCATGGAGTTCCTCATGATGAAACTCATAAACAGAGCTATTGGGAGCCTACAAACACCCAACCCTACCAATATTGGTTTGGTCAGGGGCAGATCATGGTTCCCAAACCTGCTAGACTGTTTTCAAGGCAGTCACTCAGGACATACATCAATGAAATGAGCTACACATGTCCCACATAGACCTTGAAAAGCCCTTTTCCAACATCCCAGACACATGTCATATCCACAAAATCAACAACCTGTGCATAAATATGTATGTCATCTGATGGATTGCCAACTGGGGCACAGATAGATCACACAAGGTAAGAACTGTGATCTCCTGTTCAAGTTGGTAACAACTACTGTCCCCCATGGCTCAGTCCTGGGACCCCTCCTGTCTGGTGTATACTTTTCAGAAATACAGTCAAACACACGAGGGCTATGTTTAGCAAAGTTTGTGGATGACTGCAAAAAATTATCATAATCAATGTTTGGGCAACAGAGACATCCCTAAAAAGGGTCTCAGTCAGACAGATGTGGTGTCAAAATTATGGCCTCGAGCTACAGTCATACAAATACCACATAGGTGCAAACACCCTAAATATGGAGGTGATAATAAGGGATCTATGGACACATGTGGATAGTCATCTCTGCTTCCAGAAACACATTCACAAAGTAGTCAGACAATCCTGCTATGTGTTCCCACAAACTGACAAGGTCTTTGCATGTAGGTCAAAGGAGGTTCCCTCTACTCATCAGTCATCAGACCCATCAGAGAGTACCACAACGCACTTGCGATGAATCTGACTAGGTACCTGTAGCAGCTGGAAAGACCACTGAAGTACCTCAACAAGAGGATTCCTGGCCTCAAACAGTTGCCCCATGCAACAAGACTGAATTTAACTCAATCGGTACTTTGTTGCATACTGTCTACTCAGGAGATCTCTGCCCAACAGACAGGTCCATGTCATGGCAACACTCAGATCTGCTCTGAGTTACAGCTCAATGGCACTAAATATACAGACCCAACTGATATTGCCAACATCCTGGCAGATAGGATCAGTGCTAACTTTACCCCCCTCTCACCCATGAAAGAGCACATCTCTATAACAGAAGACTGCAAAGTTGCTGTCATCATGGCTGCACAGGTAAAAAACACTCTCCAAAGCCAGTATCACAGCATCCATGGGACCAGATAACTTCCCAGGCTGTGTTCTACACAAACTACAGAATGAACAGGCACCACACCGACGTACCATGTTCAGTCATAGCCTCACCTCAGGCTTTGTGCCTGCTGAATGGTGCACAGCGATGGTTATCCCACTACACAAGGGATGAGACACCACGGGCCCCAGGAACTAGCGCCCCATTAGCCTGATGAGCCTGCTCTGCAAGGCCATGGAATGTATCATCATACAACTTATAAAAAAAGACATTGGTAATCTCCAAACTCTGGACCACAACCATGTTGGGTTTGTAAAATGCAGATCATGTCTCCTAAACCTGATAGACGTCATTGAAGCAGTCACCAGAACCGTAGACAAGGGTAAGGTGGTTCGCACAGCCTATGTAGATCTTGCCATGGCTTTGAACACCATCCCCCACTCTGGAATTATAGATAAACCCACTAAACTAGGTATAAATTGCTATGTCATAAGATGGGTTGCCAACTGGCTCACTGACAGAACACACACTGTGAAAGAAGCAGACTTCAAGTATGACTTTGGACCAGTGACGAGTGCAGTACCACAGGGTTCAGTCCTGGGTCCTGTCCTGTTTTGTATCTACATCCCTGAGGTAAACTTTAACGTAGAAGGTCTGTGGCTAATGATGTTTCCAGATGACTGCAAACTAGGAGCCATAATTGTAAATACTAAAGATGTGGACATCCTACAAAAGGGCCTCACTGAGACAGATGCCTGGTGTCAAAGCCATGGCCTCAAGCTCAATACCAATAAGTGCATTGCCATCCCCTTTGGTAAAAAACTCTGTAGCCATGAACTACAACATAGGTGGTAGTATACTTAACACTGAAAGTGTGATAAGAGACCTTGGGTCACAGGTGGACAGTGGACACACCTGTGATAATCACATCCCCACAGCAGTCAGGAAATCCTTCTACATGGCATACCTCATCACAAAAGGTGTCTCATGCAGAATAGAAGAGGACATTGTTCCCCTCTACTCATCACTCACTAGATCCATAATTGAGTACAATGCCCCTTTTGCTATGTACCTCACAAGACATCTACAACAACTGGAAAGCCTGCATAAATACCTCACAAAGAGCATTAGTGGCCTGAAATACATGCCATACACAGACCGTCTCAAAATGCTCCAGCTGTACTCTCTCGCATATCACCTACTCAGAGGTGATCTCTGCCTAACATACAAAGCTATGTCAAACACAGAGCTGTTGGACATGCTCCATGTAAAACACTCACAATCCCTCTGATCTTCAGCCCTGAAACCCAGAGTGAAATACAAAAGGAAGGGGTGTATCCATTTACCTTATGGATACCCACACCTTCAGGTTAGTGGCACAGCATGAGGCCTTGGAGACCATGCAAGTGCAACTAACATTGGGCAAAGCTGCTTATCAGATTGTAGCCTGCTACAGATCACCTACCTTGTTTAAGGAACCTCACTCAGTAATCCTGAGAACAGTGGAAAATATAAAGGTCCTATCAAACACCATTATATGAGGAGATTACAGCTACCCAAACATTGAGTGGGAGAATTACTCATGTACAACGTCCTTTGCCCAATGTTTCCTAGAGTTTAAAAACTCAAATGTCCTGGAACAGCTGGTCACCACGCCCACTAGAGGTGACAACATACTGGACCTGATCATCACCAACATGGGGTACCAGTGTTCCACAACAGAGATAAACCTCTCGCTGGTAATATCAGATCATAAAGTAATCACACTGGACATCCACATCCCCCCTCCCCCCAGTCAAGGAAACCACTGTGAAGACATTTTCAAAAGCAAACTGCACACTTCCCAAGACCAAAGTGGAAAGTTTCAAAGCCCCCTTGCTATAGGATAATGCTATACAATCTGCCGAATCATTTACAAGAGCATTCTATGAGCATCTACTGGGATGCATGGATCGAGACATCCCAAATAAAACCAAGATGCACTCCTCCAAAAATAAGAAACCAATCTGGTGGTCGTCGCCCATAAATAAGCTATACAACAGAAGGAGGAAACGAACACATGATAGAGCCAACTTCACAAAAGGAAAGGCATCACTGATCATTATCAGGAAGAAACAATGATTGCTCATAAAATAATCCAAGGCCAGTTTTTAAAGACAAATTGCCAAGGATTGTAAGAATAACAACCACAAAGCCTTTGTTAGCTATACCAAACATTTAGGTGGCAACTCTCAAATATGCTGTCAGCTACTGCAAAATGGCAAAAAATACACTGAACCAACTTACGTTGCCCACATCCTGGGAGACAAGTTCAGTGCAAACACCCCCCCATCACCCCCAAAAGGGCCTGTGTCCATTCCAGAAGAATGCAGAGCCCCAGACGTCATGGACATGCAGGTAAAAACAGCCCTCTCCAAAGCTAAGAACACAGCATCAATGAGACTGGATGGTGTCCCAGGCTGCAACTTACACCAGCCCCAAAAGGAACTACACCCTCACCTATATTCACTGCCCAGACTCAACCTTACCACAGGCTATGTACCCAAAGAATGGCATACAGCAACTGTCATCCAACTCCACAAAGGGGGTGCCACAACAGAACCAGGAAACCATTGCCCTATAGGCCTACTCAGCCTGGTCTGCAAAGCTATGGAGCAAATTATCATGGAACCTATAAACAGAGACTTTGGGGACCTCCAGACACTGGACTCTACCCAACTTGGCTTTGTTAAAGGCAGATCCTGCCTCCTAAACCTTGCTGACTTATTTGAAACAGTTACCAAGGGCATAGATGGAGATGAAAGTAGTCCACATAGCCCACCTGGACCTCACTAAGGCCTTTCGACACCATTCTCCACTCTGGCATCATGGACAAGCTTACCAGCTTGAACATTAACAGCTATGACACAGGATGGGTGGCCAACTGGCTCACATATCAAACATACATGTTCAGAATTGCGGGTGCCATGTCCGACTCTAATCCAGTCACAAATGTCATTCCACAGGTCTTGGTCCTGGTACCCCACCTATTCAGTAGATACTGCTCAGAGGTACAGACAAGCACGGGAGGAGTATGGCTGAACGAGTTTGCAGATGACTGCTAACTGTGGTCCATAATCAACTCTATGGCTGACACAGACATCCTCCAGAAGGGTCTTACAGAGACAGATTCCTGGTGTCAAAACAATGCCCTCAAGCAGAATGCCAAAGAATGCATAGTCATTCCCTTTGGATAAAACAAAGTGCACACAAATTACCACATAGGTGGTAATCCAATATGTACGGAGAATGTAATTATGGCCCTGGGGTCCCAGGTAGATAGTAAACTTTGATGTTCATATTGCCAAAGTGTTTAAAAGTTCCTTCTATGTAGCCCACCTAATGTCACCTAATGTAACCCACTTTGTCTAGTCTAATGATGTCACCATCCTACAAATATACCTGTGGAAAAAAGAGCTTCCAGTTGTGTGTCTAGTGCGTCGTGTTAATGCATACTTCTCTAGTATCATAAAGTAGTTAAGTAGGGGTTTGAATCCTGCATTTGACAACTATATGAGAGTGGGTATATCTCCTTGTAAAGAAGCAACCTTTTTGGTGACTACTAAAACACCTTAAACGTGGTATACTTATCTTTGTCAAGTCTGATGATGTCACCATCCTACAAATATACCTGTTGAAAAAAAGAGCTCCCAGGAATGTGTATAGCGTGTTGTGTTAATGCATACTCCTCTGGTATCCTAAAGTAGTTAGGTAGGGGTTTGAATCCTGCACTTGCTAACTGTGTGTGTGTGTGTGTGTGTCTTCTTGGAGAAGAGCAACCTTTTTGAAGACTACTGAAACACCTTAAAAGTGGTATACTCATCTTTGTCAAGTCTGATGATGTCACTATCCTACAAATATACCTGTGGAAAGGAGAGCTCCCAGTAATGTGTATAGTACATCATATTAATATATATTCCTCCACTATCCTAAAGTGGTAAGGTAGGGGTTTGAATCCTGTCCTTGTCAACCGTGTATGTGTCTCCTTGGAGAAGAGCAACCTTTTTGGAGACTACTAAAACACCTTAAAAGTGGTATACTTATCTTTGTCAAGTCTGATGATGTCACCATCCTACAAATATACCTGTGGAACGATGAGTTCCCAATAATGTGTGTAGCACATTGTGTTAATGTGTACTGCTCTAGTGTTATAAGCTAGTTAGGTAGGGGTTTGAATCCTGCACTTAATGAGTGTGTGTTTGTGTGTGTGACACAGTTGGTCAATGCGTTGTGGGTTTTGCTTTTACTACTGTATGACATATCACAATTACAACAGTATGTGCATTGCAAGTCAGGTAGCTGTGTGGCAAATACATATACGTACATGTGAACTCAATTATTTCATAAGTGGGAACCCTGCTTTGTCCATGAACACATCTGTTATCTTTGCCAGAGTGTGTTGCCGCTTTCCAGACCTTAGCTCACATCTGTATGCTTGTGACAAGCCCAGGCACTGCAGTGATCCCTGGCCTAGGTCATCCGTGTCACACACACTCATTACGGTTTCTACTGAATAGTGTGAGTGAGAGTTTATGCCTGAGGTATATTTCAGACCTGTTCAAATGCAGCAAAGTCTGTCAGTGATGGATATCCATTATAGGTGTACAACAACCTTTGTGGATATGCATGCAGACCCCTTATTGCTTATGTGATTCACCGAGGGTTTTCAAAATACCTTTGGAAATGTGATTACCAAAGGAGAGATGACATAACACGTGGCTGTATGTACACATCGGTACCTGTTCAACATGTTGGCGGCTACTACCTATGTGGTACTGTGGGGATACTATGTTTTGTAAAGGTGGACGAATATGCTTTAGTTGGCTTATAGCTTTACAGCATGGGTTTGACAACAGTTATCTGTCTGTATGATATCTTTGTGGAGGATGTGTGTGTCATCTGGAGAATGCATTATAGGCCACAGTATGCATTTCCAGATGTGGACGGACATATCCTTACTGTGTTTGCTTGTACCTAAGAGAGCTATATGCCAAACAGGAGTGGTCCGAGGAATGGGTGCAGGTGAATACCACTGGTTACTGGCATAGTATAGTACCTGAAGGATCCAAATGTTACTGTGTGTTCTACATCTGTGTGTCAGTTGTCAAGACATCATTTAATGATTGTTTATGGTCAGGCTGTTGAGGTTATGTATACTACCAGAATGCAAACCAATGACAGATAGTAACAGTATCACCCACAGCACAGTGTCAAACCATGTCATACACACATGTGTACCCAAGTTCCAAAATGTGAGTAGTACAATGCATACTGGCCACCAATAGAAACTATGGAGTGTTAACACTGTGTAATACAGGGCATGCAACCCTGCCCATGTGTCCACTATGCACGTACATGCAGACAGTGCACCTCCACCATGTTCACAAATGTACACCTGCAAATCTGTGCTGCACACATCACACACGTACTGTCCACTCTCTAACACATACTACCAATACTACACACATCAGCCAAGTGGCATGTGGGTGGACAATACACTATTGGAATTAACACTGGCGTAAACAATACTACATTGACAATCATAGCTTTAATGCATCATGCCTGCTCAGCTACACCTTCAAGGATATCATTACACTTTACTGTTGACAACATGCTAACATTGCTATACTGCTATAAAGTCACACTGTGCATCAGCACCATGTTAGCCTGTTCCTGCATCAATGTTACAGATGACAGGAGGTGGCACAGGTTTCATCATATGCACAGGGTGTGTTGTTGGTTTGCCAGAGGCCTACGTTGAGCCACACAATTGACATGTATGTGTGTGTGCGTGTGTGTCTGTGTGAGGGCCAAGAGTACTGGTATGGGCCAATGTTGATGTAATGTGTGCGGGTATGTGTTAGCCCTAGGTGTCTGGTTTATGTGTGTGTGTGTGTCTGCATGCACACAGTTCCACCATGTGGCTGCTATATATGGGGATTTGTGGGACAGACAGACTGTACCTGCCAGGCTTTACAGATCACCATCTCTGGCTACAGATACAGTACCTGTGCTTGGCAGTGGTGCTACTGACAGTATCAGGTACTAAGCCAGACTGAGTACTATCCTCTGAGGTAGACATATGTACAATGGACCCAGGTCCCTGCTGGGCTGGCCAGAGCCATGTGCACGTGGTCTCCTAGGACAGTCTATGGACACCCCACCCCCAACATTGCTGGGGCTGGTACTGGCACTACGAGAGCGGCTGTGCCTTGAGGGATGTCTGCGGCGACTGCCTGCTGCTGATGTTGCTGGCATACATCCACGATGACATCTCAATGGTTCCACACTGTCCAGACACATGGACATGACATTGCAGAGGACATCTAATGTCTCACTCCAACGTCTATCAGTGACCTCAGTGTAATTACAGATGGCACCTGCTAGGTCACGGATACTGTCATTTAAAGCAGTGTTATGTGCCCTCTGTGCCATTAGTCCCTGTCTGGTGTACCGTTCCATACATGCCTGTGCCTGCATGACAGCCTGGAACATGCGTGAGGTTGTAAGACCTGTGGCACATCTGCCAGGTGCATGATGGCCAGCAGTGCTCCGACGAGAACCCCGGGGCATCTGCCTATGTGGTACCGTTCCAGACCTCTGGGTATGGCTGCTTTGTCCGGATGCATGTACCATAGATACCACACTGTCCTGGCCATTGCCAACTGTACACTGTCCCTCAGCTAAGGGCATTGGTGATGATGGATGTATTGGCAGTATGACTGTGTGCATGGATGGGGTGGACACTTGTGTACTGTCGATTGGTGGCCCAACGACAGGCCCTGGCAAATATGCCTGTGCCTCAACACACCTATCCTCATTATCACTATTTGTGTCAGTGATATCAGGTTCCCTGCTGCAGTGAACCAGCCCAACCTCAGCACCTGTGAGAGGAAGACAGGAAACACACTTTACGACCTGTACATGATGTCAGAACACATGCACACATGAACACATGAACACATGCACATATGAACACATGCACACATGCGCACATGAACACATGCACACATGCACACATGAACACATGCACACATGCACACATGCACACATGAACAAATGCACACATGAACACATGCACACATGAACACATGCACACAAATACACTCCTCACTAAAGCAGACACACACACACACACACACACACACACACACACACACACACCACCAGCAATCCAGAACATACTCAATAACGGTTGATGGTGGGGTACAGTATTACAAGCCAAACAGTTATATCACACGTGTCAGAATGCAGGGCGTGTGTTGCTTAACAGCATGCAATGCGAGTGTGGACAATCCTTGCTAATAACAGTATACATGGCTTTGATGCATGTGTGTTGTTGTAAAGTGATTGGCCTCACCCTGGAACGCAATGTGTACATGGACACAACATTGCTGTGCAAGTATTACAAGCTCTTCGATGTGCTGTGCACCATCACTCACAGGAATACATACCATGGCTGGATGTGTATCTGTGTGTCACATAGATATCCATTACTGATTATAGTGTCTGTGTCTTTAACAGATAATTGTGGACACAGGTTTAGCTCATGCATGCTATGTATACTCATAGGATGAGTGGTGTGTGTATACCTGATGGAATACCATTGCTCAACATAGCCATTGTACAGTAGTTATGGTGAGTGTAGAACATATTGTGGACATGCCAGTGCCAGCCATGACATGGCATGCTACAACACAACTGCAACATTAAACATCACACATACCCAGTGTGTGTCATGTGACCTATACACTTAATAGCATTACAAGACATATATGTGTCACTTTGTGCAAATGGTGATTGCTATGCATATTGTGTATAGGTGCATATGTCTGCACACACACAACATTGAGGTGTATAGCAATGAATGCTATGTGTAGTACTGTGGTTACTGTAACTGGATGGGGTGTAGTACCATGAGCCATCATCATGCCACATCATGTAGTCACTCAAGGCTACTAATGTGTGCCAGACCGGCACCTATCATGCTGTACCTGAAGTGCAGTACCATGGCTACATTCACCATTTCACAGACAGTTGTTACATGGGTTTGTAAGGTGCCCAATAGGGAGCATTGCCTAACATGAATGTGTTGTGCGTTGAAGAGTGTCGCACCATCCCATGATATTCCTCTACCCCTCAGGTATATTATGTGTGCTCTGTGGATGACATTTGGGATACTGGAGTGTGACCTTACTGCGGGTATCTGAATACGCCATGTGTAGCATATTAACATGTACTGCATATGACAAAGTTGTGTATGTTGTGTGCATGTGTATCGACTCTGCCTATTCAACGTCCACTACAGTGTAGCCACAATTATTTGAGGTGCTCTGTGTATTGCATGTGTTTGAGGCAGCTACTCAAGTTACTGAGATGTGCATAGTCTCACAGCAAACATACACAGCATGCATTATGCGTAGGTGTGTTACATGTGTACATGGCCTACACCTCACCTATGACATGCACATTTCATTTGCAATATTAAATGTAGAACACACTCACCAGCATGGGTCTGCTGCCTTGCTGTCACACCAGAGGGACCTACAAGGATATGAGACAGTTTGTCAGTGGCAACAACTGTGGCATTGCTACTGTGGGTTTGCAATCTTACAGTAGTACAATGGCTGACAGTCACAGGCCTACAGATCATGTTCCAAATTATCAGTATTGCACAGCACCAGGCTCCACATCTTCTAACTACACAGTACACATCTCACATATGCATGAGAGGTAACAGTAGTCTACAGATATGCCATGTTACCTGCATGCTCCGTGTGAACTTGCTGGGTGGCTCCGGCCTCCATGATGATATATGTCTGCTGTTGTTGTTGTTGGCCAGCAGCCACCAGGTTCAGGAGCAGCTCCTCCACTCTGGTGAGGGGGGATGGATGGTAACCCCACCACCTGTGGCAAGCTGTTGTCTACGGACATCAGACGCACGCTGCCGGACATGTCCAAGTAAATCACTGCAGTGATGGCGTACCTGCTCATATATCCAGTTATGCATGCCTATGTCATTTACCCTACGGACAAGATCTTGCCACAGTGCAGTCTGCTCATGCTGGTCCTGGCTGGTTCTTGAGAATAGCAGTGTGTAGTGCTGAACCAGACTGGTCGTTATGATGTCATCCTCAGCAGGACTATAGGTTGGGTTGTGATGGTGGGCCATGACCCTGGAAGACAATGAAACAATATGTGTGAGCAAGTCATGTGGCACACTTAACATTCTACAGTACAGATATCACTGAACTGCCATAAATAGCAACCTATTGTCTGTCAGAGGATACACACTTTCAATACCACATGTCAGTGCTCAACCCACAACTGCCTGACAGTGCCTGGCATGCTCTATATATTAAACTATGTTCTGCACAGCAACAAAGAGAAACCACTATGTAAGACTATACAACAGTACATGGCACACTGTATGTGACACAATGCACCACCTAGCCACAGGAGGTATATATCAAGCTAATGCATAAAGAAATATGCCATCCATTGCAATTTTTGTAAAGTCCAGTTACAGCATTACCAGTATATCACACTAGTTGTTGATGGCAAACCCCTGCCTAAAATATGTGCACATTCGTGAATATAGGTGGCATACTGCTGTACTAGACTATACATGTTGCTAGATACGCATTTATATCCTGTAACACACATATGACCGAGGGCATGTTACAGGCATACCCAAACACACATCAGACATACATACAAGACACAAAGGTATGGCAACCCAGATGAGCTTTACATGTGTACCATACAGTACTGTGTGTCAGTACTTACAAAACCTTATGCCTGAGGTATGTAATCTGTGAGGAATACAGGGAACACACAAAACAGTGGTTCCAAGCAATGTGGACATACACCATACTGTGCTGTTTAGGCCTACAGATTCAGGTAGTACTACAGTTCATCCAGGATTTGGATTCACCAGCAGTACCAATCAATAAGCATACATGTACTGCTTTAGCCTCCAATGGCACACCCCAGTTAACACCAAGAGACTATGTCAGACCGTATGCCATACTGCTTTTTCTGCCTAGCAATAGCATACACATCTTTTGCTGGGATCAGAGCTAGGACACAAAATACCATGACAGAAACAGTTTCCCACTAAGCTATCCCACATATACACAACTGTGACACATTCACCATCACACTCAGTCAACCTCACATAGCAATTATTGCAACAAGTACATGCGGGTGTGTATTGGTTCATAGGTAGGTAATACACTATTGGCCCTAGGGCCTATAGAAGCCTAGCCAGACATTACCCTGGCCTTTGACACCTAAGTAATTTAATTTCATGTGCTCCCATCAAGCAGAGCCACAGAGGTGATTCCCGGGATGTATTTCCTATCTCCCATCCAATCATCAAGATTATTCATGACGAGTGCTACTGAGGAGCTTTGTTTGCTATTGATAGGTAGTTTGTTCCAGAGTATGAGATGTCTCTGAGACAGGAATCTATTCCTTCAGCATGTTCTGTTTCTTGAGGTGACAAGGTTTAGGTCCCTAGAGCATGTAGCTCATAGGGATTGTGATCTGTTTACGTGGAGCATGTCTAACAGCTCTGGGTTTGACATAGCTTTGTATGTTAGGCAGAGGTCACCTCTTGGTAGGCGGTATGTGACACAGTCTAGCTGTGGTTTTGTGAGACGGTCTGCATAGGGCATCTGTTTGAGGCCAGTAATACTCTTTGTGAGGTATGTCTGTGGCCTTTCCAGTTCCTGTAGATGTCTTGTGAGGTACATACCAAAAGGGGCATTGCACTCTATAATGGGTTTTGTGAGTGATGAGCAGAGGGGAACACTGACCTCTTTTTCCCTGGATGACACACCTTTTGTGATGAGGTGTGCCACATAGACAGATTACATGACTAGTGTGGCACTGTGATTATCAAAGGGGAGATTACTGTCCACGTGTGTCCCATGGTCTCTTATCACACTTTCAGTGTTAAGTCGACTACCACCTATGTGGTAGTTCATGGGTACAGAGTTTTTACCAAAAGGGATGCCAATGCATTTTCGACATTGAGCTTGAGGCCATGAATTTGTCACGAGGCATCTGTCACAGTAAATATGACTCTGTCTCTCTCTCTCTCTCTCTATATATATATATATATATATATATATATATATATATATATATATATATATATATATATACATACATATAAACATCCATTGGTGTACATATAGATATACATATTGGCACATATACAGTCCACCTTTCATGGTGGGAATATCAATTATGCGAAGGATGTGAGGTATACAGTTATGTAATAATATTGCACAGTCTTGTGCGAAATGCATTGAAGGTGTTCTCAGCCCATGTAGCTTTAGCAGGCCTCACTGGCTGCAACACTGCAAACCTAACAAATCACACCCACAGCATTTAACCACCACATGCCATATACCAGCACTTTACGCTGTCTTGTTTGCCACACACTACAACCTACATACAAATATGCACATAACAACCTTCACCAACATATATATGACCACCCTTCACAAACAGTTGCAGTATGTCCCTTGCTCTATGCACATGTGCAGATGCTAATATATCTGACACAGATATATCTCTCAGTATGTGAGTGCCATACACACACAAGGTCCACACTGTTGTAAGTCCCTGGACCTCACAGTTGACCTGTTGGGCCTTGCTGCAACATGAACAGGTGTTACATGTGAGAACACAGTAATATTAGAGGGTGTATATATAGCTGAAAATGCTAGATTAGCATACTAGCCTGGTACAGCAGTTGCCAATGCTAAGCTACACGTTAATATGACTATCATGCATGTGTTACTTTGTCACATCCATGTTTATATAGCTGTATGCGCTACTCCCCCAAACAGCCATTTTCCACACTACTGTACAGAACACAGATAACATGGATGAGATCTTTGACATTTAATGCTGAGCTACGTATGTCACAGTTATGTCCCACTGCACACAGCTACACACTGATTTGTCCATGGCAGTAGTTATGCAGGGCATCTGTGCATAGATGCATACTGCTGCCACATATGGATGTTTCAAAGTATGTAGTGTACTCTTCAAAAACATCTACTACATGCCAGTAAATACATATCTGTTACATACCTTTCCTTTGTATGTGTTGGTAGTATTATGTTCCGTGTGTCTTTGGCTTTTTTTTTCTGTTGATGTGGGTGTGTTTCTCTCTGTCTTTGTCTCTGTCTCTCTCTCTCTCTCTCAATATCTGCAATGGAATGATTGCGTGTGTGGCCAGCAAGTACAGCCTGCTTTTATAGGTATCTGCACATGTGCATGTGATAGCCTCTGCACCAATTGGTGGCCACCATTTGGTAATTGCATGCAGCCTGCTGTGTGGTAATTGCAGTACTCACTGTCATAGCAACCCAATGCTATAAATTGCTATGTCAGGTAGGCGTAGCCCCTTCAGCTTTCCAAAGTGTGGCCCATGCTTGTTTGCTGTGGACAACGTTGTTTAAGTCAGAAGGTTGGTATAGTTCTTATATCTGAAGCTAGGGGTGTAGCCAGTGATTTAAATGTTATACTCAGACCGGAATGTTGCCACTTCCAGTACACAGTTGTCAGTGTAGAATTGTACTCACCCCTACAAATGCTAACACAAGATACATGGGAGTATGTAGTTTCTTTTCGACTTATATAATTAACTGCCAAACAAAAGTAGTTATTGAGATGTGTTCATTTGGCACATGAACTGTTTGTGAACTGCTATTCTGTGAATATTAATGTACTCACTTCTGCACAATTTGTGCTTTTTTATTGTTGACATTAGCACAGGATGCTCAAGAAAACTGGACAATTCCAGTACTGAGTATGCCTGCCTACATCCTTGGTAGACCCTGAACACACAGGTATATTGTACATTTGGGTGGGGATGCAGACATACAGAGAGCATTATGTATTATTGTGTGAATGTTATCTTGCTGGACTTAAAGGGTTGCTGTGTACCTGTTAGTTTAGCAAGGCAAGTAGTCTGTCTGCATAGCTCCCAACTGTGGACCTATCCAGATGGTAGCCAGACATTAGGCTCTTATTCTCTGTCTGTGCAATGCACAGGTCTTTTCAGCACTGGTACAATGGCATTGTTACAGTCATTTGCTACCAGTACATGGCTACATCCTTTGGTATTTCAGTGTTGTACTCCTACATAAGGGTATGCTTGTGGAACTCCTTCCAAAGCTATTTGCACACTGTATAACAGCAGAAAAGCTGATATGTCTGTGTGTTTCTGTCTCGGCCAGGCCTCTGAAACACTCAGGTACATATTTGAACAGAATGAGGTAAAGGTAGGTAAACGTGAGGTACACCTTCAAAATATTAGAGGCAGTAAGTGGAGACTTCGGGAGAACCAGTGCATATGGATTACTACACCTTTTCTGAAATACAAGCGGCGTCTAACTCCTACATGTTGTCATTATTCATTAGGTGTAATACCCCACCTTTCTGCCTAACGTCAGTACTTTTCAGGGGATTCAGAGGGACACAGCTAACATATGTTTCAAAATCAGGGACATCCCTGAAATGTAGTCACAGTTGGGATGTATGTCCTTTGCCCTAATCAGATATGCCACTGTTTGTCCTGCTATGATACTGTGTGGGGGTTGTAAAGTGCTGCTGTAACATCATTTACTGCTAGAATGGCTAGTTCTCTTATTACAGTCATGTAATGTAATTCCACAACAACTGATGGTAAAGTTCCACAGAACAGGTTTTGTGTTATGGCATTCCTATTTTTCCTTTACATTCACTCATTCTGATGCATGATATATCTATTTCAGCAACAACCTGCTATATGTCTACTGTGGCTTAGTGGTACTTCATGCTGTCTACTGTGTCCAAGGGAAGGGGTTCGAGACTGACAAAGCTGTTTTATTTTGCTGCTGAGCAGAACAAGGGCCCTCACATGCAGGGTTACTAAGGCACTTTTAAGCAGTTGTAAGCGGGTTTGCGTGGATTTGCATGAAACATAGCAATGCTTAGCTAACCGCACACAAGCGCACACTCACGCAAACCTGCTAACTACTGCTTAAAAGTGCTTACTCCCGCTAATCCTCTCGCTCATTTCTTTGAAAGAAAAGAAAATGGGGAGATAGGAAAGTGGTGAAAAGGGGGCACAAAGAGGGGAAAGACAGTAGGGAAAACAGCTCGGGATGTGCAGGATGGGTGTAGGGAAGGACCATAGCTGCCCATTTCTTTTACAGCAACAGCTGTGCATATGCAATAATTTTGGAGGGAAATATGAAACCTTCCACCCCTGAGAGAGGGGTGAGGACAACAAAGTATGCTGTACTGCCAATTAAATTACATTTTATATGTCCAGCAGACATGTGTGCAAAATGGGCCGCTATGTATGGGGCATAATTTTTTTTTGGAGCAGATTTCCCTTTTGTTTTCTTTTTCCAGGTGAGAGTGGAATGTGGGGTAGAGGATATAGGTATATTTGGGGAGTTAGGTTGGGGAGGTAAGCAGACAGGACAAACAAGACACATACAGGGGGTGGAATATGACACGTGGCGGTGGACAACATTGACGGGGAAGGATATTTGGAAAATGCAAGCCCATGAGCCCACAGATGGTGACAGTGGAACTGAGATCCCCACCCATGGGCAGTCACCACTGCACCTTCACAGACCAGAGGGTGGCTGTGCTGGGGGCTGCGTAGGAGGGGCAGGCTCACCCGTGAGTTGTGCCACTCGTGTCTCAAGCTGGCATAGAGGATCAGTGACAGAACGCTGGATCTCCCTACGCACCACAGCCTGGTCCGTTCAGAGGGTGAGAGGATGCCCTTCTCCGCCCACACTCGCACAGGGGGGATGAGCTCCATCCGCTGCAGCGCTTCCACCCAAAGGTGGCACAGACCCAACAGAGGAGGAGGTCCCGAGCTGGGCACCAGACCTGCTGCTGCCAAGTGCCATCGCCAGATGAGGTGGGACAGGTGGGTCCGCTGGGACCGGCCTTCCCATAAGTTCTATGTTTAGGAGGATTTAATGAAAATATGGGTTGGTAACAGCCAACAGCATTCCAAATTAGTTGTAAGAGCATGCAGTAGTATTCCCATTAACCCAACACACCAGAGTTCCAACAGTTGAACAGCAAGCATAACACATGCATATATAGAACAACAGTGGACATTCCAACAGCATGCAGGATTAATTGGTGGCAACAGGCCACCAAGATTGTGGTATTTGAACAGGGCACATGCGGCAAAGTAAATGCAGATATTTGTAAACCAATAGGACATATGTCCCAACAAATGTTTTGAGATTAGACATACCCATTGAAGTGTGGAATTGCATTGTTTATGCATATACAGTAGGGTGTAAAAAGATATCTCCATTAACAACTTATATATACTTATAGTTTACACTACATTCCTATTGACTGCAGGTATATATCCCCTACATATATTATTACACTAGGCAATGTCCGTTAAATTGTGAAATGGGTTTTTCTAGTTCTTTATATACCTGACCTGTATCTGACATACAAACCGTCCAGGATGCAGATGTTACTGCTATGTATTTATATATTATATTTATATTTATATATCTACATATCTAGATGTGTTCAGGTGACATTATCAGTTATATTTTAACAGCCCCCTACATTTCTAGCAGCACACTGACATTTCTGGGGAACACAATAACAAGCTACTCATGTGCCAGATTAACCTGTACATGCTGGCCATGAACCAACAGTTGAGGGCTGTACATATGCATACAAGCTACTGGCACTCCCTTCATCCACTTTATATGGGCCTACCCAACTGTGGGTTGACAGCGCTTAATACAACAGCACTATTTCTTTAATGCAAGAGTACAACAACATGTCAAAGAAAGTGACACGGACACACTCCAGGAATTATACCTTTATTAATTACATAACACACTTTTCTAGAGGCTCTCTCATTTATTTGATATAACAGTGCATGCAGAAGACTTATTCAAGACGTATTATACCTTTATTAATGGGTTAAAACACTCTTTTTCAGGCTGTCTCACTTATTTTATATAACAATACATGCAGAATAATTACTAACCTGCCTGGTGGTGCAGCCTTAGCAGCCTATCTGCATAGGCTTGCTGATTCACAGCATGGACACCTGCAGCTGTGAAGTAAATGAAGTGATATTGAGGCATACCTATCCATAATATAAACTACAATAGCAATTCTTACATATGTCATTCCATGGCTACCTACTCAGTAGTGGGGCATTTTCCATCCCACGGGCCTCCTGTATCCACTGGTTCAGTCGGTCCTCCTTGCGTCTCTTCAGGTCTGAGTAGTGGTGTCTGACCTGCTCACCAGTCTGAGCGAAGCCTGTGGCACTGGTGAGATCATGAGCTAGATGGTTCCAGGCTTCTGCTTTGTATTGGGTGCCTTGGAACTGGCCCTGCAGGAGTCTCTCCTCCTGATTATGGATGAGGAGCCAAACCATTACTTTTGACTTCTCAATGACCCAACGTTGTGCTCGAAATCGAGAGCCCTCTCCAACACTGGCCATGCTGACTGCAGATGGGAGCTACAACCAGTTATGGCAAGTATTCCCACCAATGGAGCTTAAATATGCCTCATTTCCCACACTTATCTGTGATTGGCCAGTTTTGAGGAAACTCAGCTGAAAGCACACCTACTTAGCAATGGGTAAACTTCTATTGATATGTATGTATGTGTTGAAAGTGCATGCATATGAAATGCAGTCGTGGCTTAGTGGTTCAATACTGTGATTATGGTGCACAGTATCCTGGGTTTGAGGCCTGTTATTGCCTTTTATTTTACTACTGGCTAGGAGGTGTGATTGTGTTTAGCTGACTTTGCTCAACTTTACCCAACATTGCTCTACGTTGCCTGACGTTGCTCGACGTTGCCCAGCGTTGTGCTAGTTAGCGCTGTGCGCAGCTACGCGCAAACATGTTCTGTTGGCACTAGTTGGTGTGATGCGCAGCTCCGCACAAAGCTATTGCGCTAGTTAAAGCAGTGCTAAGCTATGAGCAATCATACTGAAATGTGCTTAATACTGGTAAACTTTGCTTAGCAGTGCTTCACATTGCTTAAGATACATTACTTATGCATTCATCAGTATGCATAACCATTTCACTTTCTTATGTATATATGTGTATATATATATATATATATATATATATATGTATATATATATATATATATATATATATATATATATATATATATATATATATATATATATATATATATATATATATGTATATATATATATATATATATATATATATAAAACATTTGTTCACTACTACTACATAGGCCATTTCAATGCTTTTTACTAAAATTTCAGTGATAAGTATCAGGAATTCTTTTCATATACAGATTTCCAACAGAAAATAAAAAGGGGAGTGGTGGGACTAGAACTGGGAATGCCTCCTCTTTGTGCGTAAATTCTACCACTACACTATTGCTATTTTTCTTAATTTGCATATAAGTTTCTTATCCTCTTCAATGTCTTGACTGCTAACTGTAGCTAAGCAATGGGCAAACCCGCGCAACCACGTGCAAATATGGGCAGCTATATCAGGAATAATAATAAAAAAAAAAATAAAAGTTTTACATTTTATAATTGTACTGGGGTTTAGAATGTGGGGGAGTGTAGTGTTGGGTATGTACACATTTGAGCGGACTCGCTCATGTCAGTTGACATTTCCCAATTGTGTGACTTGCAGGGGCGTGGATTTCTGGACTGCTTGGCAGTCCGACATGCCCCCTGCACTCGTGCATGCTCCGTGTTAGCCTTTGAGTTAAGGCAGCATGCCCTCATTAATATTCATGGTGTGCTGCCGTCTTTCTCTTAGACTGGCGTTTCCGTGTAAGACTACTTTAGTCTTACACGGAGGATTCATGAATCCGGGGGTAGATATCTGCATATTCTTATATTTCCCAAGTTTAGGTTCCTAAACAAATTTCCTTCTTGTTTTTGAACTCTTTTGTGTCTGTACTGATTGAAACAAACTCTCCAGTCCTCACCTCTGTCAATCACAGTCACGGAAACACTCGGCCTTTTACATACACCCATGCATAATATACAACACACATGCTGATTCGCGATTCCCTATTTAATCTCCTTAGTGCAACCACTCAGACACACACACACACGCGCACACACGCGCACACACACACACACACACACACACACACACACACACACACACACACACACACACACACACACACACACACACACACACACACACACACACAAACACACACAAACTTCCAATTCCTACTTAACCCCTTAGTGCAACCAAGCAGACATACACACACACACACACACACACACACACACACACACACACACACACACACACACACACACACACACATACACACACACACACACACACACACACACACACACACACACACACACACACACACACATACACACACACACACACACACACACACACACACACACACACACACACATACACACACACACACACACACACATACAGAGACTCCCAATTCCATACTTAACCCCCTTAGTGCAACCACGCCTACACACACGCAAATGCAGTAGTACTCTCCCCACTCCAATTTCTTCAGCGAACTTGACCTGCACTGCGATTGCTTCCATAGGAAAAAATCAGTAGCTGCTGTCATTTGATGACATTCAGGTTTTTCCTCTAGCAGAGCAAATTTACACTCATTTTTATTTCAGAGAATCACTTGGTAGCATAAATTGGGACCTGCTGGTATATCCAGATGAGCTCCCAAGGCTAACTAGCATAAGTTCTTCCAACAGATTGCTGTGTTCACATGCAGATCTGCCCATAAGACTGCACTCTATTGTCAGGCCTCTGTTAGCAGGAAACCTCAGCAGTAAGGTGATCTAAGAGCTGGAAAGGTTTATAGTGAGGGGAAATTACCATGTTAGGGCTTCTCCTTCATGATATGCCTTTCTGAATCCTTGCCATAGTAAAGGATTTTCAGGCTATAATTCTTTTTTGCATTTTACTTTTAATTATTTCTTTCTCTTGCATTACATCTTCAACTCTCCAAAACTCAACACCTTAAACAGAAAACTAATTCTGCTTTAAAAAAATCCCTTCAAAACAGCTAACATACCCTACACCCACACTCATTTCTAAACTATCTGTTAATGCCAAATCACTGAATGCTTTTTAGTTGTTGTTGCTGTTGTTGTTGTGTCTTTCGGCTTTTCCTGGTTAGGGGTCGCCACAGCGAAACTCCGGTCCGCTAATGATTGGCAGTAGATTTTTACATGCCAAGTTGCCAGCCCTGACGCACAACCTTCAATGAAGGTAGGCCCATTCACGCATGTCTCCAGAGAGAAGATGATCTAGCTGAGAATCGAATGAGACAACGTCTTACTGTCAGGCAACAGCGCTACTAATACTCTTAATTATGGTAAACTGCTTAGTACTATCTGCATATATCAAGTCATCAACATATAGCATAATAAATGGAAGCCATGCTCTGTTTTCACAAAAATAATTTATTGTGAATGCAATATATTACTAGTATTTAGACATACAAAGCAGAGACCATTTGGCATAATGGTTAAAGTCTTTGCCTTCCATGCACAAGATACAAGGTTTGATCCTGATCTCTGACCAATGCCTGTTTCGAGTTTGCATATTCTCCCAGTTACTCTGTGGGGTTTCTTCCACATCTGAAAAACAACTCAAACTCACCGATGAATGGAGCTGTTGGCAGAAGCACAGACTCTACATGGTGCCCTATAGGGGGAAGAGTTGTAGTATCCTCAAGATAGGAGAACATGGATCACAGACTGTGCACTGTGGCAGGGCTAGCCACTCAACGGTGTAGATGGCTCTAGGTGATTTGGTCATGTTGACTAATGTTGGTAGTTACCGGTGATAAGTGGGTTGAAGATGTGCCAGGTGGGAGGGGTATATGTGCTGTTATTGGGTCAATAAGCTACCGGCTTGGCCACTGGGTTAGCTGGGATAACTTTGAGTGAAAGCTGGACATAAAACCAACCAACCTGCCAAACATGAACCGAGAATTGCTATACTTAATGCAGGTTCAGATGCTTAATGTAAGTTCAGATGCAGCTTGGAAGTGGATGATATGGATGGATGATATGATGATATGGACGGAGCATCCTATGTATACAAGATGCAGCAAAGCCACTTAGCTTGGGATCCAGACCCTACTACTCAGGAGGTGGAAAGGCTAGAGATGGTGTAGAAATGGTGTAGGAATTGTGGTAAGAGAAGGCAGTAAGGGATATCATCAGAAATAATGACAGACTCATGACTATCCAGTGTAAGACAGCAGTTGCAGTTGCAGGACCTACTAGATAAAGCAGGACAACAGAAATTGGTGTACTTGAATGCATATATCGGGACACAGGATATGAGGTCTGCCTGGGTCCTGGATCCATATGGGTGGGGCAACATCAATAAAGAAGGAGAAGCCATTCTAGATTTCTGTCTGGCAAATGATAGATAGTAGCCAATGCATGGTTCAGACAGTCACAAGATCACATGCTTGTATCTGTATTTTCCTCACCAGTTCTTAAAAATACAGGGAGTAAACACAATGTCCTACACTGATTGCATCAAAGGTCTGTCTCTTTACTTGGCATCATAAAGGCTTCTGAGAAATTATTTTTGCCTGGCATACAAGGCACCTCTAGACCCTGTTTTGATGAAACCTTTGCACATCCACAAAACAAAAAGCATCAGAATAAAATAAAACTTAAAAATTTTGCTTGTGATATAAATAGAACATGCTGGAGAGACAGCTATGTTTCTCAGAGAATTCCCATTCTCTAAAACAGGCTCCCCATCCATGTGAAGCAGAGGTCTTCCCTATCCCACACAAATTGGAGCAATAGATAGCTAATCAGAAATTCACCCCTGGTCTGGCTCCTATGTCTTTGATGGACAGAGGTAGTTTGTAAAGTATCCCCTATATAAATTAAATTTGTAGGTCACATTTGGGTGACACGGTTAGGCTTATAAGGACCGTAGCAGTTGTTATCATAGTATGCAACTGAGAACCTATGATCCTATTAAGTAGCTATAGCATTTATATACACACACACACACTCACACACAGACACACACAGACACACACACACACACACACACACACACACACACACACACATATATATATATATATATATATATATATATATATATATATAGGTCTACTTTGGTCGAAATTCACTTGACTAAGCACATTTGACTGAAAATCCAAAAAATACGAAGCCAAACTCAGAACCACAACAACAAGCCGTGAACGACTCCAGGCAGTCAAAAAAAGGTTTATTTAAGCGCTTTTCGTCAGTTTAATAAGCTGACTTCTTCAGAACATAAAACAAAGACCACTGACAGTTTGATCCTTATAAAGGCGTAACCCTCATTAAGGTATTCAAGCAGTAATTCAATTAGTCTAATTAACATAAAGTAAATTGAATTTTAAAAAGAGAATGGATGAATTTAAAAAGGAACTGTTTAAAAAGACAGTAACTGATTAATGGTAGCAAACTGAACAACCTTGTAGGTGTGCCTACAACACAAATACATAAAACAATCTGTTGATGTGAAAGTGAATCCTGTGGAATGTGTTGCTTGTTGCAACCTTTAATGAACTACTATACCACAGTAATGTTGACTTTTATACAGCTTTAGAACCTTAGTTTTATTTTGTTTTATTTTACTGTTAAATCAAGGTTCTAAAGCTACACATGTCGTTGTGTATAAGGTGAAAACCTCAAATACCCCAAAAGTTGTTGTAAGTTTTAAAAAACACGTTAGAAAACATGGTAAAAAATCAGTTTATAAACTAGTTTAGAAAGAAAAATTAATGTATTATTTTTATGTTTTTATATATTTATGTGTAATTGTAGAACAATAAGTAAGTATACTACAATATTTGATGATACTGAAAACTGCTACTAAGAGTTAATATTACTTAAATTAATGCTTAATGTTAATTAAAATAATATTCGCACAGCAGATTTTAAAAACATAACAAAAGGTTAAAAACACACTGTTGTTTGTATGTAATGGTACTACAAAAAGCGCTACAAAGAGTGTATGAAAAGTGTGTTAAATACATGAAGGTGTGTAAATGTCACACATACCACATATACTTGATGAATTTCAAGTGATATTTTTTGAGTAATGTTATATTATAATAATTTTTAATAATTTTTATAATTTTTAATAATTGTTTATTTTTATGTATTGTATTAATGATTTAAATTATTTATGATAAGTTAGACATACCTAATGTCGTGAAAATCGTGATCAATTAGTTTTAATGAATTCATAATCACGTTTGATGGAACTAGCTAGTTCACGAAAATAATCATAACAGATGTGAAAACATAACAGACATTAAACCCATGAAAGACCTGAAAAACACATAATACATGTATGCATAATAAACAGAAAGTGTATATATACACATAGATGTAGATTCCATAAAGGGGGTGTGTGTCAAGTGGCAATATCTTCATCTTTTCAAACTAATTAATTTTAATAGGCTTCCAATTGAACAAGTCTCATTCAGTCCTGGGAAGCTGTATGCATTTAGTTTTACCTGCCATTTCAGTTCCATTTCTTCCAGTTTCAGATTTCTGGGACCCTCTCTCGGGTCGATTTTTACATGGTCAATCGCCATGAACCTGAAACTGTGATTTGGATGACCTGCCGTATGTTTAGCAAGTGCGTTCTCGAGTTTCCCCTTTTTGATGGCATACAGATGTTCATACATCCTTTCACGTAGTCTTCTTTCAGTCTTACCAACGTAAAATGCTAAACAGGATGTACACTTAGCTAAATAAGTAATATGGTTGGTGTTACAATCAAATTTATTCCTTAACCTAAATTTTTGTTCCTTAACCTAAATTTAAACCTTTTTTTGACTGCCTGGAGTCGTTCACGGCTTGTTCTTGTGGTTCTACATTTGACTGAAAGCTCGCGTCACTGAAAACTCATTTGGTCGAAACTCATTTGGTTGAAAGTTATATATGGCCTTTTCCCCACTGGAGTGTGATCTTGGAGTTAGAATAGAAAGTAAGGTGGGAGATGTGGGGGGGGGCACAGCCCCCCACATTGAGGGGTGTAGGGGCATAGCCCCCCCCATCTATTTTAAATGTTTTAAACCATAAACGTATATTGACTAGAGCAATGAACAACTCTTTCCACAAGACAATATAAACTAAAACTATGTGGGGGGCTATGCCCCTCACACCCCCCAATGTGGGGGGCTGTGACCCCCACACCCCCTTACTGTATATTCTAACTCCAGGATCGCACTACAGTGGGGAAAAGGCAATATATTACTTTCGACGAAATGAGTTTCGACCAAATGAGTTTTCAGTGAAGTGAGCTTTCAGTCAAGTGTGCTTAGTGAAGTCAGTTTCGACCAAATGTGTTTTCGACCAAACAGCATATATATATATATATATATATATATATATATATATATATATATATATATATATATATATATATGTATGTACACACACACACACACACACACACACACACACACACACACACACACACACACACACACACACACACACACACATACACACACACACACACCTAAACCACCCGCAATTCTGACTAATTGACTAGGACACCGTTTTTCACTTGCAACTGCATTCCCGATGTGCATTGGTGGTTCAATGGTGGAATTCTTGCCTATCACATAGGAGCATGGCATTTCCCATCACTGAATACAATGCCCCCTTTAGTATGTTCAAATCCACATATTGCTCAATTGCTAAGGCCACAAAGATTTCTAAGCAAGAAAATTAAAGGTCTTAAATCTTTCCACTATCCCAATAGATTAGCAAAGCTCTTCTTATACTCAGTAACCTACAAGTTGCTGCAAGGCAACTTGTGTTTTGCTTTTTGAGCCATGAAAGACCTTGTTTTATTTGACCTCCTATTTCTTTGCAAAATCAGTGGCTCTACAAACACCCGCATGTTGCACTGAAGACCTATAACAGCAAATAAAAAAGACTCACGGAGGGACAGGTTCTTAGGTCAATATATTCCTAATATGTGAAATATGTTGCCACAACAGGTCAAATGCTTCCCGCTTCCTACTCTCCTGTATGGCGCTCCCATCCTGACCAGTATTCAGTCCTCCCTGAAAACTGAACTCAATTCATGCTACAACAAAGTTGCCAGATTTGCTACAAATGCTAAATTCTCCTCTCACCATTGTTTCACACTACAACTTAATTGGCTTGAATTCCCCCATTACCTCACATACCTACAAGTAAGTACTGCCCATAAACTTATTTACTTCCCAGCAACCTGCCCAGCCCTCACTGACATCTTGACCATCTACCATCCTAATCGACACCTGAGGTCAGAAAACAAAATGCTGTTAAACATTGATAAACCTAAGCTCTCAGCCGATCAGATGCTGTATTCTTTTACTGTCGCCAAGATTTGGAATAATCTCCCTCTTTCAATAAGAACTATCAGTAGCTCCACTGCTTTTAAAAAATCCCTTAAACTTCACCTCTCATCACATTGGATATGCACCTGCACCCCTAATTACAACCCCATTACCTGACTGCCTCCCTAAATCCTACTCATCCTATCTCTACATCTAGGCTTTTTCCCTTCTCTCTATCACATCAACTCCTTCTGCTGACACTTAGCCAGTGCCATCCCCACTCCAGGCCTCCTGCCTCCTTCTTTTCCCTTTATACAATCTCCTCTCTCAGCCATCAACCTTACCTACCATCTAAATCATCTATTTCTATACTTCTACCATGATTTTAACAATTCTTTACTGATATTGCCAAGTTATATAATGTTATTACCATATTACTGTATGTAGCTCTTACCATATTATTGGATGTTATTTACTTATCTAAAGTGCTGCCTCTACCTGATATATTCTGTATTATATGTTCATTTCTATGTAATTACATGTGGAGCTTTTCTCCCTGGGCCTCCACTGAAAATGGGGTAATTTCTGGGCCAGTGGACTTTCCCGGTAAACAAATGCAATAAATAAACAAGTAAATAAACAAATAAATAAATGCAGTACTACTTTGGCTATGTTTTAGCCTAGTCTTGATGACTGGATGGGTAAGCATACATTTACACTGGGGATGTCATGTACAGCTCTGCTGGATTTAGTGGGGGGGGGGGGGGGGTAAGCACTATTAAGTCCTTGAAAAGGGTCTGCTTAAAAGTGTATATACCTAGACACTTTATGTGCACATGACTACTTGTCTAGTATGCGCCTATGTTCTTATATTCATATGTTCCCTATTGAGGCCTATATGCTAACAATTTATAATGACAGTTTCACAGAGATATACGTCTTCAATTATCCAGCTTTATCTTTTTATTCCCTTTTCATAATTTCATAACTACATCATAATACTGTTTATAAAAAAAAGCAATCTGTTTTGACATCGAAGCATTAAACATGTTAAGCATTCCTCTACACTGCCAGTCTTCTGAACAGTTATAATAAAAAAATAAACACTTCCATTCTCACTTGGAAGTGAGGACAAATTAATAAACCTTAATGCTGATTTCAACTCTGGCAATGTAAACGGCTTCTCCAACTCTTGCCAATTGTTCTGCTAGCTAAAATTCACAGCTTCCCAGATCTTCGATTTCATTAGGCTTCTTCTGAGGTGTCATATTGTAACAATAATCCACTTCTTTTGTTATCTCCAATATGCTGCAAACAAACAAACTCCCCTTTCTCTTTTGTAAAATCACCTTTATATTTACTTTTTTAAACGGATAAATTGGTAAAATATTTTCAGTTTTATTTGTCTTTTGATAGTTTTGTCACCATGAACAATGCTGTTTCTTAATCTCCTATTTTTCTCTTTGTCTTTCCTCAAGTATTTTTATAACCTGCTTTTGTAATTTCATTATTTTGGTTCATCAAAGTCACAAACTCGTCTATGCCTGGCTCCATGATATGCAGGGATAGAGCCCTAACTGTAACCCAGCTTATCTGTGTTTAGTTATTGACCACAACACTGGAAGAGCTAGGCAGGAATAGAGACTAGTTAAGTGTTAATGGCTGCTTGCTTCTCCTAGGAGAAGAGTTTGCTGTGAGTGCTCAAAGAGCTCTCAGGGTTGTGAGATTTCCCTTGTGGACACCAGAGGCACCATCATCCTTACTGGAGGATGGATGGCAGGGCTGCTTGCTGGCAGCACCTCTTATGGAAGTGAGGCTATTCGGCATGATCAATCCAGTGCACATCCCCTTTCTGTCTAAATGATGGCCTCTCCAGGTCAACCTTAACCCTAGTGATGGGGAATGTATAAATGAATGTGCCAGTTGGTCACGAGGAGCTGATGATCACCAGGCAGTGGGGAAAAAAAAATCATCAAAAAAAGTCTTGTACTCACCCAACTCAGTTCTCTTTCATTAATGTATTCTCCATTTGTGTTCCTGCACCAATTTATTTTTAAGCTTTTAAAGTGCAGTGACAAATATACATAAATAACATTAATTACCTTTTAGTCTTGAGTCAAGAATAACTATTCAGGATGTGCAAAACATTTTCTTTTTATTTAAATCCACATATGGCACTGCTGGGAGACTACCTTCATAGGTTCATAGCTTCATAGGTAAGTACTAGGCTATCAGCCGAAGGGCCTACGTAAGCCTAGCCAAAAAGGTTCTCTGGCTTATGCCACCCAAGAAAGTTACTTTCCTGTGCCACTGTCGAGCAGAGACACAGAAGTGATCCCCAGGGTGTATTTCCTATTTCCCATCCACTCATCAAGATTTTTCTTGAAGAGTGCTAATGAACTTTGCTTGACATAGATGGGTAGCCTGTTCCAGAGTATGGGAAGTCTCTGGGACAGGAATCTATCCCTCCAGCATGTCCTGTTTATTGTGGTGACAAGGTTTAGGTCCCTAGAGTGTGTAGCTCAGAGGGACTGGGATTTCTTTAGGTGTAGCATGTCCAACAGCTCTGGGTTTGACATAGCTTTATATGTTAAGCAGAGATCACCTCGGAGTAGGCGATATGCTATGGAGTAAAGCTGGAATTTTTTGAGGCGGTCAGTGTAGGGCATTTGTTTGAGGCCAGTAATCCTCTTTGTGAGGTACTTCTGTGGCCTTTCCATCTGCTGCAGATGTCTTTTGAGGTACATTCCAAAAGGGGCATTGTACTCTATAATGGGTCTAATGAGTGTCGAGTAGAGGGGAACAATGACCTCTTTTTTTCCTGGATAAGAACCCTTTTATGATGAGGTGTGCCATGTAGAAGGACTTCCTGACTACTGTGGCAATGTGACTATCAAAGGAGAGACTACTGTCCACCTGGGTCCCAAGGTCTCTTATCACGCATTCAGTGTTAAGTAGATTGCTGCCTATGTGGTAGTTCATGGGTACAGAGTTTTTACCAAAGGGGATGTCACTGCACTTTTTGGCATTGCGCTTGAGGCCATGGCTCTGACACCAGGCATCTGTCTCAGCGAGGCCCTTCTGTAGGATGTCCACATCATTTGGGGACTTGACTATGGCTCCTAGTTTGCAGTCATCTGCGAACTTCATTAGCCAGAGGCCTTCTGTGTTAGCCTGTACTTCAGAGAAGTAGATACTAAGCAGGAGCGGTTCCAGGACAGAACCCTGTGTTACTCCACTTGTCACTGCTTTGAGGTCAGATTTGGAGTCTGCAACTTTTACAGTGTGGGTTCTGTCAGTGAGCCAGTTGGCAACCCATCTTGTGTCATAAGGATTTATGCCGAGTTTAGTGAGTTTAGCTATAATTCCAGAATGGGGGATGGTGGCGAAAGCCTTGGCAAGGTCAAGATAAGCTGTGTGAACCACCTTACCCTCATCTACGGCTTTGGTGACTGCCTCAAAGAAGTTGATCAGGTTCAGGAGGCATGATCTGCCTTTCACAAACCTGAACTGGGTGGGATCCAAAGTTTGTAGATTACAAATGTCTTTGTTTCTGAGTTCCATGATGATATGTTCCATGGCCTTGCAGACCAGGCTCATCAGGCTAATAGGTCAATAGTTCCCGGGATCAGTGGTGGCTCCCCCTTTGTGGTGTGGGATAACTGTTGCTGTGCACCATTCAGTAGGCAAAAAACCTGATGCAAGTCTATTATTGAACATGGTGCTTAAGTAGGGAGCCAGTTCATTCTGAAGTTCATGCAAAACACAGCCTGGGATGTTGTCCGGTCCCATGGATACTGTGTTTTTGGCTTTAGAGAGTGCAGCTTTTACCTGCGTAGTTGTGATTACAAGGACTCTGCAGTCTTCCTGTATAGATATGGGCTCTTTAGGGGGTGAGAGGGGGGTAAAGTTAGCACTTAACCTATCTGCCAGGATGTTGGCAATATCAGTTGGTTCTGTAATTTTCGTGCCTTTGTGCTGTAACTCAGAGCAGATCTGGGTGTTGCCATCGGGATTCTTGACATAGCTATAGAATGCTTTGTGGTTGTCCTTGGAATTAGTGGAGATTTTGTTTTCGTAGCTAGCTTTTTGAAGGATCTTATAAGGGATCTCAGCTTCTTATTGAGGCTGACCAGGGAGCTCCTCCACTCATGGGATTTTACTCTCCTTTGCAACAGTTTCTTCCTTCTGTTTTACAGTTTGTTTATGGCAGGGGGTCACCAGATTGGCTTCCTTTATTTGGAGGATAGTGTCTTGGTTCTGTTTGGAATAGCACAATCCATGCACTCCTGTAAGTGCTTATAGAGTGCATTTGTGTAGGATTCAGCAGTTGTAACTGTATTGTCCATCTGCATGGGTGTCATGAAGTTCACCACTTCTGTCTTAAGAAGCATGAAGTTGGCTTTGGAGAAAATTTTTACTGTGGGTTCCTTAATGGGGGGTGGGGGCAGGATGTGGATATCAAGGGTGATTAGCTTATGGTTGGATTGGAACAACGAGGAGTTGACTTCAGGTGTGGAACACCGGTCACTCATGTTGGTAATGACTAGGTCTAGGATATTGTTGCCCCTGGTGGGGGTGTGGATAAGTTGATCCAGGGCATTGGAGTTTATGAATTCCAGAAAGCGTTGAGCTAAGGAGTTGGTACACAAATAGTTTTCCCAGCTAATGGTGGGGTAGTTGAAGTCACCCATTATTAGGGTGTTTGGTTGAACTCTAATATTTTCCAGTACATCAAGAAAAGAGGAGTGGGAATCCTGGGGCATGGTGGGGAATCTGTAGCAAGCTACAATTTGGATTGCAGTTTTGCCCAGAGTTAGTTGCACTTGGATAACCTTGGATGCATTGTGTTGAGCAACTAGCCTGGAGGTGTGGATATCCTTAATGAATATGGACACACCTCCGCCTTTGGTGTTTCGGTCCAGGTTACATGGGCGAAAAGTGTGGTATGAATTATAGCCTGGTAGTGCAGGGGTGCTCTCTGGAGCCTTGAACCAGGTCTCAGTCACTGCACAGATATCGATGTTCTCCATTTTAAGGAGTGCCTCAAGTGAGTGCATTTTGAGATTTAGACTTCTAGCATTGAGTAGCATTACCCTCAGTTTTTGCTTGCCTGTTCCTGTTATGGTGGTGAATTTGTTATTTGAACCTTGCATAAAAAAAGGCATTATAGGGGCAGCAAGAGCCTTAGCCAGTATTCGGAATCCCAGGGGTGACAGGTGAAGGCCATCTGTGGCAAAGCATCGTGGTCTGTCGACCATGTCATCCCAAGCAGACAGATACTGGATCCCCTTAGAATGACACCAGAAGCTTAGCCAATTGTTGAAGTCAATTATTTTTTCCTTGTACTGAGGTATCATTCTGGGCTATGGCAGAATGCTACTCAGGGCTAGGGTCATACCTGCCTGGGCTACAAGATCGGAGAGCTCTTCCATGTCTCTTTTCATGTAATCCAGGGAGGTACATCTCAGGTCATTCACACCAATATGGACAATGACAGAGTCATATTTGTACTTGTTGTGTTGTGACTTGAGTGCGTCGGTTATGTGGCAGATCCTGGCACCCAACAGGCAGCTGACAGTAACCTACTCCTTGTTTAGCCTGGTGAGTGGGACATCAGTGTGCCTGACTATAGAATCACCTATGACTAGTGTGTTGGGTACGTTGTTTTGCCTTATTGGCTGTGGTTGAGTGGCACACTGAGTCTGTGGGCTATGTGTCATTTGGGTTGTGTTGGGGGATGGAAGTTGCTTGCGTTTCTGTTTTGGGAGTCTCTGTTGCTTGGACAGATTATTATTGAGAGCCTCCGTGAATGTTTTTGTGTTACTATGTGTCGATTTTGGTGGTGTAGATTTAGTGAGACTATGTGATGAGTGTGGTGTGGTGCAAATGTTTACCTTCTCCTCATGACTGTCAAGTTCAGTCTTGGTTGGAGAGAGCTTTACCTCCAGTTTGCCTAGATAAGTGCATCTCTCACAGGTTGTAGTGTTGGGTGATAGGAGGAGAGGGTTGTCTGTGTACATGAGGCAATTTCTACATTGCCTCAAGATGCCCAGATTCATCAGATAGACAGGAAAGAACACTGGGAGCTGACCCTTGGACATGCCTGAATAAAAAACTATTTTCCTCTAGATAAGTGAGGAAAGTGAATACAAGAGCTGTTTTTCTCTAAGCAAGTGAGAAAAGTAAGCACAAAAACTGTTTTCCTCTAGGTAATGAGGAAGATTGAATGCTATAGTAATTAGTAGGTTATTTAATGCTTACAAGTTCTGAACAAGTGCTGACCACAAATAAGCAAATTTAAGTGCTAAAACTAAGAATCTGTGTCTGCACTAGACGAGTTACAGGTCAGAAACAAGTGCAAATGCAGGCTTTCAAATCAGAAAGTTGAGAGAGATGGAAGAGATTGTCCAAACGGCCAATAACTACAATTTCTGGGCCAGAACCCCTCCTTATGTGGTAGACAGGTTACCTAGTGCTTACCACTCCCACTGATAAGCTAGCAGGCTTACCTCCAACAAATTAAGGTTTGGGGGGCTCAGAAGCTTACATACAGTCCTGGATACAGCCAATCTGTATCTGGAACACTAGTTACAGGAAAGGTAGGAAACAGGCTTACAGTTTTTTTTTTTACAGAAAAGTAGCAAAAACAGTAGTAAAAACAATTCACATGCAGTGCAAGCTAGCACACTTGAGTATGTAGCAATATTAGACCAAACACAGTTTAAAAAAATGCAACTAAATTAAAAAGGACTAAAAGCAAGTGCAGCAAGAGTTTATTAGGTAGAATGTAGTAAAGAGATGGGAATGGGGGAGTGCACCAGATCAAATCTACATTGGGGCGGGCAACTGCAAAAGCCACCAAATTTAAACTACAAACCAAAAATAGGGAAGGTGGGTGGAACAAAATAAACAGAGATCTAAGCAACAACTAACAGTACAAACTTTAAAACCAAAAAATATACTCAGCTCTGTATATTTGCAGATCAGTCTTTCAGAACAGTGAGACAACAGTTTCAACAGAGATCTAAGCAACAACTAACAGTACAAACTTTAAAACAAAAAAAATATACTCAGGTCTGTATATTTGCAGATCGGTCTCTCAGAACAGTGAGACAACAGTTTCAACAGAGATCTAAACAACAATTAAACTCTATAACCAAAAAAATATATACTCAGCTCTGTATATTTGCAGATAGTCTGGAAGACAGTCTCTCAGAACACAGGTTCCAGCAATTAAATGCAGGCTGTTGCTCAAATTAAGTGATCCTTGAGTTAGATAACACCCAAGCTGTAAAAAACAGTTATACCAACTGAAGACATGGCAGAAAATGGGGGACGGGGGTAGGAAAAACAGTTTCAACAGAGATCTAAGCAACAACTAAGAGTACAAACTTTAAAACCAAAAAATATACTCAGCTCTGTATATTTGCAGATCAGTCTTTCAGAACAGTGAGACAACAGTTTCAACAGAGATCTAAGCAACAACTAACAGTACAAACTTTAAAACCAAAAAAATATGCTCAGCTCTGTATATTTGCAGATCAGTCTTTCAGAACAGAGACAACAGTTTCAACAGAGATCTAAGCAACAATTAACAAACTCTATAACCAAAACAATATACTCAGCTCTGTAAATTTGCAGATAGTCTGGAAGGCAGTCTCTCAGAACACAGGTTCCAGCAATTAAATGCAGGCTGTTACTAACAGGTCAAATTAAGTGATCCTTCAGTTAGATAACACGCAAGCTGTAAAAACCAGTTATACCAACTGAAGACATGGCAAAAAATGGGGGGGGGGGGCAGTTTCAACAGATTATCTAAGCAACAATTAACAGTACAAACTTTAAAACCAAAAATATATACTCAGCTCTGTATATTTGCAGATCAGTCTCTCAGAACAGTGACACAACAGTTTCAACAGAGATCTTAGCAACAATTAACAAACTCTATAACCAAAAAAAAAAACTTGTTAAACTTGTTAATCAGTCATCTTTTCTGACCGTGTATATTTCAGTACCAGTAACATTATAACTCCCCAACATTCCTTGTAACTGCCCATACCAGCCTGGGAAGGTGAGAGCTTACATAAAACAAAACCTCTTTCACATTGTGTACTTTCCTCCCTTCCTGGGCATTCCATACTCTGTAGACCATAGTACATCTCTTAACTCCTTCAGCACTTTCTTTACCTTCATTCATCTGTTAATACACTTTACATCTTAATATTAGAATGCAGTTGTGAAACACCTAGAACTTCAATAAGTATTTGTGGTTTGCATAACTATGCATCTATACTATATATTATTTTTAACATGCACAAATATTAAATAATTCATCAAACATATTCGTGAAGAAATTGTAAGTTAATATGTGTTTTATGTAGAATAATCATGAGAGATGCATTTTTCTCTAACAGACTCTCCCTTTAACACTACTAGTGTCATAAAATACACAATTATATTCTGATTTTCCTTAATTTGATAAAATGCACTTCATCTCTAGTGACTGAGTTTTCATTCATTTTAAGTTCATCATCAGATGCAAGTGGCATTTCACATGCAGGTGCGATCAAGCACTTTGTGATTACAGCCTTTAGAACAGAAAATATTAAAACAATTAAAAGATTAATACCAATTTCTATACTCTGTAATATACTATTCCCCAAGTTACCAAGTACACTGCCCAACCATCCAAAAAGCGTCCATTATTTTGAAGTACTGTCCAAATATTTGGCCCTCTGCTCCATGACATTGGTCGACTTTTCTTGTTCATTATGGTAGTCAGTAATATAAGAACAACAATTTTTATGAGGGCACATGATCCCCCCCCCATTTTTGTAGCAGGCATTATATTGAGTGCCAATCGGTTCTGTAACACTACAGTTCATATTTCAGTCATTTTTCCACTTGTCATTGTGATGTGATGTGAAGTATGGTTAGCTACCTCCTGAAGAATATGAGCAAGCATGGTGATTTCAAGCATTGTCCTTTGCACTCCATACCCAGGTGTTAACTGAAAATACTTGCTCCACCCAGTGGATTGCCAGCTTATTTCTCAGTCTGCCTGCTGGAAGATTCCCTAAATGTTGAAGAGCAGGAGTAATATACCTCACAAAACAACACCCTGACCAGTTTGTGGGTAACCAGGGATAGGCATGATCACCACAAATGTAGTAACGATCTTCTATCATGCCTATGCCATGCCTCCAGTCATAGCATCTTAACTGTAAAGAGTTAAACACGCTTTCATGTCTAGTGTCATTGTATTTGCTGATGCCCACTGGTAGAGTCCCATTTCTGGCATAACATGTGTGTCCATGATTTGTGGTAGCAAGTAGATACTCAGTCTTTAAAAATGAATCAGATTTTACCAAGTTAGATTAGTGTCCACAGTATACTGTCAAATAACCAACAGGAAACTATTTTCTCTCGACCAGGTTACTAAAGGAAACAGCAATAAAAACAGAGCAAAAGTACCTGCTGTCATGGAGTTCATCATGAGGTGCTGTTTTAGTTGAATTTTTTCCTTATACAGTTCACTGGGCAGATGATTTATCCTTCACCCTTCGATCTTCTTACACCAGCAATGATGATTCATCTGGGGCACACGACAGGTCTTCTTACAGTGGGATGAGTGAATTCAGGTTGGCTGTCTTGCACAGTGGACCTCAGTCAAGATGGTGACAATTACAAGGTAAATGGCCATTCCACCTCAGTCTCAAGCAGTTCTTTTTCTGGAAGGTTTTCACATAAACCCATTCACCTGGCTGCAGTTGGTGTTAGGGCTGGTCAGGTGGTGGAGGATGAGATACTGCTGTAAGAAATTAATATTTTATTTTTATTATCCATTAGAGTTGATGTTTTCATTTAACACAGGGGGAGCAAATGGAAGAGCTGTCGGTCTTCCCAATATCTCCTATAAATGAGGATAAGGATAGTGAATCCAATTTTCCCCAGCATGTGAGCCATGTCCCAAGAGTGTAAGACTAGGAGTAGGTGAGTAGTAGAGTAGAATATAGGTGACATCATGAGGGTGTGTGTCAGACAGGCTGTAAGCTAATTGGAGCACAGTGGCTTATGTTTGCTTTGAGTTGCTCAGGATTGCAAGAGGCATGCCTACAGTTGTCCTATTTGAAAACCTCAAACCAAAGGTGCACAGTGTTAAAATATAGGAAACTCCTTGCAAACATGCACACAGTGTGTGCGCGCGTGTGCTTGCGTTTGCGCTTGTTTGCGCGGCGCTTCCCCCCGGGCGGAAACAGAAAGGCAAAAGGAAGGAAAAGAAGTAGTAGGAAGTTAACCAAGGAGAACTAGCAGAGCTGCCAGGTGAAATATATCAGAATCAGCCAATTACACAGGCAGCAGACTAGCCCAGCCCAGCCCAGCCCAGCCCATCACTTTAAACTCTGCAAACAACATTCCCCCCTGTTTTTTCCCAAGAACTCTGCAACACTGCAGTATATAAAAAGGGAAAGCTTAAGAAGCTTAAGTCAGACAAAATGTTAGGGGCTGCTCTTGCTATCATAAACCAACATGTGCAAGGTGCTGAGGGTGGTGATGTTGTGAATGCTGCTGAGCAACCCACAGTGAGGAGACAGAGAAGAGTGTATAGACCCAGGGGAACCTCCCAGGGGCTACATGAGCTGGAGATAGTGGAGCGCTATAGGGTCGACAGAGACCTCCTACAGCAAATTGTTGAGCTGTGCCGGCCACGCCTCACACACAGAACCAACAGAGGAGAATGCATCCCAGTGGATACCAAGGTATGTGTTGGCCTAAGAATACTAGCTACAGGTACCTTCCAAAGACCAACTGGTGATATGATGGGGATTTCACAGGCATCAGCATCCAGGGTACTCCACCAGTTCCTGGATGCCATGTCAGCACAAGTCGGTGACCACATATATTTCCCCAATTCTCGTGAGGCATTGACCAGCAATATGCATAATTTCTACCAAATAGCAGAATACCCTGCAGTAGTGGGTGCAATAGACTGCACGCACATATGCATTAAAGCACCATCCGGTGAGCAGGGTAGGGTCTACATCAACCGCAAGGGCTTCCCCTCCATCAACTGCCAGGTCGTGTGCAATGCCCAGGGCATAATAATGAATGTGTGTGCTGGCTGCCCTGGAAGCTATCACAATTCCCACATCTGGCATCTGACGCAGCTGTACCAGAGATTTGCCAATGGGGATATCCCTGATGGTCACCTAGTGGGGGATGCTGGATACACATTGGAGCTGTGGCTGATGACACCCATCAGAAATGTACACACACCTGAGCAAGAACTCCATAATGAGGCACACGCACAAACAAAAAACATAATTGAGTCTGTGTTTGGGATGCTCAAGTCACGGTTCCGGTGCCTGGACACATCTGGTGGAGCCTTGCAGCACTCACCAACTACATGTATCCAAATTGTTATGGTATGTGCCATGCTACACAATATGATCATGTGGAAGCAGCTGCAGCAGGAACAGCATGGGGCAGGGCCAAACAGCCCACCACCATTGCCAAGGCCTGCACAGGCACAGCGTGACTCGGAGGAGGAACAACCTGTGCCTGCCCCAGTAGGCAGCAGGAGGCATGCCCAGTATGCCCTGGCCTTGGTAAAGAGGCAACGCATAGCACATACACTGACTCATTAGGAACCCTAGAAATGACACTTCTCTCTGACTCGCACATACAGTAAAAGGGATGCCTAACTTGACACTACCTATTTTCAAACATGTATAGGGAGTGTACTATGTTCATCCGACATAGGCAGCCCTGCAGCACCACCTGAGGCATGATTGCCCTATTTTAAGCAATATAAAGCACTGCTAAGCACATTTTACCAGTATTGAAAATATTTAAATACAATTGCGCAGAGCTGCGCACTGCGCTAACCAGTGCAATGTCGGGCAATGCTGGGCAATGTTGGGCAAAGTCGGGCAAAGTCGAGCAAAGTCGGGTAAACACGCTCACACCTGCTTTACTGTTCCTTAACCAGTCAGGTCTGCCCAGCAGGAAAATAAAAAGCAGTGACAGGGCTCGAACTCAGGATACTGCGCACTATAGTCACAGTACTGAACCACTAAGCCACTCACACATACCAGTTGGGGGGTCACATACCTAAGAGTCACAGCCAGCAGGACAATTGTAGACAAACGCAAACACAAACAAATGCTGTATCATGCCCTCTGAAGAGGCATATGAGTAACCTCCCCCCAGGCCTATGCAGACAGATAACAGCAGGCCAGGCAGTGTGATGTGGGTTGGGTAGGCTATGAAGTCACAAATTAATATGCGTGTAATTGGAAGCTAAGGTCTGTAGTACATTGGCATGCTTCAAGCCAGTATGATAGGCAACAGTACAGACTGAAATGGAGTACCTGACATAGCAGTGCAGGCCTAGCAAATGTGTATAAGTGTCAGGTGTACCCCTCATCTTATGTACACCCACAATAACAATCAGGTGTGCCCCTCAGGTAGAAATATACAAATAATAGTTGTCCCCCCTGTATGTAGAAATGTTGATAAGTCTATGCAAATTGACTCATGGAAGCCCTGCAGGCACAGTGTGCTTCCTGTCGATGTACAACACAAAGGTGAGCCCTGAAGTAAAAAACAACTTGAATTTTCACACACATATATATATATATATATATATATATATATGCCCATAGTGGGCATGCTCACACACTTAAACAAATTTAGCAAATGTCAGTCAACAACATACTGAAAGGTCATACTGGGCATGCTCACACACTTAAACGAATGAAGCAAATGTCAGTCAACAACATAGTGAAAGGTCATACTGGGCATGCTGACACACATAAACAAACGAAGCAAATTTCAGTCAACAGCATACTGAAAGGTCATACTGAGCATGCTCACACACTTAGGCCATGTCTGAGTACAGCAGTGGGCCACACATATCTGGCAGTTGCAATTCTTACTCCAGACACATGTCACTATTCACCAGTCCTGCCTTGCGCACACAGTGATATGAAAACAGACCCATATAATATATTGGACCCCTGTCATGATCAAAATATGTAATACAAGTACTTAAGTTGTTCAAAGAAAGTGAAAATCCAAAGAAGATCAATAAATCTCCGATCAGTATCATCAAGAAACAATGAGCACTCCTAACATTATTCAAGCCATGTTCTGGCAAAAATATTGTCAAAGAGTCCATGGAGAACCATGAAGCTTTCTTTAGCTATGTCATAAATATCAGTGTAAACTCATATATGTTCTGAGTCAGTGCAAAGTGTAAATGAATACATGTACATGACTGACATTGCCAACATCTTGTCAGACAGGTTCATACATACATATTTACCCCCCTCTCACTGACAAAAGGGCCCATTACCATGCCTGGAGATTGTGAAAAGCCAGAAATCACATATACAATGGTTAAACAGCTCTATCCAAACCTAAAAACACGGTGTCTATAGGATGACATGGTGTCCCTGGCTGTGTCATATATGAACTCCAAAGCAAACTGATCCTGCACCTGAACAGTCGGTTGAGACTCACCTTCTGTACAGGATATGAAACTGGGGAATGGGTTACAGCAACATCTGGCACACTCCACAAGTGTTGGTGCCCAACAGACCATAAGAACTATTGTCTTATAAGCCTAATAAGCCTGATCTGCAAGGCCATGGAATCCATTATTATGGAACTCATAAACAGAGCTTTTGGGAACCTACAAACACCCAACCCTACCCATTTTGGTTTGGTCAGAGGCAGATCATGGTCCCTAAACCTGCTAAACAGTTTTCAAGGCAGATGCTCAGGACATACATCAATGAAATGAGCTCCACACGGCCTACATAGACCTTGAAAAGCCCTTTTCCAACATCCCACACACGTCGTATCCACAAAATCAACAACCTGTGCATAAACACGTATGTCATCTGATGGATTGCCAACTGGGGCACAGATAGATCCCACAAGGTAAGAATTGTGGTCTCCCTGTTGGACTGTAAGCTGGTAACAACTGCTGCCCCCATGGCTCAGTCCTGGGACCCCTCCTGTCTGGTGTATACTTTTCAGAAATGCAGTCAAACACACGAGGGCTATGGTTAGCAAAGTTTGTGGATGACTGCAAAAAGGTTGTCATAATCGATGTTTGGGACAACAGAGACATCCTTAAAAAGGGTATCAGTCAGACAGATGTGGTGTCAAAATTATGGCCTCGAGCTACAGTCATACAAATACCGCATAGGTGCCAACACCCTAAATATGGAGGTAATAATAAGGGATCTATGGACACATGTGGATAGTCATCTCTACTTCCAGAAACACATTCACAAAGTGGTTAGAAAATCATGCTATGTGTTCCCACAAATTGCCAAGGTTTTTGCATGTAGGTCAATGGAGGTTCCCTCTACTCATCAGTCATCAGACCCATCAGAGATTATCACGGTACACTTGCGATGAATCTGACTAGGCACCTTCAGCAGCTGGAAAGACCACTGAATTACCTCAACAAGAGGATTACTGGCCTCAAACAGTTGCCCCATGCAATAAGACTGAAGTAACTCAATCTGTACTCTGTTGCATACTGTCTACTCAGCCGATCACTGCCCATCAGACAGGTCCATGTCAAATGCAGAACTGATGAACATGCTCTATCTGAAGTAATCCCAAGCTGACTGTACCACATGCTCTAGGGATATAATCATCACAACAATAAATAGAACATGTTGGAGGGATACATTACTAACTCACAGACTTCCCTTGCTTTGGAACAGGCTCCCAACCTTCATTAAGCTGAGTCCATCACTGACACTCTTCCAGAGGAGCCTTAATGAGTGTATGTGAAACTGAACTGTCACACCATGGATCACTTCATCAGCTCTAGTACACAGAGGCATAGGGAACTAACCCCATGTGTGGTGATAGCTGCACACTCTGGCCATACTAATATATGCATTCAGGCAGATAGCCTATTACCTATCTATGTACCTATATATATGTAGGGGGAACACAGTATAATAAGCCAAAGATGGATGGGCAGAGATGTGTGTAAGAGGGTGACCATGACAGAGAGCCATCCAGGACTGTCCCACCCAGCACACATCCCAATGGCACAAAAGACATGAGGTGCACATCTCACCAGCTGTACATAATAGCCACCAGTATCTGTAAGCATTACAGTGTATGTGGTGCATGTGCCTGCTGTACAACATGACTGTACAATGAAGTACACATCTACTATCTGTGGACATGTACCTGTCACATGGGTTCATAGGTATGTAGTAGTACACATCTACTATCTGTAGACATGTACCTGTCACATAGGTTCATAGGTATGTAGTAGACTATCTTCAAGAAGGCATATATTAGCCTAGGCAAGTTGTGCAGCTTTCACCACCCCATTGGTTAGTCTCCTAAGCCCTAGTTCTAATAGTTTGTACCCTAAGCCCTTTTCTAGTGTGGCTGCTGATGTGATGCCTGGTGTGAATTGTCTGTTTCCCATCCACTCATTAAGGCTCCTATTGAAGAGTGTCAGCAAGGGGCTCTGTCTGATGTACATCGGGACTCTGTTCCACAGTAAGGCAAGTGTCTGGGATGGTACTCTATCCCACCAGCATGTTGTATTCATTGTTGTGATGAGGTCCATATCCCTGGAGTGTATACGGTGACTCAATTTTGTTATCCTTAGATGGAGCATGTTCAACAGTTATGTGTTGGACATGGCTCTGTATGTTAGGCAGAGTGTGCCTCTGAGTAGGCGGTACGCAACGGAGAACATATTTAGTTTTACCAGTTGTGTTGCATAACACAACTGTTTGAGGCCAGTAATCCTCATGGTAAGGTACCTCTGTGGTCTCTCCAGCGGCTGGATATGCTTAGTCGAGTGCATCCAAAATGGTGCATTGTACTCAATGATGGGTCTGATGACTTAAGAGTAGAGGGCCACCACTAGCTCTTTTGATCCTGATGCAAACCCTTTGTTGATTAGGTGGGCCACATAGGATTTCCTAATCACTTTGGCAACATGGTTGTCAAAGGAAAGATGACTATCTACTTGTGTCCCCAGATCCCTAATTACCTTGTCAGTTTTTAGGGGGTAAAACCTATGTGGTAGTTTGTTGGTACTTTGTTTTCCCCAAAGGGGATTATTATGTATTCTTTCACATTGAGCTTGAGGCCATGATTCTGTCACTACACATCTGTCTCATAGAGTCCCTTTTGGAGAATATTTGTGTCATCCGGGGAATGTATTATGGCAAACACTTTACAGTTCCCAGCAAACTTAGTCAACCACAACCCTCCTGTGTTGGCATGTACTTTTGAGAAGTCTATACCAAACAGGAGGGGCCCCAGGATTGAACCCTGGGGGACATCAGTTGTTACCAGTTTAAAGTCTGACGTAGCCAGCAACTCTTAATTTGTGGGATCTATCTGTGAGCCAGTTTGCAATCCATCTTGTGATGTATGGATTTATGCCCAGGTTGGGTGAGTTCATCTATGATACCTGACTGGGGAATGGTGTCAAAGGCCTTAGCAAGGTATAGGTAGGCTGTGTGGAGCTCCTCTCAATCATCTGTAGCCTGGGTAACTGTCTCAAAGAAATCCACCCAGTTCAAGAGGAGTGATCTGCATTTGACGAAGCCATACTGGGTGTGCTCAACTGTGTGAAGGTTCCCAATGTCTTTATATTTTGACTTCCATTATGATTGGCTCCATTGCCTTGCAGATCAGACTCGTCAGGCTCATAGAGCGTGAATGCCAAGGGTCTTTTGTGGCCCCACCCCTGTGGAGTGGGAAGAACGTTGCTGTGCAACATTCTATGGGTACATATCCTGTAGAGAGGATGTAGAGAGAGGTGTAGGTATCCTTGATGAATATGGATACTTCCCCACCCTATGTGCTATGATCCAGGTTCTGATGCTGGAAGGTATGGAATGAGTAGTATTCTGGTAGCGCTGGTGTACTCTCTGGAGCCTTGAACTAGGTTTCTGTTACTGCACAGATATCAATATTCTCCATACTGAGAAGTGCCTCAATTGTGTGCATTTGGAGGCTGAGACTTCTGGCAATGAGTAGCATTTAGCTCACTTTCTGGTTATTTGTATTGGTTACGGGGTTTGGTTTGTCCTGAGTGACCGGTGTTCCACACCTGAAGTCAATGCCTCATTGGTCCGATCCAACCATAAGCTAATTACCCTACATATCCACATTCTGCCCCCACCCCCATTAAGGAAACCATGTTAAAAATTTTCTCCAAAGCCGACTTCATGCTTCTTAAGACAGAAGTGGTGAACTTCATGACACCCATGGAGATGGACAATACAGTTACGACTACCGAATCCTACACAATTGCACTTTATAAGCACTTACATGAGTGCATGGATCATGCTATCCCAAACAGAACCAAGACGCTATCCTCCAAAAAAAGGAAGCCAATCTCGTGGTCCCCTGCCATAAACAAACTGTACAACAGAAGGAAGAAACTCTTGCAAAGGAGAATAAAATCCCATGAGTGGAGGACCTCCCTGGTCAGCCTCAATAAGAAGCTGTGATCCCTGATAAAATCCTCCAAAGCTAGTTACAAAAACAAAATCACCACTGATTCTAAAGACAACCACAAAGCATTCTATAGCTATGTCAAGAATCTCAATGGTAACACTCAGATCTGCTCTGAGTTACAGCACAATGGCACTAAATATACAAACCAAACTGATATTGTCAACATCCTGGCAGATAGGTTCAGTGCTAACTTTACCCCCCTCTCACCCCCTAAAGAGCCCATCTCTACACTGGAAGAATGCAAAGTTCCTGTAATCATGGCTGCACAGGTAAAAACCACACTCTGCAAAGCCAAGAACACAGCATCCATGGGACCAGACAACATCCCAGGCTGCATTCTACATGAACTACAGAACGAAATGGCACCACACCAAAGTACCATGTTCAATCATAGCCTCACCTCAGGCTTTGTGCCTGCTGAATGGCGCACAGTGACAGTTATCCCACTACACAAGGGGGGAGCCACCACGGACCCCGGAAACTAGAGCCCCATTATCCTGATGAGCCTGGTCTGCAAGGCCATGGAACGTATCATCATGGAACTTATAAGCAAAGACATTTGTAATCTCCAAACTCTGGACCCCTACCAGTTCAGGTTTGTAAAAGGCAGATCATGTCTCTTAAACCTGATAGACTTCTTTGAAGCAGTCACCAAAGCTGTAGACAAGGGTAAGGTGGTTCACACAGCCTATCTAGATCTTGCCAAGGCTTTTGATACCACCCTCCACTCTGGAATTATAGATAAACTCACTAAACTAGGTATAAATCCCTATGTCACAAGATGGGTTGCCAACTGGCTCACTGACAGAACCCACACTGTGAAAGTAGCAGACTCCAAATCTGACTTCAGACCAGTGACAAGTGGAGTACCACATGGTCCAGTCCTGGGTCCTGTCCTGTTTGGTATCTACTTCCCTGAAGTACAGGCTAACACAGAAGGTCTTTGGATAATGAAGTTCACAGATGACTGCAAACTAGGAGCCCTAATCGAAACTACTAACGATGTGGACATCCTAAAAAAGGGCCTCACTGAGACAGATGCCTGGTGTCAAAGCCATGGCCTCAAGCTCAATGCCAAAAAGTGCATTGTCATCCCCTTTGGTAAAAACTCTGTACCCATGAACTACAACATAGGTGGTAGTATACTTAACACCTAAAGTGTGATAAGAGAACTTGGGACACAGGTGGACAGTAGTCTCTCCTTTGATAATCACATCGCCACAGTAGTCAGAAAATGCTTCTACGTGGCACACCTCATCACAAAAGGTTTCTCATGCAGAAAAAAAAGGTCATTGTTCCCCTGTACTCATCACCCATTAGATCCATTATAGAGTACAATGCCCCTTTTGGTATGTACCTCACAAGATATCTACAACTGGAAAGGCCACAGAAATACCTCACAAAGAGGATTACCAGCCTCAAACACATGCCTTACACAGACCTTCTCAAAAAACTCCAGCTTTACTCCGTCGCATATCGCCTACTCAGAGGTGATCTCTGCCTAACATACAGTGCTATGTCAAACCCGGAGCTGTTGGACATGCTCCACTTAAAGAAATCCCAATCTTTTCGAGCTACATGCTCTAGGGACCTAAACCTTGTCACCACAATAAACAGAACATGCTGGAGGAATAGATTCCTGTCCCAGAGACTTCCCAAACTCCAGAATAAACTACCTATCTATATCAAACAAAGCTCCTCATTAGCACTCTTCAAGAAAAATCGTGATGATTGGAAGGGAAATAGGAAATTCATCCCGGGGATCACTTCTGTGTCTCTGCTCGACAGTGGCACAGGAAAATACATTTCTTGGGTGGCAAAAGCCAGGGTACCTTTTTGGCTGGGCTTGTATAGGCCCCAGGGCCAGTAGCCTAGTACCTACCTATGAATCTATGAACTTATGAACCTTTGAGCCTTGCCTAAAAAAGGTAATATGGAGACAGCAAGAGCCTTGGCCAGTATTCAGAAGCATAGGCATGACAGGTGCAAACCATTTATAGCGAAGGAACAAGGCTTGTCTATCATGTCATCACAGACAGACAGAGACTGGATCCCTTTGAATGACACCAGAAGCACAGCCAATTGTTGAAGTTTATCGTCTTTCTGTTATATTGCAGTATCATGTAAGTGAAGGTAAGATGCTACTCAATGTCAGGGTCATACCAGCCTGGGCTACATGATCATAGAGCTACTATATATCTCTTGTCATGTTGTCCTCTGAGGTATGTCTCAGATCATTCACACTGACATGTGCAAAGAACAAGTCATATATGTACCTGTTCTGGAGTGATGTAACTGCTTGTGTAATGTGGCGGATCATAGCACCTGACAGACAACTGACAGTAACCTTCCCCTTGTCCAGTCGCGTGAGTGAAACATCTGTGTGCCTGACTATGGAGTCACCTATTACTAGTGTGTTGGGTATGTTGTTTTGCCTTAGGGCCTGTTGTGAGGCACCGTGCTTTGGTGTATTATGTGTTTTCTGGCGTGTGCTTGGAGGTGCATGTTGCTTGCTTGTCTGCTTAGGAGGACACTCTCTCTTTTTCAGATTAATAGTTTTATTCTCTGAGTATGGTAATATGTATTTATGTGTGTGTTTTGCCGGTGCTTATATTGTAGGTCTATGTGAGACTGTTGGTGTTGTGGTTGTATGACCCTACTCCTCTTGACTCTATTGTCCAGTATTGGGTTGACAGAGCTTAGCCAGCGGTTTGACCCTGTGTGTGCCAGCATGTGGTGCATCAACCCATATATGATATGGTCATGGTCTATGCATACAAAACACTCACAATACACCTAGTATGATAAGCCTGCTGAGGTTAGCAAATGTGAAAAAAAACCTTTGTGCAAACTGTCAGCAAGTAATGTCTGTATTGCACCCTGTAACTCCATATTGCTTGCTGAAGTGTAAAGACATACTTAGTTTGGATTAAGAACCCACACTTGCCAACTGTGTGTGTGTGTGTGTGTGTGTGTGTGTGTGTGTGTGTGTGTGTGTGTGTGTGTGTGTGTGTGTGTGTGTGTGTGTCTGTCTCTCCCTGTGGAGAGAGCAACCTTTTTGGACACTACTCACACCCCTTAAAAGTGGTATACTCATCTTTGTCAAGTCTGATGATGTCACCATCCTACAAATATACCTGTGGAAAGGTGAACCCCCAGTAATGTGTATAGCATGTTGTCTAAATGCGTACTGCTGTAGTATCATAATGTAGTTAGGTAGGAGTTTGATTTCTGCACTTGCTGAATGTGTGTGTCTTCCTGGGAGGAGCAACGTTTTTGGAGACTACTCACACCCCTTAAAAGCAGTATACTCATCTTTGTCGTCTGATGATATCACCATCCTACAAATATACCTGTGGAAATATTGCATTCTAGTAATGTGTATAGCATGTCATGTAAATGCATACTGCTGTAGTATCATAATGTAGTTAGATAAGGGTTTGATGCCTGCACTTGCCAATTGTGTGAGTGTGTGTGTTGCCCTGGGGAGGAGCAGCCATTTTGGAGACTACTCACACCCCTTAACAGTGGTATACTCATCTTTGTCAAGTCTGATTATGTCACCATCCTACAAATATACCTGTGGAAAGGTGAAATCCCAATAACGTGTATAGTGTGTCGGGTAAATGTGAACTGCTGTAGTATCATAATGTAGTTAGGAAGGAGTTTGAATCTCGCACTTGCTGAGTGTATGCGTTCTAGGTGTGTGACACCGTTGGTCAATGTGGAGTGGGTTTCGATTTTTCTAGTGTATGACATATCACAATGACAACTGTATGTGCATTACACATGTAAGGCAGCTGTGGGGCAAAGCCATATACATACATGTGACCTAAATTATTTCATAATTGGGTACTCTGCTTTCTCCATGAAAGCATCTGTTATCTTTGCCAGAGCGTGCTGGTGCTTTCACAACCTTAGGTCACTTCTGTATGCTTGTGACAAGCTTAGCCACTGCAGTGATCCCTGGGTTACGTCTTCTTTTTCACATCCACTCATCACGGTTTCTATTGAAGATTGTGAGTGAGGGTTTATGCTTGAGGTATATTTGAATCCAGTTCCAAAGCAAGCAAAGTCTGGCAAAGATGACTAATTATTATAGGTGTGCTACAACCTCTGTGGATCTGCATGCAAACCCTTTATTGCTTATGTGCTCCACAGAGGGATTGCCAAAACCCTTTGGTAATGTGATTTATCAAAGGAGAGATGACTAAACACATGGCTCTATGTATACATTAGTACCTATTCCACATTTTGGGGGCTACTACCTATGTGGTATTCTGGGGATACTTTGTTTTCTAAAAGTGGATAACTATGCTTTCTTTGGCTTATATCTTTACAGCATGAGTTTGACACCAGGTATCTGTCTCTATGATACCCTTTTGGAGGATGTGTGTCATTTGGAGAATAAAGTATAGCCCACAGTATGCATTTTCATCAAACATGGGCAGACATAGCCCTACTGTGTTTGCTTGTAACTAAGAAAGCTATATGCCAAACAGGAGTGGTCCCAGGACTGAGTGCAGGTGAATACCACTTGTTACTGGCATAGAATTGTACATGGAGGCTGCAAATGTTACTGTGTGTCCTACATCTGTGCGTCAGTTGTCAATCCATCATCTAACAATTGTTTATGGTCAGTCTGTTGAGGTTATGTATAATACCAGAATGTGGGATGGGTATGAAATGCTGGTGAGCTATACCTTGGCTGTATGGACCTCCTCTCCCTCGCCTATAACCTTATTAACTGGCTTGAAGTCTACTAGGTGTAGGAGCCATGATCTGGCCTTTAGAGAACCTAAGTGGGTATGGTGCAGGGTTTGCAGGCTCACAATGTCTCTGTTAATGAGTTCCATAATGCTGTGCTCCATAGCCTTCCAGATAACATTTGTCTGGCTTATAGGGTGAGAGTTTCCGGGATCTGTTGTAGTTCTACCCTTAATCAATTTACGTTAACATTTGCACTGGGTGTGATGAGGATATTAGAGGGTCAGCCCAGGTTTGAAGGTTAGTAGACCAAGCCAGATAGGCAGGATTACATTGGTTTGTACACATGCTGAGGAGGGATGCAGAGTATATTGTGAAATAGATGCTAAGGATGAAGTCACCAGGTAACAGGAAAAGAGGAATGCCTAAGATGAGGTTTATGGCCGTGGTGATAGAGGACATGCAGGTGGATGGTGTGACAGCGCAAGATGCAGAGGGTAGGAAGAAATGGAAACAGATGATCTACTGTGGCGACCCCTAATGGGAGCATCTGAAAGGAGAAGAAGAAGAAGACTTAGCTCAACCCTTGTGGACTGTGAATACCATTACTGTGCGTCATTCCACAAGTATGTCACCTGTATAGAGGCTGCATCTGGACAGAGTGTTTAGGTGAGTGGTGACTTCATATGTTAGCTTGTGTATGACACAGCCAGGGACACTGTCCAGTACCATTGCCACTGTGATTTGGACTTTGGTAAAGAGATGTTTTAACTAGAGTGTCTGTGAATCATCAGGTTTTACATTCTTCAGGTCTGGAAATGTGGCCCTTGTGTAATGGCAGGGTGGTGAAATCCGCATTCAAACTGTCTGACAAGAAATTGGTAATGGCTGTCAGATAAGTGTACTTTGTGACCATTTACATTAACTGTGACCCAATCTGAGATTTCCCCATGTAGATTATAAACAACACTAAAGAAAGCTTTAGTGTTGTCTTTGGAATCCTTGCCATTTTGTATTCTGAAGCTTGCCTTATATGTTTAATGAGGGCTGGTATTTTCCCAATGATACTGACCAGAGTGGTTACCCCTTCTTGGTATGTAACTCTTTTTTGGTACAACTTCACACCTTCTATTATATATTTAGTTTATGGCAGGGGTCCATGAGACTAATGCACTTTTACTGTATAAGGGAGAATTTCTTGTGTTTGTGATAGCACGGTCCATGCAACCCTGTAGGTGAACAGTGAGCATTACTAAAGGATTACGCAGCTGAGACAGTGTTGACCTTAGTAATGCAAACCAATGACAGATAGCAACAACAGCATCCCCCACAGCACAGTGTTAACCCATGTCATACACACACATGTGTACTCAAGTTCCAAAATGTGTGTAGTGCAATGCATACTGGCCACCAATAGAAACTATGAAGTGTTAACACTGGCCAATACAGGGCATGTCACCCTGCCCATGTGTCCAATATGCATGTGCATGCAGACAGTGCACCTCCCCAATGTTCACAAATGGACACCTGCAAACGTGTGTTGCACACACCCCACACTTACTGTCCACTGTATAATGCATGCTGACACAACTACACACATCAGCCAAGTGGCACATGGGCAAACAAAACACAATTGGAATGAACACTAGTGAAAACAATACAGCATTGCTAATTACAGCTTTAATTCATCATGCCTGCTCAGCTACACCTTCAAGGATATCATTACACTTTACTGCTGACAACATGCTACACATCCAACCATTGCTATACTTTATTAAAGTCACCCTGTGCATCAGCACCATGTTAGCCTGTTCCTGCATCAATGTTACAGATGACAGGAGGTGGCACAGGTTTCATCATATGCACAGGATGTGTTGTTGGTTTGCCAGAGGCCTATACTGAGCCATAAAATCGACATGTGTGAGTGAGTGTGTGTGTGAGGGCCATGAGTACTGTTATGGGCCAATGTTGATGTCATGTGTGTGGGTATGTGTTTGCCCTAGGTTTCTGGTTTATGTGTGTGTCTGCATGCATACAGTTCCACCATGTGGCTGCCATATCCGGGGATTTGTGAGACAGCTACAGACTGTACCTGGCAGGCTTTACATATCACCGTCTCTGGCCGCAGATATGGAACCTGTGCCTGGCAGGGGTGCTACAGATAGTATCAGGTACTAATCCAGATTGGGTACTATCCGAAGAGGTTGACATATGTCCACTGGATCCAGGTCCCTGCTGGGACTGGCCAGAGCCACGTGCACATGGTCTGCTAAGACGGTCTATGGACAGCCCCCCAACATTGCTGGGGCTGGTACTGGCACTACAGGAGCAGCTGTGATTTGGTGGACGTCCACGGTGACTTCCAGCTGGTGATGTTGCTGGCATACATCCATGTCGCCGTCTCAACCATTCCGCACTGTCCTGACACATGGACATGACATTGTGGAGGACATCCAATGTCTCACCCTAACGTTTATCAATGACCTCAGTGTAGTTATGTATGGCACCTGCTAGGTCATGGATACTGTCATTTACATAGGTGTAATGAGCACTCTGTGCCCTTAGCCCCTGTCTGGTGTACCGCTCCATTCGTGTCTGTGCCTCCATGACAGTCTGGAACATGCATGTGGTTGAAAGAGTTGTGGCACATCTTCCAGGGGCATGATGACCAGCAGTGCTCTGATAAGAACTCCTGGGCATCTGCCTATGTAGTACCATTCCAGACATCTGGCTATGGCTGCTTTGTCCTGATGCATGTGCCATAGATACCACACTGTCCTGGCCAGTGTCATTTGTACACTGTCCCTCAGCTAAGGGCAATGGTGATGATGGCTGTATAGGCAGTATGGCTGTGTGCATGGATGGGGTAGAGACTTGTGTACTGTCAATTGGTGGCCCAACAACAGACCCTGACAAACCTGCCTGTGCCTCAACACACCTATCCTCATGATCACTGTCTGTCTCAGTGACATCAGGTTCCCTGCTGTACTGAACCAGCTCCACTTCGCCACCTGTGAGAGGAAAACAGGAAACTCACTTTAAGACCTGAACATGGCTTCAGACCACATGCACACATGTGCACATGCACACATGCGCACATGCACACATGCACACATGCACACATACACACATGCACACACACATCAGCAGCACGCTGACGGACATGTCTGAGAAGGTCACTGCAGTGGTGGCGTACCTGTTCATATGTCCGGTTATGCAGGCCTGTCTCATTGACCCTGCGGACAACATCTTGCCACATTGCAGTACGCTCCTGCTGGTCCTGGCTGGTTCGTGAGAACATGAGACGGTAGTCCTGAATCATACTGCTAGTAATGATATCATCTTCAACACTACTGTAACTTGGGTTCCTGTGGTTGGCCATGATCCCTGGAAGACATAAATACAAAAATATGTCTGAGCAAGTCATATGGCACATTTAACATTATACAGTACAGATATCACTGAACTGCCATATATAGCAACCTATAAGCTAATCGAGAGTGAAACACTGTAACTGCCACTTATCACTGCTCACCCCACAACTGCTTGAAAGTGCCTTGCTCACTCTCTATCTAATGAACCATGTTCTGCACAGCAACAAAATAAAATCACTATATAAGACTATACAAGAGTACCTGGCACACTGTATGCAACACGATGCACCACCTAGCCACTGCAGATATACATCAAGCTGATGTGTAAAGAAATATATCATCCATCACAATCAGTGTAAGGTCCAGTAAATGTATTACTATTACACCACACAACTTGTTAATGCCAAACCCATGGCCAAAATATGTGCACAATTGGGAATATAGGTCACATACTGCTGTAGTACACTATGAATGTTTCTAGACACGCAGTTATATGTATTACCACACATATGTCAAAGGCCATGTTACAGACATACCCACACACACACATCATACATAATTACAGGACACAGAGGTATGACAGCCCAGATAAGTTTTCAGTGTGTACTATACTGTACTGTGTGTCAGTACTTACACAACCTTAATCTTGAGAAATGTAATCTGTGATGAATACAGGGACCATACAAAACAGTGGCTGCAAGCAATGTGGACATACACCATACTTTGCTGTACAGGCCCAGGGCTTCAATTAGTACTACAGTACACACAGGATTTACATTCAACATCGGTACCAATCAATAATCATAGATGTAGTGCTTTAGCCTCCAATGACACACCCTAGTTAAAACCAAGGGACTTAATCACACTGTATGCAATAGCACTTATTCTGCCTAGCAACAGAATACACAGCTTTTGATAGGATCAAAGCAAGGACCCATAATACCATAACATAACAGTTTCCCACTAAGCTATCCCACAGATACATATCTTTGACGTATTCACAAATATATTGACCATCACAGTCAGTCAACAGTACAGAGAATCTATTGCAACAACTAGATGTAGGTGTGTATGAGTATATATAACTATATATGTGTGTATATATATATATATATATATATATATATATATATGTGTGTGTGTGTGTGTGTGTGTGTGTGTGTGTGTGTGTGTGTGTGTATATATATATATGTGTGTATATATATATATATATATATATATATATATATATATATATATATATATATATATATATATATATATATATGTGTATATATATATATATATATATATATATATATATATATATATATATATATATATATGGATCTAGGACATTTCACCGAAAGTTAAATTACTGTGCATTTTTCACCGAAAGCACAATTCACCGAAAACACAATTCACCGAAACACATTTCACCGAAAATGGTATATGGCCTTGTCCCCACTGTAGTGCGTCCCTGGAGTTGGTATATATAGTAGGGGGGGTGTGGGGGGCACGGACCCCCACAACACGGGGTGTGGGAAGCATAGCCCCCCACATATTTTAAATGTGTTACACTATATACATGCATACTTGCAATTGCAATCTATTACTCTTATCTGAACATGATATACACTTGAAATATGTGGTGGGCTCCGCCCCCTACACCCCCCAATGTGGGGCCGGTGCCCCCCACACCCCCCTACTATATATACCAACTCCAGGGTCGCACTACAGTGGGGGCAAGGCCAAATACCATTTTCGGTGAAATGTGTTTCGGTGAATTGTGTTTTCGGTGATTTGTGCTTTCAGTGATTTGTGTTCAGTGTTATGAGTTTCGGTGAAATGTCCTAGATCCATATATATATATATATATATATATATATATATATATATATATATATATGCAGGCACATATACATTTCACCTTTCATAGTGAGAATATCAGTTATACAAAGGATGTAATGTGTACAGTAATGTAATAAAATTGCACAGTCGTGGGATAAATGCATTGAAGGTGTTCACAGCCCAGGTAGCTTTAGCAGGCCTTACAGGCTTCAACATTGAAAACTGAACAAACCACCCACAGTGTTTAACTACCACATGTCATATACCAGCACTGTATGCTGTCTTGTTTGTCACACACTAAAACGTACATACAAATATGCGCATACTAACCTTCACCAACATATATATCTCCCCCCTTCGCAAACAGTTGCAATATGTCCCCTGCTCTATGCACATATACAGATGTGAATATATATGACACATATATATTTCTCCGTATGTGTTTGGCATACACACACATGGTCCACACTGTTGTAAGTCCCTGGACCTCACAGCTGAACTGTTGGGCCTTGCTGCAACACAAACAGGTGTCACATATGAACACAGACTGACATTAGGGGGGTATATATGGCAACAGATGCTAGATAAACATACTAGACTGATACAGTAGTTGCCAATGCTAAGCTACACTTTAATATGACTATCATGCGTGTGTTGATTTGTCACACCCATGTTTATATAATGTCAGCTCTAGTCCCCCCAACAGCCATTGGCGACACTACTGTACAGAACACAGATAACATGGATCAGATCTTTGACATTTAATGCTGAGCTACACATTTCACAGGTATGTCCCACTGCTCACAGGTACACACAGTATTGTCCATAGCAGTAGTTAAGCAGAACATCTATGCATAAAGAAGTACTGCTGCCACATATGAATGTTTCACATTATGTAGACTATTCTTCAATAACATCTACTGCATGCCAGTAAATACATATGTGTCACATACCTTTCCTTTGTATAATTTGGTAATATTTTTTTTTCCTTTTCTCTGTCTCTCTCTCTCTCTGTCTCTCTATCAGTCTCTGCAATAGCATGATTGAGTTTGTTGGCAGAGATTACAGCCTGCTTTTGTAGGAATTTACACATGAGCATGTGATGGCCTCTGCACCAATTAGTGGCCACCATTTGCTAATTGCATGCAGCCAGCTGTGTAGTAAATGCAGTAATCACTGTCACAGCAACCCAGTACTATAAACTGCTGACTCATGTAGGCGTGGCCCTTTCAGTTTTCTAAGATGGAGATCATCCTTGTTTGGTGTGGACACCATTGTTTAAGACAGAAGGTTGGTATAGTTCTTATATCAGAAGACAGGTGTGTAGCCAGAGATTTACATTTTGTACTCAGACCTAAGGTTGCTGCTTCCAGTACTCACTTGTCAGTGTAGAAATGTACTCACCCCTCAAAATGCTACCCCAAGATGCATGGAAAGATGTACTTTATTTTCAACTGTTACAGTTAACTGCCATACAAAGCTAGTTATAGAGATGTATTCCTTTGGCACAAGAATTGTTTGCGAACTGCTATACTGTGAATATTCATTTACTCAGTTCTAAACAGTTTGTGCTTTTTTAGAGTTGACATTAGCACAAGCTGCTCAGAAAAACTGGACACATTTCAGTACTGTGAGTACGCTTACCTACATCCTTGGTAGACCCTGCACACACAGGTATATTCTACATTTGGGTAGGGTTGCAGAAGTACAGAGAGCGTAAGTAGTATTGTGTGGATTTTATCTTGCTGGACTTACAGGTTGCTGTGTACATGTTAGTTTATCAAGACAAGTAGTCTGTCTGCGTAACTCCCAACTGTGGACCTATCCACATGATAGCCAGAGAATAGCCTGTTATTTTTTGTCTTTGCACCACACAGGTCTTTTCAGCAACTGAGCAATGGCATTCTTACAGTTGGTTGCTACCAGTACATGGCTACATCCATTTGTATTTCAGTGTTGTATTCCTACATAAGGGTATACTTCCAAAACTCCTTCCAAAGCTATTTGCACAGTGTGTAACAGCAGAAAGGCTAATATGCCTCTGTGTTTCTGCCTCTGCCAGACCTCTCAACCAATCAGGTACATATTTGAACAGACTCAGGGAAAAGTCAAGAAAAAGTCAGAGACAATCAGGGACACCTTTAAAATATTAGTGTCATTAAGTTGAAACATTGAGAGAATCATAGCATATGAATTAATACACCTTTTCTGAAGTAAAAGAAGTGTCTAACTCTTAATTATTGTCATTATTCATTAAGTGTAATTCACCACATTTCTGGCCAAAGTCAGTAGTTTTAGGAGGGATTCAGAGGGGCAGAGCTAAAATTTGTGTCAAAATCAGGGACATCCCTGAAAATTAGGGACAGTTGGGAGGTATGGCCTCTGCCCTAAACAGATATGCCAGTGTTTGTCCTGCTGTAATACTGTGTGGGGTTGTAAAGTGATGGTGTAACATTATTTCCTGCTAGAATGGCTGCTTCTCTTATCACCACAGTCATGTAATGTAATCCCACAACAACTGTTGGTCAACATCCACAGAACAAGTTGTGTGGTATGGTATTCCTAATTTTCCTTTACATTCACTCATTCTGATGCATGATATAATTATTTAAGTACCAACTTGATGTATATCTACCGTGGCTTAGTGGTACTTCATGTTGTGTAGTGTGCAAGGTCCGGGGTTCGAGACTTACAGAGGTGTTTTATTTTGCTCCTGAGCAGAACAAGGTACCTCACATACAGAGTGATTAAGGCACTTTTAAGCCGTTGTAAGCAGGTTTGCTTGGGTTGCGCATTGCTTAGCCAAGCGCAAACTCGTGCAAACCTGCTAACTACTGCTTAATAGTCCTTACGCCCACTCACCCCCGCGCTAATTTCTTTGAAAGAAAAGAAAAATGTGGAGCTAGGAAAGTGGTGAAAAAGGGGCACAAAGAGGGAAAGACAGTATGGAAAATAGCTTGGGATGTGCAGGATGGGTGTAGGGAAGGTCCATAGCTGCCCGTTTCTTCAACAGCAACAGCTGTGCATATGCAATAAATTTAGAGGCAGATATGAACCCTTCAACCCCTGAGAGAGCGGTGAGGACAACAAAGTATGTTGTAATGCCAATTAAATAACATTTCACGTGTCCAGTGGACATGTGTGCAAAATGGGCAGCTGTGTATGGGGTGTAATTTTTTTTTGGGAGCAGATTGCCTTTTTTTTTCAGGTGAGAGTGGAATGTGGGGTAGGGGTAGTAGGTATTTTTGGGGAGGTAGGTTGGGGGTGGTAAACAGACAAGACAAACAAGATGCATACAGGGGCAGTATATGACACATGTGGTGGGTGAACACCTTTGACAGGGAGGGATGTTTGGAAATCGCAATCCCATGAGCCCCCAGATGGAAACAGTGGGACTGAGGTCCCCACCCATGGGCAGTCACCACTGCACCTTCACAGCCCAGAGGGTGACTGTCCTGTGGGCTGTTTAGGAGGGGCAGGCTGACACGGCAGTTATGCCATTTGGGCCTCAAACTGCTGTAGAGGTTATGCAGCAGAACATTCAATCTCTCTACGCACCACAGCCTGGACCATTCGAAGGGTGATAGGTGCTCCTCCGCCCATGCTTGCAGAGGGGGGCCTAGGCCCATCTCATGCAGCCCTTCCACCCAAAGGTGGCACAGGCCCAACAGAGGAGGAGGTCCCAGGCTGGGCACCAGATCTGCTGGTGCTAGGTGCCATGGCCAGCTGAGGTCGGACTGGTGGGTCTGCTGGGACCGGCCTTCCCATACAAACTATGTTTTAGAGAGTTTAATAAAGATATGGGTTAGTAACAGTCAACAGCATTCCCAATTAGTTATAACAGTATGCAGAAGTATTCCCATTAAACCAACACACCAGATTTTCAACAGTTAAAAAGCAAGAATAACACACGCATATATGGAACATTAGTGGACATTACAACAGCTTGCAAGTTGAACTGATGGCAACAGGCCACCAATATTGTGGTATTTTAACAGGCCACATGCATAGAAATAAATGCAAAGATTTATAAACCAATAGGACATATGTCTCAACAAATGTTTTGAGATTAGACATACCGATTGAGGTGTGGAATTGCATTTTATGCACATACAGTAGGGTGGGAAAAGATAGCTCAGTTAACAACTTATATATCCTTCTAGGTTTCACTACATTCCTATTAACTGCAGTTATATGTCCCTTACATGTATTATTACACTACCCAATGTCCTTATATTGTGCAATTGGATTTTGTTAGATCATTATATACATGAGCTGTATCTTACATACAAACTGTCCAAGATGCAGATGTTACTGCAACATATTTTGAGATTTGCTCACACACACTACTGCTAAGATGGCACACTGACAGATCTACTTTCATATAATTATCTAGATATGTTCAGGTGAAAGTATCAGTTATATTTTAACAGCTCCCTACATTTCTGGCAGCACACTGACATTTCTGGGGAACACAATACCAAGCTACTCATGTGCCAGATTAACCTGTACATGCTGGCCATGAACCAACAGTTGAGGGCTGTACATATGCATACAAGATACTGTCACTCCCTTCATCCACGTTATATGGGCCTACCCAAGTGTGGGTTGACACTGCTTAATACAACACTGCTATTTGTAGAATGCAACAGTACAACAACATATCAAAGAAAATGACACAGATGCACTCCATGAATCATACATTTATTAAAGGATTATTACACCTTTATTTATTGGGTTAAAAGACTTTTTGAAGGCTCTCTCGTTTATTTTATATAACAGTACATGCAGAATAATTACTAACCTGCATCATGACGCAGCCTTTGCAGCCTATCTTCATGGGCTTGCTGGTTCATAGCCGGACACCTGCAGCTGTGAAGTAAATGCAGTGATATTGAGACATATCTATCCATAGTATAGACAAGCATAGCAATTCTTAACAAATTAATACAATGGCTACTTACTCAGTACTGGGGCATTAGGCATCGTACAGGATTCCTGGATCCACTGGTCCAGTTGATCCTCCCTACATTGCTTCAGGTGAGAATAATGATGCCTGACCTGCTAACCTGTCCAAAGAACATCAGTGGTACTGATGAGATCACGGGCAAGACTGTTCCAGGCCTCAGTTTTATATTGGGTACCCTGGTACTGGCCCCGCAGGAGTCTTTCCTCATGATTGTGGACAAGGAGCCAAACCATTACTTTGGACTCCTGGATGCCCCAGCTTTGTGCTCTAAATCGAGTGCCTTCTCCAACACCAGCCATGCTGACTGCAGAAGGAAGCTACAACCAGTTATAGCAAGTATTCCCACCCATGGAACTTAAATATGCCTAATTTCCCACACTTATTTGTGATTGGCCAGTTTTGGAATAACTCAGCTGTAGGCATGCCTGCTTAGCTGATGTTGGCAATGTTTAAAATTCCTTTGGTAGATATGTAATGGTTGAAAGTGCATGTTTGTGAAATGCTGTCATGGCTTAGTGGTTAAGTGCTGTGACTATAGTGCACAGAATCCTGAGTTTGTGCCCTGTCACTGCTTTTTATTTTCCTGCTGGCCAGGCCTGACTGGTTAAGGTACAATAAAAGGATTGAGCGTGTTTAACCAACTTTGCTCAACTTTGCCCAACTTTGCCCAACGTTGCTCAACATTGCTCGACGTTGCCTGACATTGCCCGACGTTGCGCTGGTTAGCGCAGTGCGCAGCTACGTGCAAATATGTTGCAGTTGCGCAACTGTATTTAAATATGCTCAATAATGGCAAAATGTGCTTAGCAGTGCTTTATATTCCTTAAAATAGGGTACTCATGCCTCAGAATGCATAACCATTTACCTTTATAAATATATATATATAAAATTTGTTCACTACTACATTTAACATTTCAATGCTTTTTACAAAACTTATACATAAAAAATGTCAGGAAATATTTTTGTATACAGATTTCCCACAGAAAATGGAACGTGCAGTAGTGGGACTTGAACCGGGAATGCCTCCTCTTTATGCGAAGGCTCTAACTGCTACACTATCGCTATTTTGCTTAATTTGCATATATTTTTCATATTATCCTCTTCTGGTGTCTAAGCTGCTAACTCTAGCTAAGCAATGGGCAACCCCACGCAAACCCGTGCAAATACGGGCAGCTATATCGGAAGAAGAAAAAATTATTTTTATTTTTAGTTTTGTCAGTTGTTTAACATATGGGGGAGTGTAGTGTTACATTGTGCACATGTGAGCAGACTCGCTCATGCAACTCGAAATTGCAGAGTTTCTTCCTTGCAGGGGCGTGGATTTTTGGACTGCTTGGCAGTCCGACATGCCCCCTACACTCATCCTCGCTCCGTGTAAGCTTTAGAGTTGAGGCAGCCTGCCCTCATTAATATGCATGGTGTGCTGCCATCATACTCTTACACTGGCGCTTCTGTGTAAGACAAATCTAGTCTTACATGGAAGATTAGTAAATCCGGAGGCCAGAGTATTACAAAGACATTTAGCTGGCAATGTTTATTTCTTGTTGTACCAAAGACTGATTTACAGGTTTGATTTTCTGTTGTGCTTCTGATTTCAGTGGATACTGTGGAATTTTATGGAGGGGTTTTGATGGATTCAATTTTATTTTTACAGGTTTTGCGGATTTTAATATACCTACTTCATTAGCATGTTTAACCCATAAGTTAGCAGGTACCTGCTGCAGCAGTTTTCATTTGCCTGTATTGTAATACTTCCCCCTCTGATTATGTTGGGACATCTAGATACACTCCTTCTGGTGTACAGTAAATGGTACAACCCAGCTTGCATAGAAGCTTTACTGGTGCAGCTATGCTCAAAGAAAAGAATGCCTTTCTTCAATCGGGCCTAAAGAAATGAGAATAGGTTTTAAAACAGGATACGTAACAGTAGCATTTGTTATACCAACTGTCTTTACTTTGTTTCGATACTGGTATTTAACTGTCTGAAGTAACTTTTAATACAGATCCAGTGTTGCAGTGTTGCCAGTTCCACCAGGAATAGAATTTGCTTTGCATTTATTTCTACTTTAACATAGGATCCTTTTTGATCCAGTGGCAGCAAAGGGATTAAGATTTATTTTTTGTTTTATTATCCTGCCATAGTCAGTACGGTGATTTGCAGCACTTAATAAGGATTTTAAGTCTTTTTCCTGCCAGTCTATAAGCACTTGCTTTATTTTATTTTGTACAGGGCTTGCAAACCCTGCACAAAGGCAGCTACAATAGCTGGTTTAGCTTGTATATTTGGGTCTGGTATTTCTGAATGTGTAGCAAACACTGCTTTAAGATGACTCAAATAATCTGCACAGGCTTTCTCTTTATTTTGCCTACATGCCTGACACACCTTTGTAATTTACCAATGCTATCTATCCTTTTAGCTATTAGTGCATTTCCTGTGGTAATAAAATGTGTTATTTTAGCCTTTTCAAGTAACTGTGTTCTTATTTCATTGGAGTAACTTCCTGAAGCAGCTGGTTTAAATCTGTCAAAGTAGGGTTGTGATAGTTTTTTTTCCCCTCCTTAAACCTTAATGGATTTTTTTTATAGTTAGAAAACATTTATAGTATGCACTTCAGCATTAGTCCCCCCCCCCCCAATTTTTTTAAAGGTGCAAAAGATCTTCTGCAGAGGCAATAGCCTCTTGTTCTACCCTATCATGTGAGCACTTTTGATGAGCCACAGGAGTGTCAATCACTAGTGCTCCTGTTGGAAAGGTAGAACTTGTTGAGAATGACAGGAAGAAGACGAGAGAAAAACCTTTTTAAGTGCAGATGCCTGGTCTAAAGATGAAAGTTGAACAGGGGAACTAAGTTCAGATATAACAGTACCACGCTGACATTGTGTTCAAAAAATGCAGAGGTCTGAGAAACAGCAGAATCTTGTACAGTAGCCACCTGTACCAGTATGTATGGGGGTGGGGTGCAGTAGCTGCTGGAGGATTGTCATTCTCTTTAGAAATCTCTGCGTTTTAGTCGTCCCCAGTTTCTTCCAAACCTTCCAAAACAGGATAAAGGGATCCCTTTTTACTGGTCTGTACTGCTTTCCTAAGATCTTTTATCTGTTGCAACAGTTTGTGCATCCTTAACCCCCTTAATACTGACTCTTTTTCCTTTTAAGAGCTTCAGTATACCAAGAATAAAATACTTATACCTAGCTTCCACTCACTACCATGTATACTACCCACTCACTCTTACTCCTCTATCTTCCCATTCCATCCCATTAGCCCTTCTAGCTTGTTCCACCTCCATATGTAGCTTCTGCTTTATATCTGAGTTTTTGCAATATTTGTATATAAGATTTAGGTATATGAGTTTAGAACATTATCTGTTTGAGCTTAGTACTATCTGTATATACATCCTACCTTTATTCTTAGCCCTTAGCTAGATATTGGTATATCTGTTCATTACTATGTTTCATATTGTATGTATAGCTAATGTTTGCTGCAGTATGTATTATTTGCTATCGGTATGTCTGTTCATTACTATGTTTCATATTGTATGTATAGCTAATGTTTGCTGCAGTATGTATTATTTGCTATTGGTATATCTGTTCATTACTATGTCTCATATTGTATGTATAGCTAATGTTTGCTGCAGTATGTATTATTTGCTATCGGTATGTCTGTTCATTACTATGTTTCATATTGTATGTATAGCTAATGTTTGCTGCAGTATGTATTATTTGCTATCGGTATGTCTGTTCATTACTATGTTTCATATTGTATGTACATGTAATGTTTGCTGCAGTATGTATTATTTGCTGTTGGTGTATCTGTTCATTACTATGTCTCATATTGTATGTATAGCTAATGTTTGCTGCAGTATGTGTTATTTGCTATTGGTATATCTGTTCATTACTATGTCTCATATTGTATGTATATGTAATGTTTGCTGCAGTATGTATTATTTGCTATTGGTATATCTGTTCATTACTATGTCTCATATTGTATGTATATGTAATGTTTGCTGCAGTATGTATTATTTGCTGTTGGTGTATCTGTTCATTACTATGTTTCATATTGTATGTATATGTAATGTTTGTTGCAGTATGTATTATTTGCTGTTGGTGTATCTGTTCACTACTATGTTTCATATTGTATGTATAGCTAATGTTTGCTGCAGTATGTATTATTTGCTGTTGGTGTATCTGTTCATTACTATGTCTCATATTGTATGTATATGTAATGTTTGCTGCAGTATGTATTATTTGCTATTGGTATATCTGTTCATTACTATGTCTCATATTGTATGTATATGTAATGTTTGCTGCAGTATGTATTATTTGCTATTGGTATATCTGTTCATTACTATGTCTCATATTGTATGTATATGTAATGTTTGCTGCAGTATGTATTATTTGCTGTTGGTATATCTGTTCATTACTATGTCTCATATTGTATGTATATGTAATGTTTGCTGCAGTATGTATTATTTGCTGTTGGTGTATCTGTTCATTACTATGTCTCATATTGTATGTATATGTAATGTTTGCTGCAGTATGTATTATTTGCTGTTGGTGTATCTGTTCATTACTATGTCTCATATTGTATGTATAGCTAATGTTTGCTGCAGTATGTATTATTTGCTATCGGTATGTCTGTTCATTACTATGTTTCATATTGTATGTATAGCTAATGTTTGCTGCAGTATATATTATTTGCTATTGGTATATCTGTTCATTACTGTCTCATATTGTATGTATAGCTAATGTTTGCTGCAGTATGTATTATTTGCTATCGGTATGTCTGTTCATTACTATGTTTCATATTGTATGTATAGCTAATGTTTGCTGCAGTATGTATTATTTGCTATCAGTATGTCTGTTCACTACTATGTTTCATATTGTATGTATATGTAATGTTTGCTGCAGTATGTATTATTTGCTGTTGGTGTATCTGTTCATTACTATGTCTCATATTGTATGTATAGCTAATGTTTGCTGCAGTATGTATTATTTGCTATTGGTATATCTGTTCATTACTATGTCTCATATTGTATGTATAGCTGTTTGCTGCAGTATGTATTATTTGCTGTTGGTATATCTGTTCATTACTATGTTTCATATTGTATGTATATGTAATGTTTGCTGCAGTATGTATTATTTGCTGTTGGTGTATCTGTTCATTACTATGTTTCATATTGTATGTATATGTAATGTTTACTGCAGTATGTATTATTTGCTGTTGGTATATCTGTTCATTACTATGTTTCATATTGTATGTACATGTAATGTTTGCTGCAGTATGTATTATTTGCTGTTGGTGTATCTGTTCATTACTATGTTTCATATTGTATGTATATGTAATGTTTGTTGCAGTATGTATTATTTGCTATTGGTATATCTGTTCATTACTATGTCTCATATTGTATGTATATGTAATGTTTGCTGCAGTATGTATTATTTGCTATTGGTGTATCTGTTCATTACTATGTCTCATATTGTATGTATATGTAATGTTTGCTGCAGTATGTATTATTTGCTGTTGGTGTATCTGTTCATTACTATGTTTCATATTGTATGTATATGTAATGTTTGCTGCAGTATGTATTATTTGCTATTGGTATATCTGTTCATTACTATGTTTCATATTGTATGTATATGTAATGTTTGCTGCAGTATGTATTATTTGCTGTTGGTGTATCTGTTCATTACTATGTTTCATATTGTATGTATATGTAATGTTTGCTGCAGTATGTATTATTTGCTATTGGTATATCTGTTCATTACTATGTTTCATATTGTATGTATAGCTAATGTTTGCTGCAGTATGTATTATTTGCTGTTGGTGTATCTGTTCATTACTATGTTTCATATTGTATGTATATGTAATGTTTGCTGCAGTATGTATTATTTGCTGTTGGTGTATCTGTTCATTACTATGTTTCATATTGTATGTATATGTAATGTTTGCTGCAGTATGTATTATTTGCTGTTGGTGTATCTGTTCATTACTATGTTTCATATTGTATGTATATGTAATGTTTGCTGCAGTATGTATTATTTGCTGTTGGTGTATCTGTTCATTACTATGTTTCATATTGTATGTATATGTAATGTTTACTGCAGTATGTATTATTTGCTGTTGGTGTATCTGTTCATTACTATGTTTCATATAGTATGTATATGTAATGTTTGCTGCAGTATGTATTATTTGCTGTTGGTATATCTGTTCATTACTATGTTTCATATTGTATGTACATGTAATGTTTGCTGCAGTATGTATTATTTGCTGTTGGTGTATCTGTTCATTACTATGTTTCATATTGTATGTATATGTAATGTTTGCTGCAGTATGTATTATTTGCTGTTGGTGTATCTGTTCATTACTATGTTTCATATTGTATGTACATGTAATGTTTGCTGCAGTATGTATTATTTGCTATTGTATGTATATTCAGTTGTTCTTCATGTACTCTGCTGCTCGTTTATTGTTCTGTGGAGCTTTTCTCCCTGGGTGTCCACTGAAAAATGACCTGTGTCCGGTTGGAATTTCCCGGTAAACAAATGTACATAAATATATACATTCTTATTATGCACCACAAAAGAAGTGGCCTTCCATATTACTTTTAATTTCACAGGAAATAAAAATATGACTTGTTCTGTTTTTGCCATAATTGTTGCCTTTTATTTGTAAAGGACTTTCATTGCTTGACTACTTCAAGAGGTAGCTCTGAAAAAAAAAATTGAAAAAGAAACACCGTCTAAATTTTATTTTTTTCTGATCGCTACAGACATTTTTGATAACTCTTGATAACTCATAAACTTCACTATGATAGTCCAAGGATTGCCACCTGTTTGATCTTTACTTTTAAAATTAGCAGAATGATAAAATTGATTGAAATCAATAGTGTTTGGTTCACTAGAGTTTGTGGCAGCTTTAAATACCTTCTAAATTACATTTTCCAAAACAATTTCTTTGTCCGACGCCTCAAGTACTCCTAATCCTCTTCATCCACATTTCAAAATCGGTCATCCTATTATGGAATATTTGCTGTTTATCTATAATGTCAGATATTTTCTCTCTCAATACACCACACTTGTGGTCATTAGCAGATATTTTTTCATTTAATTCAAAAACTTGATTTTGAAGTTTCTGCTGTTTCTCCAGCGTATTAATGTGAAGCTGCATTTGTGAAATATTACTGCCCAAAGTTTCTAACTTTTCCAGTTAATTACAAATATGTTGTAGTTTATCCATAAAAGAACTGAAAGACGCTAGCATCATTTTATTTTTTCTTGAAGGCTAGCTGAATTTCAAAACTCTGGCTGATAAAATTGTTTTTGAATATTTAAAGGAGAAAAGGAAACATCTACATTTGAATTTTTATCCCGTCTCAGTATGCTCAGTCAGTACTGCGGAGATATTTGTTTCAGCAGTTACATTTCTGGCTATATGATCACATGGATTACTATTATCTTCCCATTCAGCATCAGTTATACTTTCTGTAATAGCAACAGGATGGGGACTTTTGAACTTATCTTGCAATGTTTCTGCATTCCTAATTTTATTTTGGGATTTCATAGTTCTCATGATGTTATATTTAACACAATTTTTTCTGTTACTTTTGTGCAATTTAACCAAAGTGCTAATATCCTTAGGAACTGGTAAAGTATCCAAGTTAAACTGCATTTTCTCCATGCAAGATGCCATCCTGTCATTTTTTTCTTCTTCTCTTTGACATCTCTACCATAGTCTACCTCAGACAAGGAAGGGCATATTACTCATCACACATAGCTTGCATCTATTCCTCCCACTGTTATGAGTTGTCATTTGCAAGCATACGCACTGTTCTAACCAGACCTCATTTCTGTATGATCTTGCCATGCTCTATCCATATAAGGCCCAATTTAAGAAACATAGTTTTAAATATTTTCAATAATATAGACCCTAATTTATCACTTATTTATTTAACATTTGTTAACCAGGAAAGTCCAACTTGGAACAAAGCCAATTTTCAGTGGAGGCCCAGGGAGAAATGTTCCAGATGCTTGTCTTTGTAAAGTGAAAGGAAACCGGAGCACTTGGAGGAAACCCACATGAATGCAGGGAGGACATGCAGACTCCAAACAGAAGGCACCATAGCCAAGAATTGAACCAGAGAACCTCTTGCTGTGAGGTGACAATGCTACCACTGCACCACTGTGCCATGTTAGTTTGCTAACACTTCATAATCTGAAAAAAAACAGTATTTTGGCTGATTCCTCAAATAAAAAATAAAATTAGTTCTTCTTGCTGTTCAACCTCAGGTATATGTATGTCCAATTGACAGCCTAGAACATAAATTATATTTCAGAAATATTTATTCACTTAATCTCATAGGTATAGTCTCTCTTTTACTACATTTCTACTTCTAACCATTTAACAAGCTGGGATTAAAATCTCTTCCACATATAACAAAGAAATGAATGTATTCCAGACCCTCAATTATCCTATAATTGTTTTCTAGCAGCCAGTGCTGTAAATATAGAGAGAAATGTGCATAGACATTAATTTTCCTTAATTTATGCTCTTTATACTCAATATCAACTTTTAATATCCATCCTGGCGCTACAATATTAGCATGCAATATTTTATATCATAGTCTGCTTAAATGATAGTTCATCAAAATACACATTTGGCTTAAATGAACTAAACCTCTTCATTCCCAGAAATGTTTTCATACATACTTCAGCTTTGTTATCAACTTTTCTAGTGTCCTGAAATAAGAAAGCTATACTATTTAATGTTTTGATCCACTTAATTAGTGTCCAGCTATTCACATTATGTGTTGTAATTTTTATATCTTATGTTTACCTTTCCTTTGAAATTTCCATTTCCTGTTAGGTTTAGCACTATTTTTCTAAGTTATACTTCTTCTTCATGTTGATCAATCATTCCTTCTGCTTCTTCTTAGCTTCAGCCAAAACAGGATATTTATTTTTCCACAATAACAAAATTCCACAAAATACACCTTTAATACTAGGTTGAGTGGTATCTTCTTTGGACAATTCAACACCTTATGGATCCAGAGCTGGTGTAAGTACCACCTCAGAATTGTTTATTTGCTTGATATTTATTTGATTATTTCTTAGGGCAGTTAGCCCAAAGTGATCTGTCACTTCCCACCCCTTGTAAATTACTTACTACAATGTTCTTTATTATGCCATGTTTGCCATAATTTTTCCCATATTAACTTGAGACAGTTGCACTGGAAATGTGCTATTTCACTGCACACACAAAAAAAAAAAACAACTCCATTGTTTGTCCTGAATATTTTAATACATATTACTCATATAAATTTAATTTCCGATATGTTTCACATGTACATTTTCTATAAAGAAATATACTATTCCATTCATCAGCCAGCCCACATCCCCTAATCTGTCCTTTGTTGTATTTACCATTTGAACAAAGCTATTCTAATATCTCATCAGGAAATATATTTCTGGACAATAACTGTTAGTTGATCCACTTATTTAAATGTAAATCATATGAATTAAAATAAGACTTAGGTGCCCATGATTCTTTTTTTCCCTAAAATTTTCACTATAATTTATTGGTCTCTAAATATAAACCATACATGGCCTTTGGTGAAAAGTAAACAGATGCTCTGTTACTTCATAGGTTCATAGGTTCATAAACTTAATTCGAAAACTACTGTCTAGTCATTGGGGTCTATCATTTATCTGAAACAAAAAATTTCTTTGATCCATTTCTGCATTCCGTTACACACTCCACCTAGACTGCTGCTATAAACCACCGCTCACAACTTCTGCAAAGAATTGTTGCTTCCTTTCAATGTTTTATATGACTTCCTGTCTTCAAATTTTGCTAACTCTCCAAAGCCAGTTACAACCTAATATGTGACGGCATTACTAGCTTCATAGCTCCTGCCCTCACTGATATCTTAGACACCTACACTGGGATCTACACCAATGCCTTGTATAAGAATTTATACAAATGCATTGACTCAGCCATACCTGATACGACCAAAATAACAGCCTCAAAAAAGCACAAGTCTGCCTGGTGGACATCCGCCATTAACAGGTTATGCAATAAGAGAAAGAAATTGCTGTCCAAGAGCAGGAAGGAATGGTCTCTGAAATGGAAGCATTCTGTCCTTGGCTTAAACAAGCAAATAAGACACCTCGTAAGGCATTCTAAATCTAACTATGAATCCAAATTAGCCTCCTTCAGTAAGAATAAACATAAGGCCTTCTTTAGCTATGTCAGAAACCTTAAAGAAAAAAACCAGATCTGTGCAGAACTGGTCATTAATGGCACCACATATACTGAACCCACAGAAATAGCCAACCTGCTAGCTGACAGGTTCAATGAAAACTTTTCCCCCCGACCCTGTCACATATCCCTCAAAACCTGCCCTCCACCTAGTATCTCCAAGGAGCAGGTCATAAACACTCTCTCCAAAACCAAAAACACAGCTTCTCTAGTACGTGATAATATCCCAGGCTGTGCTCTAAATGGATTAAAACAAGAACTAGCTGCACCACTGGGTAATCTTTTTAACTTCAGTCTAAGCACTGGTTTTGTACCTGCTGAATGGAAAACAGCAACTATCATCCTGTTACATAAAAAAGGTGCCTCCACTGACCCTGGGAACTATAGACCCATAAGCTTGACCAGCCTAATCTGCAAGGGTATGGAAAGAATACTCATGGACCTGATCAACAAAGATATAGGAGACCTCCAAATGCTTGACCTGACCCAGTTTGGCTTTGTTAAAGGGAGATCCTGCCTCTTGAACTTGGTGGAATTCTTTGAGACAGTCATCAAAGCCCTGGACAAAGTCATATCCATACATATGACCTACCTGGATCTGGCCAAGGCCTTTGACACAATTCCCTACTCAGGTATGATTGATAAATTCACCCAGCTGAATATCAACCCGTATATTATCAGGTGGGTTGCAAACTAGCTCAAAGATAGAATGTACACAGTCAAAATAGATCCCTCCACCAAAACACTTGTAACCAGTGGTGTTCCACAGGGATCAGAGCAGGGGCCTCTGTTGTTTGGAATCTACTTCTTGGATGTACAGGCTAAAACAAAAGGCCTGTGGTTGACAAAGTTTGCTGATGATTGCAAAGTGGGTGCAGTCATTGAGTCCCCAAATGATGTCAACATCGTACAAGAGGGACTTATACAGACAAAAGACTGGTGCCAAAGTCATGGGCTAAAACTCGATGCAAAAAATGCATTATCATCCCCTTTGGCAAATGTGATGTTCCTGCAGATTATCACATTAATAACAACACCCTAAGTACTCAATCAGTGGTCAGAGATTTGGGCACACAGGTTGACAGCAACCTTGCCTTTGACCACCATGTCGCCACAGTAGTAAGAAAGGCTTTCTATGTCACCCACCTCATAAGTAAGGGCATTGTATCCAGAACAAAAGAGGTTATAACCCCCCGTACTCACTCATCAGGCCAGTAACACAGTACAATGCTACCTTTGGTATGTACCTTACCAGGCACCTACAGCAACTGGAAAGACCTCAAAGGTTTCTTACAAAGAAAATTCAGGGTCTTCAGCATATGTCATACATTAACAGACTGAAATTACTATCTCTTACAGACTACTCAGAGGCGACCTCTGCCTTGCATATAAAGCAATCTCAGAACCTGCTCTAATGGAAATGCTGCACATTTATAAATCAAATGGTATAAGATGCACTCGCTCTAGGAAACGCAGCCTAGTATGTGACATCAACAGGACATGCTGGAGAGACAGAAATGTCTCACAGTGGTTACCTCTCCTCTGGACAAACTTCAAATTCAAGTGAAACAGAGCCCCTTGCTGACCATGTTTAAGCATAATTTGGATGACTGGATGGGAATCTGCAAATTCACGTCGGGAGTTTCACCCATGTCCCTCTTGGACAGGGGCAGTATTTGTTGACTTAGTTTCACTTAATACCTTGATATTCTTGGGAAGAGGGGTTGTACTTGGCTAGGATTCTATGGGCCTCCTATGATCTTACTATCCTATGGATAAACTAATCACTTCTGCATCATTTGATATCTCCAGTCACTGAGCAATAAGGGTTATCCAATTAGCTGCAAAATTAAATCGTATGCGAATTCATTGAGCTTTACAAAATCCACATAGTTTTCAACTTTGTTAACAATCTTTGACCACGAGACATCTCCAGTGTGATCACCAACCACTTGATCAACTAATAAATGGATTTCTTGCATGCTTATACCACCAAAGTCTAGGGTAATCACTATCACATCAACAACCCGACCTCATTCAACAGCAGTTTCTGAGTTTTACTGTTCCAGCATAACACCTTACAGCAGTATCCTAGCAACAGCCTGGGGGAAGTTACCCTGTTCCCTGGCCAAATTTCTCCAAGTCAGTATGAATACGCCCTTGGGTCTCCCCTGAAAAGAGGTTGCTGGTCTAGTGGGATTAACACAAACAACAACCTGCAAATAAATAAAGTACATAAAATCACTTAGATAGGTCATAGGTCTCACCAGGTTGATTGCTCTTACAAAGATCTTCTCCATGGCCTCAGTTAGCCCTAGAGTCAGTCCTAGATTAAAAATATTTAACTTCAATACCATAAAATGTGCACATTCTTCCTTGTCAAGGGCTGAACTTTTACATGTAGTGTTTATTTCTCATATAAAAGCCTAGTACTTTCTGTGGTACCCTTCTCTCAATTTTCGTATTATTAAATTATGTATGTATTTGAATTTGATTGCAATGGAGGCCACTGTGTATAAATGCATTTGTGCAAGAGAAGGCATATACATGGACTAGCATTAAATGTAGGTATTATTTCTCCAATATCCAGTTTAGTGAAAAACATGACAGTAGGACTTGGTGTTGTGTGCTTATTACTATATAGATTTATACCACAGGGATTCCAGCTCATGCTGGTTACAGCCGGCGGTTCAGTTAAATTTCAAATTATTTAGTGCCATCTATGGACATGCACTCCAGGATGGGTTAAAGCATTCACATTAACACTGTGACACACAATCCACAATCAGCTGCATGATATTGTTGTCCTTCTGTCTTGCCCTTACATACATCTTGTTTCAGTATTACAGAATGCATTGTTCTGACATTAAAATTAATAAAGTGTGAATGACAGAACTTTTGAATTAAACCCATTATAGAACTTCTGAAGTCTGTGCATTGACTATTAAAAAAACACACGGGATCTGATACTCCAGATGTGTAATGTGAGGACTACAGAAGTGCACCTGACTGGAAATATGCCTACTTCTGACAACCAAACAACTGTTGCAGTATACATCTTTCCTTTACTTGAGTAATAAGAGGCAGGGACGGTTTTGTGTGGAATAATTTCTGATTGCATTAATTGGTTTAATATTTTCGATGCTAACTAATGAGTGCAGAAGCAAAGCTTCTTTGCTCGACCAATGGCAAAGTCTTAGTGCATAATTAGTTTCTGAAATTTTGCCATTTGATGGGACGTGCCATTTTTGTACAGTTGTTCCAACCCACTGAATGTGCTCCATGCCAACTGCCATGCAAATAATTGCAAAATATGTATTTGTCCATCTGTGACACGTTGTTGTTTTAACTGACATTATTGTTTTATATAGATAAAGGCAGATGATCCACCAATATAGAATACCTGGCTTAAATGGGATGGTTTAATGAATAAAGCTTTCGGGTCTACACCCTTCATCAGTATAACACTACAACAATACTATTACATTTAAATAGGAGACATCATCAAATCACATGCTTCAGCCCATCCCTAATCAAACACACAAAGAAACTTAAAGAAACAGCACTATAGGTGTAACCTATGTGTTATAAATATTAAAAACAAAATATAAAAGACTTACTATCATAGTAATGGTCTAATAGACTCTATACATCTAAGTGTAATATAATAATATACACACATATATATAATTAATTTACTCATATCTAAAATATGCAATAAAAATTGCAGTATAAATGCAACAAATGCAATAAATATAATAAAAAGAATCTTTATATAGAAACAATATGATATACTCATCTAAATTTGCATACATAATTAACTAAAGAATATATACAAAAGTATAGCCATAAAATTTATAACCTTTCTCTTTGTTTTTTAACTAATATTGGTTTCAGACTAACAGCCTTATTTAACCCAGGGGAGACGTCTGCCTGAAGTCTAATAATCCATTCTAACTCTTTCAGTTCTAGGAAATTATTACTATCTCCCTTCCTTAGACTAATATTTACTACAGCTAATACTCTAAATTTAAATACATGATTTTCACCTTTTTCTATAATATGTTTGCTTAAAGCATTCGTTACTACTCTCCTCCTGATTTCTGATTTATGTTCTGTTATTCTCTCTTTAAGCTTTCTAATAGTTTTACCCACATAAAATGAAGAGCATGATACACATGTAGCCAAATATACCACCCTTTCTTCATTACAAGTTGTTAACGTGGTCATTCTAATAATTTCTCCATTAGTAGGATGTTCAAAAAAATCACCACCTTCAAATAAATCATTACAGCAAGAGCAGTTGTAACATTTCCTTATTCCCATCAATTTATTAGTCTTAGGCTTAGTATGGAAGTCTTTATAACATAATTTCTGTTTTAAAGTTTCGCACTTCTATATGAAAAACTAGGTTTATCACCTACTATGGATCTCATTTCAGGCATGGCTAATAGAATCGGCCAATTCTTTTCTAGTATAGCACTTACATTACATGTATTTAAATTATATGTGGTCAGATATCTAGTTAACTTTATAACTTTACACAAATTGTCTCTCCTCATCATTATACCTCCTAGCAATATTGGTTTAAATTTCATCTGTCTCTCATTTTTTACTTCACATAATGCTTTATCAATAAGTTGCTTTGGGTAACCACTCCTTTCAAACTCTTTCGCCATACTTTCAGTTTGTACATTAAAATTAAGCTCATCAGTATTTAACTTACTTAGCCTAATAAATTGTGCTTTAAGAACTCCTCTAAATATATGGGGTGCATGCATGCTATCCTTACTTATGTATCTCAGTGCGTCAACATCTTTTTTATATACTTTAGATTCCAATTTGTTATTACTCTTAAATAATGTTACATCTAGAAAACTAATGTTATCACAAGATGCTGTCATTTTAAACCTTAGAAAGTCTGTTGACTCATTCATGTATTGCAAATAATTTTCCAACTCTGAATGGGAACCTTTCCACAATACAAAACAGTCGTCTACAAACTTTTTATAAAAGACGACTTTCTCATTCATATAATTGAGTTTGTTTAGTATTACCTCCTTCTCCCATTCATGTAGCACTAAGTTGGCATAAGTGTTTGCCACTGGTGTGCCCATTGCAACACCCGTTAGTTGAGAGACAGACAAAATTTAAACCAATATTGCTAGGAGGAATAATGATGAGGAGAGACAATTTAAAACAGAAATTATGTTATAAAGACTTCCATACTAAGCCTAAGACTAATAAATTGATGGGAATAAGGAAATGTTACAACTGTTCTTGCTGTAATGATTTATTTGAAGGTGGTGATTTTTTTGAACATCCTACTAATGGAGAAATTATTAGAATGACCACGTTAACAACTTGTAATGAAGAAAGGGTGGTATATTTGGCTACATGTGTATTATGCTCTTCATTTTATGTGGGTAAAACTATTAGAAAGCTTAAAGAGAGAATAACAGAACATAAATCAGAAATCAGGAGGAGAGTAGTAACGAATGCTTTAAGCAAACATATTATAGAAAAAGGTGAAAATCATGTATTTAAATTTAGAGTATTAGCTGTAGTAAATATTAGTCTAAGGAAGGAGATATTAATAATTTCCTAGAACTGAAAGAGTTAGAATGGATTATTAGACTTCAGGCAGACGTCTCCCCTGGGTTAAATAATGCTGTTAGTCTGAAACCAATATTAGTTAAAAAACAAAGAGAAAGGTTATAAATTTTATGGCTATACTTTTGTATATATTCTTTAGTTAATTATGTATGCAAATTTAGATGAGTATATCATATTGTTTCTATATAAAAATTCTTTTTATTATATTTATTGCATTTGTTGCATTTATACTGCAATTTTTATTGCATATTTTAGATATGAGTAAATTAATTATATATATGTGTGTATATTATTATATTACACTTAGATGTATAGAGTCTATTAGACCATCACTATGATAGTAAGTCTTTTATAAATATTAAAAACAAAATATAACACATAGGTTACACCTATAGTGCTGTTTCTTTAAGTTTCTTTGTGTGTTTGATTAGGGATGGGCTGAAGCATGTGATTTGATGATGTCTCCTATTTAAATGTAATAGTATTGTTGTAGTGTTATACTGATGAAGGGTGTAGACCCGGAAGCTTTATTCATTAAACTTTTTAAGGTGTGATATCTTTGTACGTATCTTGCATTTGGCAGTAACACCATTGTTACTTTAGTTAAATGGGATGGTACCATTGAAGCTGGCCCTCAAAAGGAGGAGAGTACGACACTGAAAATGTTATTGGCTGATTTTAGTTTAAATGCATTGAGTTCATGATGTGTTTTATCTGATGAAGGTCTTAGACTCGAAAGCACTCATGACATTGCTATTTTGTTTTTACATGTCGTTTTATTAAAATGTTTTTTACGCATTCAGCCTGGTGTATTGTCTGCCTTTATCTATTTGCTATTGTTTTATAGCAGACCAAATGAAGAAAGGGCCATACATTATGTACAGAAGGAGATGTTCTTCCTAGCATATTCCTGGACAATTTACACCGAAGCAGTGTTCACTCTTGTTTTGAAAGCTGTGTGTTTATGTGCTGTTCATACTGAAATCAAATATTTCCTTGGTAGTTTTGTTTCCTCATATTATTGCACATCTACTATATATACCACTGTGTGCACACAGAATTGTGCTGTTTCCATAATTATTGATGTGAGCAATGCGGGTGACACATTGGCCACATTATCAGTTTTAACAGCCATAGTAAACAATTATATTACAACATTAACATTGCGTATCTAGGTTACATTACAATAACAAAGGAGTCAGATGTTCATAGATTACTGTTAGGTTAACTGCCCTTGTGGGCCATTTTAAGTACAGCCAATTATCCTATGTGAGGATCAAACTGTGCATTTTGTGTCTGTAAAGTAAACACCTTAACCATTAAGCCAACCTCTCAACCCCCATATACTATTCAACATAAAGCTAAAATATCCCTAATGTCATTCGGGACGTAACTTATTAACACACAGAGTCTTTCTAGTATTTATTTTATTTCTTTAACATTTGTTTACTGGGAAAGTCTGATTTGGAACTAAGCCAATTTTGAGTGGAGACCCAGGGAGAAATGCTCCTGACACATGTCTTTGTAATGTGGGAGTAAACTGGAGCACCTGGAGGAAACCCACACAAATTCAAGGAAGACATGCAGATCCCACACAGAAGGCACTCCAGCCAAGAATTGAACCGGAATAACCTTTTGCTGTGAGGTGTCAATGCTACCAGTGCTCCATCCTACATACACGTTATAAATGTAGGTTACATTAAAATAAATAAATGAAAAAAAGGTCACATGTATTGTACCACACCAAAGTTAAATATCCCTACAGTGGATTCAAACCATGCACTAATTTTTCTGTTATTTAGGGCACACTTTATTAACACATAGAGCCATTCAGTCAGTTATGACAGATGTGTAATGTTCTGTATTAAGTAATGTCCAAAATGCTAAGTAAGGTGCACCATCATAGCTCTTCTATGTGCGACCAATGGATAAGTAATTGTACATGTGAAATTAAATGTTGAGTTTTTGCCATAGGATGGTTATTGTCATTCAGTATAGGTCATCACTGATGGGCACGTACGTACAATGTCAGCTGCCACGCAAAGGATTAGTGTAAGTTTTTCTCAACTTTCTGGGTTTATACAAGTAAAAAAAATTTACACTAAGGATTCCTACATATATGTAGATGACACATTCACAAGACATGAGCACTGCACCTATGGTATTACAGTGAGAGATAGTAACATCTGAACATTTAAATGAAAAAAGGAGAAAGTCAAGCACATATGCTTAGCATTATACTTCTGAAATGTACACTTATTCTGCACTATACACATGCTGTCAGTCTGCTGTTTCACCTGCCATACTACAGTTATATGACTGTGATCATTGGAAAAGTGAGGGCAATAAAGGATGTGAGTTAGGAACAACTGTCTGCAAAGCAAGACTTACTGATAACTTTAACAGATGTGGCAGAATCTCCCATTAGCCTTCATGAAGGTGAAGTACACCAAGGTGTGTCGGTTGAGATGCTTTGACTAGGTATGCTTACCTCCCATCTCCCTGAGGTTGGTGTATCATTAGTTGCCACACAGCATATATGCAGGGCTATTGTGGAGACACAGGTATGTTCCACCAGGACCTTCATAGAGACAGTCAGACTACTGCATATCATGCATCCTGATGTACAAGACTGCATAAACCATGTGAGTGACTTTGTGGACAGGACGAATGACACATTGGGCCATGTAGTACCTGTTTTGGATCAACTGTTGGGGAGGAGCAGCATCCGTGAGGCTGGTCTGCAGGTACATCATCAAATATCAGACAACACGGCCACTGAGTACCAGATTCTGCTGTCACAGTGGTAATACTTACACTGCTACATCAGTGGTGGATGTGTCCATACCCAGACATGGTTGCCTATGTGGTCATGGCTGTGGACATAATCATGATGACAACACACTCAGCTGATACTGTTCACATTCAGATGGCACTCAGAGTCCAAATGAGGGTCATAAAAGTCACAGTATAACTCCTGGCAGAGGCAGTTCACGTGAGCAGACTCTTCCACTTAGAACTTGATTCTGTACCATATCCAGGATGCCAAGGTGTAGTGCTGACACAAATGCTGTGTCCTTGCAGTCACACAGTACAAATTATATTACCCATAACACTCACACACACACACACACACACACACACACACACACACACACACACACACACACACACACACACACACACACACACACACACACACACACACACACACACATGTACACACACACACACAAACACACACACACACACACACACACACACACACACACACACACACACACACACACACACACACACACACACACACACACACACACACACACACACACACACACACACACTTCAAAATGGACCTCGTTATATATGGAGATGTTGGACCTAAGAGTCCATAATTGCTGAGCCTCATCCCTCACACTCACATTCAGTTCCCCCGTATACGACTTGAATTCTTCTAACCTCCCACACTATGCAAATAATGATGATTGTGCCCTGTCCTTTGCACAATCTGTGCCTTAGGGCATTTGTCTGATGCAACGATTGGCCATCTAAAGCCTGTTTAGTTAATGGTCATGTTTTTATTTGGATACATAATACTTTTACCTTTTTAGTATGCTTGTTTTCTGTATAATTATAATTATTATTATTATTATTATTATTATTACAATATAAGTAGTAACTATGTAGGACATCTTGTTTATCCTCTCATGTAGGTGATTCTGAGAGTGACCTGACCTGTGGTGCGGTGTCTGACTTGGACTGCTTATGTCTAATGCTCATAAAGGGCAGGCAATGTATGTTTTAGGCAGAAATGATTCTTTCTACTCTTGAATTACATGTTATTATTTGTGTCTTAATTTATTTCCTTACTTTCTGTACTCATAAAATTGCAAAGATAGCTTAATCATCCACATGTGCAGATGATGCTGACTTTGCCCTATCTTGTCTGACATGAGCTAATCATGCCTGATACACGAGGTGACAATGGGATGCATAGATAATTAAAAATAGTCTGTGATGTTTGAATTCATCTTTGTTGGGGTCACTATTTGCTGGATTTATCAATCATTGTTATGTTATTCGTGTATAGATATCATTGATTTTTACTTACTGTTTACTTTTGTTTTCTTTTGTTTATGTATTTTTTTACTTACTGTTTACTTTTGTTTACTTTTGTTTATGTATTTTTTTACTTACTGTTTACTTTTGTTTATGTATTTGTTTACTTACTGTTTACTTTTGTTTACTTTTGTTTATGTATTTGTTTACTTACTGTTTACTTTTGTTTACTTTTGTTTATGTATTTTTTTACTTACTGTTTACTTTTGTTTATGTATTTGTTTGCTTACTGTTTACTTTTGTTTACTTTTGTTTATGTATTATCTTTTCATTACAGGTTCATCGCTCACCTTTGCTACTGCTCCTGAGAACATCCTAGCCTTGAGTTGCTTATGTCTGATTCTCACAGTGGCTGTCATTGCATAGTTAAGGAAAGTCTGGTTTATTTGTATGTGCCAACATTACTTTTTGCATTTGCTTAGCTATTAAGTCAATTGCGTTGTGAATGTAAATGCCATTTGCTGCCTCTTGTCCAGTGCTATAGCATATTGTGCCCACCTCTGTCTGCCATGGTCATCTCCTGCTGCTGGCTCCTCTTCTGACTCCTCATAGGTTCATAGGAGATTACTAGGCTAATGGCTTAAGGGCCCTTTCAAGCCTAGCCAGTATAACTCAATTTTACCCAATATATAGTCCCTAGGGACAAGAAAATTGCATGGAATTGTGCTTGTGCATTGAGTAACTTACAGATTGCCCATCCATGAGGGATATAAGCACTACCCCAGGTATGAATTTGTGATTCTCCTAGCCATTGATCCAAATTATGTTTGAAGAGGTACAGGGAAGGGCTCTCCTTAATGTGAATAGGAAGCCTGTTCCAAAGAAGGGGCAGTCTCTGAGACACATATCTGTCTCTCCAGCATGTTTTGTTTGAGTCACTGACTAAGCTTAGATCCCTAGATTGGGTGACCCTTGTGCTGTTTGATTTTTGAATGTATAGCAGCTCCATCAGGGCTGGATTTGTGAGAGCCTTGTAGGTCAGGCATAGGTCACCCCTTTATAGTTGGTAGGAGACAGAGTGAATGGATAAGGCTTTTCCCAAATGGTGCACTGTACCTGATTACTGGTCTAATGAGGACTGAGTACAGTGGGACTATTATTTCCATTGTTGGAGGATTCAGTAATTGCCCCCGGCTTGCAGTTGTCTGCAGTCCTTGTCATCCAGAAGCCTTCCACACTTGCCTTGACTTCAGAGAATTATATTCTAAACAGCAGTGGTCCCAGCAGTAAGCCCTGTGGCACACCACTAGTAATTGACCTCTTGCTAAATCTGAATTCACCCACTATAACCACACATGCCCTGTCCATAAGTCAGCTGGTTATCCATCTGGTGACATAGGGATTTATGCCCAGTTTTGTGAGTTTATGTATATCTGAGTGGAGAATTGTATGACATGGCTTGGTCAGGTTGAGGTAGGTGGTATGTATTGTTTTACCCTCATCCATGGCCTTAGTGACTTTCTCATAGAAATCCAGTAGATTCACTAGGTATGATTTGCCCTTGACAAAGACAAATGGGTTCAGGCCCAGTGTTTGGAGGTCTCCTATGTCATTATTTACCAGGTCCATGATTATTCTTTCCATAGTCTTACATATAATACTAATCAAACTTATGGGTCTGTAATTTCCCAAGACAGTAGAGGGTCCCTTTAATGCAGAGGGATGACTGTTGCTGTCCTCCACTCTGTTGGAGAAAGCCAGTCCAGAGGCTATGGTTAAATAGAGATCGTAATGGATCTGATAAGTCCCGATTTAAGCTGTTTAAGAGGCAACCTGTTATATTGCCAAGCCTCACTGAAACCATGTTTTTATCTTTAGAGAGCACAGTGGCAATCTACAACCTATTCTTTGGTGATAATTGGTGGTGGAGTAGTGGAGGGTATTTCTTGGGGGAGAACTGGTGGTGATGGGGATGTGAAATCTGAGCTGAATTTATTGGCCTGCAGATTTGCTATATCTTCTGGCTGAGTATAGATGATTCCAAATAAACCTAATTCTATACATTGTTGGGTGTTGCCATTAAGATTGTGGACATAACTGAGAAATGCCTTATGGTTATCCTTAGCTTTGGAGGCTTCTTTTATCTCAAAGTCTGAAAAAAGAAAAACGAAAATATCCAAACCCAGAAAAAGCTGAATGGAATAAATAACCAAGATCACTGCACCAAACGTACTGCACCAAAGACTGCTGTCAGAGGCTTGATTGGTTCCCTGATTCACTTGTTTGGACTAATATGGGATGTATTGCTCTGATGTGCACATTCCCTCTTAATTCTCTATAAGATTCTTTTGTTCATAGGTTCATAGGTTCGTACTAGGCTAACTGCCCTTGTGGGCCATTTTAAGCCTAGCCAGTTACCCCATGTGAGCGTCAAACCCTGCACCTTGTGTTTGTAAGGCAAACACCTTAACCATTATGCCAACCTCCCATTAGGTTATACAACCTATTAGTACCAGGGATTCACCAGGGTGGTTTGTTTTTGCAGATTTGACATGAGTTTATTTCAGTCTGGTACTGCCATTTCTATGCAGTTGTTTATATGGTCATATAGAGCTTTTGTGTATGCCTCTGCATAGTTTTTTGTGTTTTCTCTATTTGGAGGAGCTTGGTGGGAACTGTGTACGCTGCTTCTGCTGCATGTGGTGTTGGGAGCTGAGGTCCCTGTGGAGGAGCACCCTGTTGCCACCTGTTTTCTAAGTATGATATTATGCAAGATGGCACACACAGTCAATATTTTGCAGTGGTGGAAGGGTCGTATTGAAGGCACCTCCAGATGTATCCACACACTGTAAATATGACTTGAGCATCCCAAATACACTTTGTATGATATTTCTAGTATTTCTGTGTAGTGTTGTATCATTGCTCATTGGGGTTGTATGGGTTTCCTCTTAAGAATCATAAACCAAAGTTCCAGTGCATAACCTGGATCACCCTCTAAATGTCCTTGAGAAAAGTCATCCCGTGCAGACCTAAGGTACTGGTCACAGGTGCGCCATATGTATGACTCTTGAAAATTGCCAGGGTTACTCTGTGGCCCCCAATACCTGGAGGAAATGAGCAGTGGCATAAAAATGTTGTATTGTAGTAGTTCTGTCCTCTGGACTACATGGAAACCAGATATGCTTCCTCATGTGTTGAAGCATTGTATTGAGGAACTGGTGGAGTATTCTTGAGGCAGACACCTGTGAAACCTCCTCTGTGTCCCCTGTAGGTCTCTGAAAACTACTTGTAGCTAAAATACATAAAGCTACATGTACTTTAGTATGGACTGTGATGGGTTTGCCGTGATTCCCATGGGCCTCAGATGGAGCTGGAAGATGTCAGCAATTTCCTGTATGTCATTCTTGTTCACCCTGTATCACTGGAGTATCTTTATTTCATGTAACAAATGGTAGGTCAAACATGGTCTAAAAACCCTGTGACTTCTAGGTTGATGTCTAGCAGCAGCAATAGCATCCTCTATGAGAGCCTGTTGCAGGCACAGATTTACAATGGCAGTGGCAACCTCTCTACCATTTTTTAAAGTGTCTGTATTCCAGCATGTGTATAGTTCAGAGCTAAAATGAACATGACATGTTTGTGCCTGTTTTATACATTCCTGAATTGTTGCACCATGATTTTTGTGGTTCATTAGCATACAGCATGGTTGATTAAAAGCTCATTAGCATATTGTGCTGCTAACCTTTGTTTTTCAGCCAGCCATGATATGTACTGTTGCTTTATGAATCACAAGTCCTCTGCTTGACACTGCTCATTGCACTCGCGAGCAGCCATGCATGTATCCTGGCCTAAGTGTTCTGCATATAGGAAGGTGTTGATGTTTTGGGAGGCTTAGGTCCAGCTTGATGAAAAGTGATAAGACTGGTTAGGTAAATCAAATGGACTAGAAATGTCACCAAATACCATATCTGGTAACAGGCATTTTTCCTTGTTTACAATGATGTCATCAGCCAGCATCCAAAGTGCTGTTAGTATGGTTTGTTCTACATATATACCATACTATGTTTACAATGATGCCATCAGCCAGCATCCACAGTGCTGTTAGCATGCTTTGTTCTACATATATACCATGCTATGTTTACAATGATGTCATCAGTCAGCATCCAAAGTGCTGTTAGTATGCATTGTTCTACATATATGCCATGCTATGTTTACAATGATGTCATCAGCCAGCATCCAAAGTGCTGCTAGTATGCTTTGCTCTACATATATGCCATGATATGTTTACAATGATGTCATCAGCCAGCAACCAAAGTGCTGCTAGTATGCTTTATTCTACATATATACCATGCTAGGTTTACAATGATGTCATCAGCCAGCATCCAAAGTGCTGCTAGTATGCTTTATTCTACATATATACCATTCTATGTTTACAATTATGTCATTAGCCAGCATCCAAAGTGCTGTTAATATGCTTTGTTCTACATATATACCATGTTATGTTTACAATGATGTCATCAGCCAGCATCAAAGTGCTATTAGTATGCTTTGTTCTACATATTTACCATGCTAAAATCTGGATGCAATATCATATTTCTTTAACGTATTGCTGTATGGTTGTGTTTGCCCCAGTTTTTAAAAGATTTTTCCAGTATTAGGAGATAAAAGGTTGGTCTAAAGTCCGAAAAGCTGCATTTTACATTTCCTTGGAGCCTTTGGATTATGGATTTTTTTTTCTGAGCCTTATAATGACAGTTTTTGACAGAGAAATTGTAAATGTAGTATAATGCATATTTAATGTGATCTTTGTATTGCTTAATGAACCAAAATTAGAGGCTATTAGGATCTTATTTGTTCTACAGTTTTGCATAGCCTATTAGTTTGTCAATGTCTTACTTCAATACAGTTAGGAAAAAAGTATTGTCATAGGCCAGATTATAATTTTAAGTATTCTTTAAAGACATCCTTAGGAATACAGTACTATTAGTGATGGAGAATAAATTTTCTTCTGCTGTAGATTGTTTTCGGTTGCTGTCTATAAGCAAAATAATTTCCTTCCAGAAAAATTGATTTTTGCTGGGTAAAGAGATTTGTTAACTGTAATAGAATATAATTTTACATTAACTGCTTTATTTGTTGTGTTTCTAAAGAAAATGGAAGCTTTCTCTAAGAGGTGATATATTGCACTTTTTTCAGTCAAATCAAACTTCATCTGTCAGTTTTAACAATGCTTTGTAATCATGTGGCCATCCACAGATTAGTTTAGCCTTTTTTAATCTAGTGCTGAGAGGATGTAGACCATTATGCAGGTCAGTCACAATGCTTTTGAAAGTACAGATGCGGTAGTATTAACACTGCCAGTGTTGTTTATTCATACAGTAAACTGTCAGCTAACCGGAACTCAGGCAACCAACGCTCTCAAGCCACTGGCAAAAAAAAAAAATCGAAGAAATACAGTACAATTTTCAAGTGTTGCACTTTCTGTTTTCCCTACAGAAACATACCTTACATTTTTAGAGTTTTAGAGTTTTAAAAAGGAAGATAGGAATACATTCTCTCTCTCCCCAACCTGAGAACAAGTCAAGCCAAACAAATAGTATAGGGTACAGTATTAAGCCTATTTTTAATAATTACTCTCAAGCAACCAGAAACTACAGTTACCCAGCATCTACCAGTCACCATGAGTGCCATTTAACTGAGAGTTTACTGTACATCATTAACCATTCTATTGTAGAAAAAGACTATTGAAAACTGTATGGCTTTCCCTGTAATCATGTTAAGGGAGAAAGAACTAGGAAATTGTTATGATTGTATGGCTAGGGAGAAGGCTGCTTTGACAATACAGATTTTAAGAGATGAAAATGCACGGAGAATGTCAGTAACAACAATGTCTGATACAGAGTGGTTGTCTTGTGGAAGATATGTATCATGAATTCACTGATTGATACACTCCAAGGTCTGTAAATGGTTTAAGAATATCATTTCTGTCAAGCCCTAGAACTTTGGTATTGAATTCTCCTGGTATAATAATGCCATTGAAGCTACACATATTTTATGAAGGGTTCATATGAATATTAAACAGATAGCTGTAATTTGATGAGGGCAGGAGGCATGCTTGGGTTAAAGACAGGGGTGATTTATGTTGGACTCATTTGGCTATCATATAGTGGGGGCATGCTCCTCGGTGAAGGTGGCTATGACATTTATTTTGCATTTAAGTGGCCTTTATAAATAAAAGTGGTGCTGTCTCCAACTCTGTTCCCTGGCCTAGCATTATGAATATAATGGTGTCCTGGAAAACAGGGGTCTGCTGCGAAGTAGGGAAGTGGCAAACAAAAAGAACGGACTACAACAGACCATTTTACCACTGTCCAGTAGCCTACTGTGGTGTACAGCAATTACCTGGAGTCCAAAAGCTACATTTATTTCCCTTTTCTCCAAGATGGTGCAAACTCAGAGGTAGTATATTTAGAGAACAGGGTGTGGGGCATATTGAGATGGCCAATGGGACAACACCCACCTGCAAAAATGCTTTAAGTTTTAAACACTAGTGCATTTCATGTAAATGTGCTGTGGCAGTGTGGGATCGTGTGACACCTTTGTCAACAGGCTGGGCATTGTAGGTTAGTTGTTGAAGCAGACCATAAAAAAGACAAGGATTGTTGCAGAACTGTCTTTAGTGATAGGATTTTGTAAAGCTTACAAGATCCTTTTTATGAGTCAGTTGCCAGGAAAGATTAATATTGAATTTCTTCATAATACTGCAAGAATTTGAAGACTACATTTCAGTGATGTAAATTATATATATATATATATATATATATATATATATATATATGTATTGGTATGTAAAAAGGTATGGGGAAAAAGGCCAGCTAGGGTCTGGGTTGGTATTAACATTTCTGCACAACACAGGAAAGACCAGAACTGGAAGAGTTTATCCCTGGGCCATTGTTGGGTGTTTGACATTTCCTCCACTGTGGTGCAATCCCAGAGTTGATATATTTAAGTAGGGGGGGTATGGGGGTGAAGCCCCCCACTTTATGTTGTGTTTTATTTATTTTGTGTATATTTAAGTAGGAAGGGTATGGGGGTGAAGCCCTCCACTTTATGTTGTGTTTTATTTATTTATTTTTTGCAGAACAGCGATTTTTTTCCCTGTGACAAAAATCGCTGTTCCGTGTCTTCGCTATTTTGGTTGTTTGACCTTTTGGGGTCGATCAACTAGTGTTCGATGTTATCAGCTTTTGATAAGTTGATATAGGCCCATGATTTAACAGTATATGAGAATATGACTAATGTTTTGCATATACTACATACAATGTTACTGCACATGACTATATTTTGTTACATTTCAAAAGTATAGTGTTTTTTCAGTGTAATTACCTGGCTTGTCTTATAACACGGTTAGATAACTATGTAGTGCATGGAGTATGGAGATTATGCTCTGGTACTGGGAAAAAGACAGATCAAGTTAAGTGCTAGTTTGGCATGAGACCCAATCTTAACAAAGTTTGTTGAGGTTGGGGTTTGGCCTAGGCAGAAAAATCTGCCAGACTGACCAGCAAATGCCTGCTGTCCATTGATATCATATCTCCAACATCCTGTTATAAATTTAGAAAGTTACTTGAATGACATGATACATGTTTGCCTGCAAGACTGAAACTCAAATGTCTTTCATTATTTTATAAATTCAGTCCTCAGTAATTTGTCCAAAACCACAGACTTCATGAGGAACAGAATGAATGTATGAGGCAGAAATCTGGACATTCTGTGAAAATCTGGACAGCTGAGTGGCATGGAAGGTGGGTGTAAATGTAAGGGACTGAGTTACACTGCCTTTCTGACAGCTCCCACTATGTACTTTACAGCTTTGAAAGCTGGCAAAACACCTAGCATTTTTTTTCTTTCTTTTTTATTGTAACTACTAGTACATGAAGCAGATAAAGATCCATTCACTACAAAGAATTATGTTTGGGTCTCTGATCATAACCATTTATGTGTTCTCCTCATGGATGCCAAACTTCTTGGCCTTTATGTCTTCAAACACATAATAAGTCAGTTAGGACTGGCAACCCAGTCATAATTCTGTATATTACATCACACAGAATCTTACGACATAAACACAGATAGCCTTTACCTGTTGATAAGCATAGAATACATGGGGAATAAATGGCATTACCGACAGCTTATTTTATTTATAAATAATATGCTTAGCATCTTTGATAAATGTAGAGAAAGTCAGTATTGTCCAAGGATAGCTGTAAATAATGTGGAAATGTATTATTATTGGTTAGCAGTTGTTAGGTTTTAAAATAAAATACATGTTGAAATAGAAGGATTAGGTGTAAAGAGTTTGATTGATTAGCTTAAATGCTATTTTTTGATTGCTAGCATAACAGACAATAAAAAAAGATTATAAAAAAATGAATGGTATTGCATTTAATTGTTTTAATGGTTTAACTAGTTACTCTAGAGTGAGAATTTGCTGTTATAACTTTAAGACATTTATCTGTGAATAACTCTTCATAGAGGAGAATATATGCATTTAACTGTTGCTGGTCTGCCTGGGGATGAGGGCAGATGATTTTTAGAATTTCAGCATGTTAGTATTTTTCTGTCTCATGTAAGTGTAAAGCATGCTTTGCACCCCATATTTTGTTTTGAACAATACCTTATGGGATAAACTGAAAAAAAGACTGTACCTTTAGTTAACAGAATTTATCAAAAAAGCATTCGAAGAATAATATCTAAATAATTATCGAAACAATATTATTCAACTCTGTGATACCTACTCATACTTGAGTGACAGATAATTTCTTATACTACTAGAGGGTCCTTTAGTATTAATAGTTTATAGTTTAGCTGTCCTTTGATGCATACAACAGAACTTATACAATGTTACTATTGCTGAGTAGAACAGAATTTACTGACGTGGCCAGATAGGGAAAATCTCTGATGGAGTGTGTGTTCCTCTAATGTTTCAGATCACAGTGTGTGAATGCGTGTGTGCATGCATATGTGTGTGTGTGTGTGTGTCTGTGTCTGTGTAATTAAAAACAGGAGCAGTTAAGCCTGGTGGATGTTCTGTTTCATTCATGGGGTATGTGGGAATCTACACCAACAATAAGCTGTATTTCAAGATAATGTCTGTATATTTAAAATAGGTAGCAGTTTAAGTTAGTGATTTCCTGTTTTGTTCATGTCGGTGAGCTGTACAGTAACAGAAAAGGTTTCAGTACAAGTGAGTGAATATGAAAAAAAAAAAAAAAAAACAGCAGTTTGCAGGTCCCTTTGGGATTGACTGATAAAAGCTTATGCAACTTTGTCCAAGACAAACTTGCATACTCACCTTTGTATAATCTGTCTTTATTCGTGGCGGGGGGGGGGGGGGCGTCTAGACCAAAGCTGTTTATCTTTGAATGCTGATACAATATAATATTAAAGGCCACAAGAGATTTAAATAACTATTTCATTTCTGTCTTTTATGTATATACATAAAGTCTATCATAAATTTTATTTGCAAGTTCAAGAATCACATATTCTCCAAATTATCTCCAAAAGTACTACAAATATATCAGGTTCCATTTCACGGTTTACTAGATGAATACATGTGAGCTATTTTCTCATTTAACTTGGTGAAAGCTCATCCACAGGAACTGGTTCTACAGTATCTGATGATTCTGAAACTGCATCTCCTGAGTGTTTCTGCATTTATGTTCAGTCGACCTAGCATTTTATACGTTACTTGGATATGTTGTATAAAACATATGTTTAGATCTAACACAATTCATGTGGAATTCTGTGAACGTAACCTATATGTTATACGACATGCAGAAGAAGTAACATATAAAGTACGAGGTCAACTGAAGTATGCCTATAAACCAGATCACCTTCTCAGCGTGGAAGCCGTGATAACCATTGTGATCAATGTTCTTATCTCAAGACTACAATACTGTCTACCTATTCTAACTCCTAAGTGTTTCACATAAAAGTGCTCTACTGTAACCTGCAGAAAACCGAATATTATAGATCATCCACTATCTCAGAATAGAGGTCACTACTTTTTGCCTATTCAGAAAATGAACTGACTTCCTGTAACTGCAAGGGCCATCTTTCTCCTAGATAATTTAATCATAAAACTGCTTAATGACAGTTAACATCCCTACTTTACCTAGTAAATTGAAACCTAGAGCAGCTTCCTGTTCTCTTTGTAACCAAGAGGATGTCCTCCTCTATAAACCATCAGTTTAGCTTTATATCATAAAGCAGACCCTCTCGAGATCACCTTACCCAGCTGTAATTCAGTAGCCACAGATATACTAGAAACAGCACAACTTACTCAGCAAGCTGTATGATATAGAAGGATATAGACCTGACATCGAACCAGGCAATCCAAGTTTGATTAGTGGCTGAGGCAACTGCTAAAGCTGGAGGGAAGAGGAAAGGAGTGCTGAGTCTAATTCCTGTTCACCTTTTTCTAAGGTGTTGAACACCATGTGCCCATGTACACTCTGTGGTAGAATTGCAGGTGTAAACTAGCGATTGCACTATGGTGTTGTCTACAATGAGAGACACCAATTAAATCACCATATAGCTGGGGATGTCAGTCTTTGACCAATTACACAGCTACCTGAGGACACGATGGTTATCACTCTGAATGTACAGACCAGACATGTCGGTCATCTGTTTTGGCAGCAGTGGTGAATCTTGTCCCACTTCATGTCAGTGTCAGCCTGATATACTGATGACCCGATAATAAAGGAGTTAAACTGCCAGGCAAAGCTGAATAAATGAAAGTATTGGGCACAGTATGGCTTAGAGGGAAATCGTACTTCTGAAGTCATGCATGTCAAACCCCAGTAGACAAACCTGCAGCCAAAAAAAAGTGCACAAATTACTCATAATTTAGAAGTTTTCTCAAAAAAAGTGAAATGAAATCTCTGAATGTACTTCCAATAATCACCATGGCTAGTCATCATTGCAGATTTTAAACTGCTTTATACATGTGTTACACTTATTGTTCTCTGTTCAGCTCTTATTTGATTTCATCCTGTTCTGGCCTTGTGTGGTTTCAGTGCTGTTCTTCTGATTTTAAATCTGAGGTTTTACGCTTGGTTTCTGCCTGTTCTAGCCTAGTGTGGTGACCGTCTTGGACAGAGTAGTGGTTACTCTAGAGGGAGTAGCTTGAATTTATATAGCTGCTTTTCTTGGTTCTGTTGTTTTTCTTCTTTGCAGTATACTGTGCTCAGCTGCTCACAACATTCTCAACAGTAAGTGCAGAATGCTTTGACTGTCTGCAAACACAGAGAAGTTAAAACGTGTTTCTGGATTTCAAAAAAACCTGGAGAAGTTAATTTATTTAACATTTTAATATTGCACTTAAAGTTGCTTTGCTGTTCTACTGATTTTATGCTATTTTATTCACGTACTGTTCTCTGTTCAGCTTTGTTTGGTTTCAGCCTGTTCAGGCCTAGTGTGGATTCAGTGTTTTTCTGTTGAATTTAAACTGCTTTTATATGATTTTCGCTGTTTTACTGTTCAGCCTTTCTTTGGTTGGAGCCTGTTCTGGCCTAGTGTGGTGGCCATCTTGGAGAGAGTAGTGGCTATTCTAGTGGGAGTAGATTAGTCATTGCTTTTCCTAGATGTAGCTGAGCACTACTGGCTTGAATTTCATTGGTTCTCTTGTTTTTCTTGCTTGTTACATACTGTGCTCAGATGTACTGAGCATACTGTCAGTAAAGGTGTTGCTTAATAGTGGGTGGCATGCTTAACTCTGTATTTTCCCTGTAGCCTGTATGACTTTTACTTTTGACTTTTATTCAAAAGGTGCCAGGTTTGAGTGTGCTCTGAGCCTAAACAATCTGTGCTGAAGTGGCCACAGCCTGAGCTGCAGAAAATAGCGCAGTTTTGAGCTAAAAGGTGTGGTACACCAGCTCTTTAACACTAGTATCTAGGTATCTCTGTCAGCTCAGTGTTACTAGTTAAAAGATTCTCTGTAGTCCTCCCCAAACAGCTTACATTGTATAAACACTTCCTTAATTCCACTCAGATAGCTTATATTCTATAAATGCCTCCATAGTAATTTTTATTTACTAACATGGCGTTTTTCACATGTCAGCACTGGGCATCACAAAGTGGTAGCAAATTCACACACCCCCACTGGCAGCCTTTTAACACTTGTTATCCTAAGACAATGTAAAAACTGCCTCATGCTCACTGATAATATACTTTTGCTTAACCCTGTAAATGCCATGTGTTTGAGTGCAAATATTACCCAAGCTGGAGGCATCCCCCTCACATTCCACTAATACCATTAACACACCACACCCTTGCAAATGCAATGTCTTATACTGATGCTGTCAAGAAAATCTGTACCCAAGCCTCCTAGAACTCTTTTAATACTAGGCATTGAAGTAAATCACTTATTGAATGTAGTCCGCATACCTGCACATCAGCTCCAATAGCAAAATGTTACCAATAGCAAGCCACTATCACGTCAGGTAAGCATTATCCAACTACTGGGAATTTCCAAGTTGTTAGTGACTTTTTTGTTAGACAACCAAACTCCACACTCACTAGGCTGGAGAAGGACAGGGTTATAGCACCTAAATGGATTCATGTTGAGTCTTTGAAAGTAATTTTGGCAAACGAAAAAAAAAATCAAAACTGTTCTCTGAAGCCACCTTTGACAAACGACTCAACAATTTTGTTTTTGTAGTGGGGCAAGCCCCCTCATGGATGCCCATGTGTGGGGGTACTCCCATTCTCCATGGACTTATATACACAGAGTCAGAGGATGCACAACAGCGGAGAAAAGAAGCAAACTCCACTGTCAGCGAAAGTCATTTTAGCGAATAGCACTCGCTGTTTTTGCAATGAGCAAAATTACTTTCAAAGAGACAGCGTGCTCCCTGCCTAAACACCCTATTTTCCCACAAGTATAACTATGACATGATAGTAGTGTATGTGGGGATTAATGATCTGACACATAAACCCTTCAAGACCTTGCAGAAGGATAGGTTGAAGCTTAAAATGCCAACTTCAGTTAAGGTTATGCCTGTGGCTTTCAGTGGAATCTTCACTTCACCTGCACTGGTGTCTAGATGTATGGAGAAGATCATCGTGTTCAGCAAAACTAAGTTATTGGTGCCATTCCAGGGGCATCCAGTATGTATCACCCTTGGATGACATGACTCATAGTCAGTCTTTCTTTATAAAAGACAGTGCACATCTCTTGTTCAAGGGCGTCTGCATACTGGCTATAGCCTTTGCTATCCCCATTGTGTCTTTTTTAGGCAGAATTCATCTAATGAATATCCGAACCTGACAAGCACCACAATTTCCGAACAAGACAATGTGAAGGTGGCTCTACTCAATGTCAGCATTCTTAACAATAAATTGTCTGATATTGAGACATTTCTGCATCTGGAAAGCATCCATATATGTATTATTACCAAGACATGTCTCAAATCCTTACAGAGGTTGGGGGGGCTGGCATACTGGTTAAGGTGTTTATCTCACAAACACAAGGTGCAAGGTTTGATTGTCACCATCAAATAGAAATTGGCTAGGTTTAAAATATTCTGCAAGGACAGCTAGCCCAGTACTTACCTATGAGAGCGCACCTTCTATGATTTAATTTTATTCCTTCCATGCCTTCAGACCTACTAGTAACTGTGGCAGAGTTTCTGTGCTCATCAAGGATAATATCCTTTCAAAACTGTTTCAAAGAGACCTCTCAGAGAGTTTATTGAACTTCTGCTCACATCAGAAAAATGAAATGACCAACTCATAGCCTAGTATCAGTCACCCTGTATGGATCCAGATAACCCAAGATGAATTCCTAGCATTCTTAGAGGATATCCCTTAAAGGCAAGAGCTCTTTAATCCTTTGTAACTTCAGCAATCCTTCTACTGAGTGGAGAACCTGGACTTCCACCATTAGCTATACTTAGCTATTCTTGGCTTGGGTAAACAAAAATGTTGTGCATCAGATTATCCTCAAACCCACCTGGGGTATAAATATTGTTGACTTGATACTCACAAACTTCATCCTTGTCTGTTCACCTACTATGGTCATTCCTTCATTAGTAAAGTCTGACTATAATCTGGCTACCTTTACTCTCATAACTTCCATCCTCCTGATAACCACTGCCACTGCCTGTAAATATGCCCATGTATACTTCACATTTCACCCAGTTATGCAGCTTATGCAGCCAGCTACACTAATGGTTTTATGCACATTTAGATACCTGTATTGACCTGACAGTCCATTTGAAAACCAGACATGGTGGTAAATTCAAAACTAAAATGTAAATAATAGAAGGAAAAAACTCCTTATGCTGCTGTGTAGGTGCAGAACCCCACAGCATCAAAACTGTAATAACATCTCACTAAAGAACTGAAGGCAACTATAAAGACCAGCAAAGCATCACGTAAGACTTACCAACCAAAGCAAAGGATAACTATAAGTCTTTGTTTACATCAGAAAACTAAGCAATAACTCTCAATATTGCATTCAGCTTTTTCATAATGTAGCCTCCCATTCAAAACTAAAAGACACTGAAAACATACTGGCTAGCAGGTTCACAGCAAAATTTTCCCCTGAAATTACAATCCTCCTCAAATCATCCAAGAGTCACCCCTCATTATCTCTAAGGAATATATTCTTAAAGCACGCCCAGAGGCATATAATACTTCCTCCATGGACTCAGACAACATAATGGGCTGTCTAATAAACAGTGTTAATCATGGACTAGCCGATCCCCTACTCGAAATGTTTAACCAAAGCATTGCTACAGGATATTCTCCAGAATCTTGGTGCACCACTGTACTAATACCCCCCATAAGGGGGGACCCATCACATATTCTAGGGAGTTTGGACCCATCAGCCTTGCAAGTCTTATTTGTAATGTCATGGAGCGAATCATCATCATCATCACCCACCTTATAAGTCACGATATCACTAATCTCACTAAGGTCGATCCTCTGCAATTCGGGTTTGTAAAGGGCAAGTTCTGCCTGCTGAATCTCGTCAGCTTTTTAAGAAGATAATTCAAGGAGTTGACAGTGGCTACACTGTCCATGCTGTCTATCTCAACCTGTCAAATGCATTTGATGCCATACCACATGAAGGGATTGTTTACAGCTTGATGTTCATACATGGTATGGTAAGGCAGATAGCTATCTGGCTTAAGGATAGAAACACATCATCTGAGTGGGTGACACCTCTCCAGACAAATAGAAGATGACCAGTGGTGTCCCCCAGAGATCTGTACTGGACCCTCCTCTTGTCTGGTATCTAGTTTTATGATCTCAAAACTGGTAACGGTGATCTCTAGTTAATTAAGTTTGCTGATGATTGCAAGATGGGTGGTTTGTCAAATCCTATTTTGGATATATATAGCCACTGAAAATAACTATCTAAAGTAAAATTTCTGGTGCTTGGAAAACAAACAAAAAATGAATGCCAAGAAATGCAGCATCATCCCCTTTGGAAAGCAGAAACACTCTGCATCCTACCACATTGAAAACATCCCATTACCATATGAATAAGTAATCATAGATTTGCGAATTTGGACTGATAGTGCCTTCTCCTTTGACCATCACATGGTTGCTGTAATTAGGAAATGCTTCTAGATTTTGCATCTAATTGACAAAGAAATCTCTTCTGAAACCAAGGAAGCCATTGCTTCTGTATAGCTTGTCCTAGTCTCACCTATTACAGAATTATAGAATATAATGCATCCTTCAGCATGTATAAGCCAGGCACATTGAAAAACTAAAAAGAAAAAAAAATGCAGGGATTCCTAACAAAAAGTATCTCTGATCTCAAAACCCATAGCTACCAGGAGAGACTGGAGTCTTTGTTCTTATAATCAGTGTTTTAGATGCTCCTGAGGGGATACTTGCACCTTGATTACTGTGCCTTTAAGGATCCAGCTCTTCTCAACTTACTTTTCCTGACAAGACAAATTGTGCTGCCAGAACCAGAACCACAGATGCAAACTTTCATCAAGGAATTAATAAAACTAGGTGGAGGGATACATTTGCCTCCTAGCATTTCCCCTTGTTCCGGAACAGTCTCCCTCTATGTGTCAAGCAATGTGATTCCTTTTCATCCTTTAAAAAAAACATGTACAGCTGGGTGGGTGTCCTTAAATTTGCTCCTGGACATACAGGTGCTTTTGTCCTTGCAAAAGATGGTGCAGCCTGAGCATGGGTGCTGGTAAGGCATGCATGGGCTGTGGTCAAACTGGCCTTGTATACCCTATGATCCTATTATCCTATGATTTGGGCTACTCCTGCATAATGATGTTAGTCACTTAATTTCCACTGTAAGTTACAATATATCAGTCTTACGCAGTATAGTAAATGAACATTTTTGTTGTAAATAATTTTTATATATACTCTATATATGGCTGCAGGCCATCAGCTGCCTGTTAGTCTTCACATGGGGTGAGAGCTATTCCTGGCCCACTCATTTACACCTGAGGCAAGAGCCAATCACAGAGCAATCAGTCTGGCAGCCTTTAGGGCATTTTTTCTAAAGCAGTCCTAGCCCCACTCCAAAGTGCTAATCTGGGCTTCCCATCACTACTGAGGGATTGCCTATGTCCTCGATTATGGATGCATACATGCTCCTTTACACACCTCTGCAGGGGTTACCATTACAGGCTTTGGCAGGTGGGTCCATGACCATTACTTCCTGTGTCCTGTTCTCAGGGAGTCTGGCCTTCAGCACTGCCCTGGAGCACTAGGTCAATACAGGGGAAGGGGTCACTACATCTGATATAAGCAATACAACTGTTGCCCACCCTGCCTGGCCGTTGCAGAGTCCAGAGCCACTAATCATTCTCGGCCAGCTGGGTCATGGTCAGGGCTTTTTCCTGTTGTTCCACAGAGCCAAATTCAGTCTGCAGTTATAAGGCTTAAGACATTGTTTAGTATTGCTAATAGATTAATGTAATTACTGTTTGTTTTTATTTGACTTTACTTTGTAGTACATCTAGTATAATATTACTGTCAACATTTTTTTTTTGTACAGTTTTCTCTACAGCTTTGCCTTTTCACTTAGGTTGTGACTGAAAAAGGTCATTAGACCAGCTCACCTACATAGTTAACAATAATAAATAAATACACGCATACGTGATTGCACAAATGAATAAGTATTATTTCTTAATAGAATTCCATGCTAACATATTTTTTCAGTGGCAGTGGTGCAAAAGGTAGCACACTTACCACTGGTGCAGAAGGCTGTGGGCTCTATTCCCACACCTGTTAGATGGATCACTGACAGTACAGTGCAGCATTAAGGGGTGCTGCACTCCCATCTGCTTGAGTTGGTGTTAGCTCATATGGATATACGAAATCCCACTGCACCTATCGAAAAGAGTAGGGGAAGTCCCCCCAATGCCATGACCACATGTGGAGTAGCAGTATGAATACCACCACAGTTCTCCCCTGAAAAGAGGCCACTAGTTTAGTGGGACTTGATCTGGTCAACACAAGATAAAGTGTTTTAAAATCTTGGTTTTCATTTAATTTGCACCAAAGACACTTTGATAAATACTGCCTGTTGTGACGTGTCATGCCTGTTAAATTCCCTACCTCCTCACGGCTTGTGTCAACAATGGCAGCCTGGTCTTCTCTAAGACAACCCTTCTGCTGGACAATCAAGAACTTTCTAAAAGGCAAACAACTTTAGACCATTAGAGTTCTGGCATAGTTGCACAAACAACAGGCCCTGAAAAGGATCACCCCTCTCCCCACCCATGCATCCTGGGTTATTTCTAGGAAGCGTGCCCATTATAACTTTTTAGGTGTCCATTCATTCACTGTATCAACACTCAAAAGCACAATGCTCAACAAAGATTTCTTATGTAATATCTCACTTTCTTCTTAACAGAAGCTAATTACCAGTGGATGCAGCATAAAGTGACTGGAGAAGTGTGGTTCGTGTTAAACTCATGTTTGCAAAAATTATTTTTATTTTAAAGAAAGTTTGATATTTTTAATCGCTTAATTGAATCCCTTGCTAGCAAGAATTGCTTTACCTCCTAGATATCACCTTGACACATTTACCTTATTGTGGGTAGTCTGAAAATGTATTAACTGCTTTTAATTTCTGCTACATTAATACTATTCTGCCACCTGGGGATTGTCTGCCCATGAAGAACATAGCTTTAGCTATACATTTCTTGACAGACTCTCTATAATGAGTCACTAATATGAAAAATCAGGATATTTGGAAAGATTATAAGCTTTCTTCAGTTATCACATAAGACCTGATGAACCTGTAGTAGGAACTTTTTCCCCAGGCTAAATAGCAAATAAAAGAGGATGTCAAAATGTGAGTGCCCAGACCTCATTCCTCACTGAAAGATTATGTGTGTTTGTATCACATGCCATGGATGGCAACTTCTGCCACAAAACTTTGTTCTGCATTTCATTTCCTGTCAAAGGCACCTTTCTTATGGAGGCTACATGCTCTTGCTCTGTTCTTGTGGATTTTCACCAGGGTCTCCATAAGCCTCACATCCCAGAGATGTGCCAGAGAGTAAAATTGTGATGCTGTAATTTAATCATTGGTGGTGCATGCACCTAGGGATAAACATATATCGCCACCAGGACAAGTTGTCTGCTATTGCTCTTTGAAAAGATTGTGCCGATCTTGAATGGATAATGTGGGTATAGGAGAAGGAAGGAAGCTGACCTGGGTTCACTGTAACAGGTGTTGGCACGTTACAAGTACAAACAAATGGTGGTAATGGTGAACACTAGTTGCAGATCCAGAATAGAGAGCAATATAGTTATGCAAGATCCAGTGCTCTCCATTATCACTGTTGTCCTTTCTTTAACTTCTACATATTTGTCTGTACAGTATTGTGACATGGATAAAATCAGGCATGTACTTTTGCTGAGGTACTTGAGACATTCTGTTGGGGTTAATGGCTGCAGTTTCTACATACCATGGGGAGTATATAAACTCCAGTGCTGTGAGGTACTTGAGATATTCTGTTGGGGTTAATGGCTGCAGTTTCTACATACCATGGGGAGTATATAAACTCCAGTGCTGTGAGGTACTTGAGACATTCTGTTGGGGTTAATGGCTGCAGTTTCTACATACCATGGGGAGTATATAAACTCCAGTTCTGTGAGGTACTTGAGACATTCTGTTGGGGTTAATGGCTGCAGTTTCTACATACCATGGCGAGTATATAAACTCCAGTGCTGTGAGGTACTTGAGATATTCTGTTGGGGTTAATGGCTACAGTTTCTACATACCATGGGGAGTATATAAACTCCAGTGCTGTGAGGTACTTGAGACATTCTGTTGGGGTTAATGGCTGCAGTTTCTACATACAATGGGGAGTATATAAACTCCAGTTCTGTGAGGTACTTGAGACATTATGTTGGGGTTAATGGCTGCAGTTTCTACATACCATGGGGAGTATATTAACTCCAGTGCTGTGAGGTACTTGAGACATTCTGTTGGGGTTAATGGCTGCAGTTTCTACATACCATGGGGAGTATATAAACTCCACTGCTGTGAGGTACTTGAGATGTTCTGTTGGGGTTATGGCTGCAGTTTCTACATACCATGGGGAGTATATAAACTCCAGTGCTGTGAGGTACTTGAGACATTCTGTTGGGGTTAATGACTGCAGTTTCTACACACCATGGGGAGTATATAAACTCCAGTGCTGTGAGGTACTTGAGACATTCTGGTGGGGTTAATGGCTGCAGTTTCTACATACCATGGGGAGTATATAAACTCCAGTGCTGTGAGGTACTTGAGACGTTCTGTTATGGTTAATGGCTGCAGTTTCTACATACCATGGGGAGTATATAAACTCCAGTGCTGTGAGGTACTTGAGACATTCTGTTGGGGTTAATGGCTGCAGTTTCTACATACCATGGGGAGTATATAAACTCCAGTACTGTGAGGTACTTGAGACCTTCTGTTGGGGTTAATGGCTGCAGTTTCTACATACCATGGGGAGTATATAAACTCAAGTGCTGTGAGGTACTTGAGACATTCTGTTGGGGTTAATGGCTGCAGTTTCTACATACCATGGGGAGCATATAAACTCCAGTGCTGTGAGGTACTTGAGACATTCTTTTGGGGTTAATGGCTGCAGTTTCTGCATACCATGAGGAGTATATAAACTCCAGTATTGTGAGGTACTTGAGACATTCTGTTGGGATTAATGGCTGCAGTTTCTACATGCCATGGGGAGTATATAAACTCCAGTGCTGTGAGGTACTTGAGACATTCTGTTGGGGTTAATGGCTGCAGTTTCTACATACCATGGGGAGTATATAAACTCCAGTGCTGTGAGGTACTTGAGACATTCTGTTGGGGTTAATGGCTGCAGTTTCTACACACCATGGGGAGTATATAAACTCCAGTGCTGTGAGGTACTTGAGACATTCTGGTGGGGTTAATGGCTGCAGTCTCTACATACCATGGGGAGTATATAAACTCCAGTGCTGTGAGGTACTTGAGACGTTCTGTTGCGGTTAATGGCTGCAGTTTCTACATACCATGGGGAGTATATAATCTCCAGTGCTGTGAGGTACTTGAGACATTCTGTTGGGGTTAATGGCTGCTGTTTCTACATACCATGGGGAGTATATAAACTCCAGTGCTGTGAGGTACTTGAGACATTCTGTTGGGGTTAATGGCTGCAGTTTCTACATACCATGAGGAGTATATAAACTCCAGTATTGTAAGGTACTTGAGACATTCTGTTGGGATTAATAGCTGCAGTTTCTACATGCCATGGGGAGTATATAAACTCCAGTGCTGTGAGGTACTTGAAACATTCTGTTGGGGTTAATGGCTGCAGTTTCTACATACCATGGGGAGTATATAAACTCCAGTGCTGTGAGGTACTTGAGGCATTTTGTTGGGGTTAATGGCTGCAGTTTCTACATACCATGGGGAGTATATAAACTCCAGTGCTGTGAGGTACTTGAGACATTCTGTTGGGGTTAATGGCTGCAGTTTCTACATACCACGGCGTGTATATAAACTCCAGTGCTGTGAGGTACTTGAGACATTCTGTTGGGGTTAATGGCTGCAGTTTCTACATACCATGGGGGGTATATAAACTCCAGTGCTGTGAGGTACTTGAGACATTCTGTTGGGGTTAATGGCTGCAGTTTCTACATACCATGGGGGGTATATCATTTGGGGTTAATGGCTGCAGTTTCTACATACCATGGGGAGTATATAAACTCCAGTGCTGTGAGGTTTTTGAGACATTCTGTTGGGGTTAATGGCTGCAGTATCTACATAGCATGGGGGGTATATCTGTTGGGGTTAATGGCTGCAGTTTCTATATACCATGGTGGTATATCTGTTGGGGTTAATGGCTGCAGTTTCTACATACCATGGGGAGTATATAAACTCCAGTGCTGTGAGGTACTTGAGACATTCTTTTGGGTTTAATGGCTGCAGTTTCTACATACCATGAGGAGTATATGAACTCCAGTATTGTGAGGTACTTGAGACATTCTGTTGGGGTTAATGGCTGCAGTTTCTACATACCATGGGGAGTATATAAACTCCAGTGCTGTGAGGTACTTGAGACATTCTGTTGGGGTTAATGGCTGCAGTTTCTACATACCATGGGCAGTATATAAACTCCAGTGCTGTGAGGTACTTGATACATTCTGTTGGGGTTAATGGCTGCAGTTTCTACATACCATGGGGAGTATATAAACTCCAGTGCTGTGAGGTACTTGAGGCATTTTGTTGGGGTTAATGGCTGCAGTTTCTACATACCATGGGGAGTATATAAACTCCAGTGCTGTGAGGTACTTGAGACATTCTGTTGGGGTTAATGGCTGCAGTTTCTACATACCACGGCGTGTATATAAACTCCAGTGCTGTGAGGTACTTGAGACATTCTGTTGGGGTTAATGGCTGCAGTTTCTACATACCATGGGGGGTATATAAACTCCAGTGCTGTGAGGTACTTGAGACATTCTGTTGGGGTTAATGGCTGCAGTTTCTACATACCATGGGGGGTATATCATTTGGGGTTAATGGCTGCAGTTTCTACATACCATGGGGAGTATATAAACTCCAGTGCTGTGAGGTTTTTGAGACATTCTGTTGGGGTTAATGGCTGCAGTATCTACATAGCATGGGGGGTATATCTGTTGGGGTTAATGGCTGCAGTTTCTATATACCATGGTGGTATATCTGTTGGGGTTAATGGCTGCAGTTTCTACATACCATGGGGAGTATATAAACTCCAGTGCTGTGAGGTACTTGAGACATTCTGTTGGGGTTAATGGCTGCAGTTTCTACATACCATGGGGAGTATATAAACTCCAGTGCTGTGAGGTACTTGAGACATTCTTTTGGGTTTAATGGCTGCAGTTTCTACATACCATGAGGAGTATATGAACTCCAGTATTGTGAGGTACTTGAGACATTCTGTTGGGGTTAATGGCTGCAGTTTCTACATACCATGGGGAGTATATAAACTCCAGTGCTGTGAGGTACTTGAGACATTCTGTTGGGGTTAATGGCTGCAGTTTCTACATACCATGGGCAGTATATAAACTCCAGTGCTGTGAGGTACTTGATACATTCTGTTGGGGTTAATGGCTGCAGTTTCTACATACCATGGGGAGTATATAAACTCCAGTGCTGTGAGGTACTTGAGACATTCTGTTGGGGTTAATGGCTGCAGTTTCTACATACCATGGGGGTATATAAACTCCAGTGCTGTGAGGTACTTGAGACATTCTGTTGGGGTTAATGGCTGCAGTTTCTACATACCATGGGGGGTATGTCTGTTGGGGTTAATGGCTGCAGTTTCTACATACCATGGGGAGTATATAAACTCCAGTGCTGTGAGGTACTTGAGACATTCTGTTGGGGTTAATGGCTGCAGTTTCTACATACCATGGGGGGTATATCTGTTGGGGTTAATGGCTGCAGTTTCTATATACCATGGTGGTATATCTCTTGGGGTTAATGGCTGCAGTTTCCACATACCTTGTGGAGTATATAAACTCCAGTGCTGTGAGGTACTTGAGACATTCTGTTGGGGTTAATGGCTGCAGTTTCTACATACCATGGGTAGTATATTAACTCCAGTGCTGTGAGGTACTTGAGACATTCTGTTGGGGTTAATGGCTGCAGTTTCTACATACCATGGGGGGTATATCTGTTGGAGTTAATGGCTGCAGTTTCTACATACCATGGGGGCTATATCTGTTGAGGTTAATGGCTGCAGTTTCTACATACCATGGGGAGTATATAAACTCCAGTGCTGTGAGGTACTTGAAACATTCTGTTGGGGTTAATGGCTGCAGTTTCTACATACCATGGGGGGGTATATCTGTTGGGGTTAATGGCTGCAGTTTCTACATACCACGGGGGGTATTTAAACTCCACTGCTCTGCTTATCTTTCAGTGCCCATAGCACTTAACCCTTTTTGATAAACATCTGGAATGTTCCTCTCTGGCTAACCTTTTTTTTTAGTAATGTTTATTTTCATTAAAATTGAGATGAACCTAGTGTAAAGACTTTTCCTTATGAGTGAATAGTGTAATTCTGATTTATTTAGCATAGATTTTCTGGGTCCATTGGTAAGTGACCCTACTGCCTAAAAACACCAAGGGCATCATTTTCTCCTCAGGCATCCTGAAGGGGACCTTGGCTAAGAGCAGTATCAGGTGCCTTATCAATGCTTGTACCTCTTGTTTTAATAGCTGAACAAACTGGCGGTTCCAGGTTAAATTACTTGCTGAGACAGTTCTGGCATGACTACTTTTCTCATTTCTTTAAATTGATTTCTAGGATCCTGTATAGCAAAATAAGTGATCCATGCATTAATAACATTGACAGTATGGATTACATTGCTTTGCCATTTGTATGTTTCTATATGTTTTTGCTGTCTCTGGCAAACTTCTAGAAAACTGAAATTAAGACAAGAATGCAGGGTCTATATTATAACATTGAAGTTTTTAAACATCAAATGTTTTAATATTGAACCCAAAACACCGAAATCTGAAAACATCGAACAGTCAGAATACCGAATTTTTTCCCAGGGAAAAAAAATCTCTATTCCGAGAAACACTGGAAAAATGCGAGTTGTGGAACACAAGAATCAAGATAAAAAACGGCAGCTTACACAACACGCTAACTGCCACCACTCACAGAAAAGTCCAGCAAACACCAAGCTAATAAAGGATAAATCCCAGCTTCTTTCGATAAAATTCCAGCTTCTTTTAATGAAAAATTACAAGATGGTTTAGCGCTTTCACTCGCAAAGGCGAGCTTCATCAGAACACAGAAATCATTAACCAAACAAGTTAAATACTAAAAAAGGCGCCAAAACTGGCTAAATTCAGTTTAAGTGATATAAAATTTAAAGCAATATCTACAATAATATGCTCATAAAATATCCAATCTAACTAAAAAAATTTTACAATTAAAAATTAAGCTTGTGCATAATTGTAACCATAGTACATCATATGTACCAATATCAATCTCGTAGTAGTAAAGGTTTGATAGAGAGGTAGTCATTGATGTCAGGCAGTGTGGTTGCATCTGTATACACTTGCCACCATAATTCTCTGTATAACAGGTGATTTTTAGGATTGCCACCTCTAGGATTGCTCCTAACAGACTCCAAAATGCCAAACTTGAATTTATGTTCAACACCATATTTCACTATGTGTCTACACAGAGCATTTTTAGTGTCCTTATTCCTAATAGAGTACATGTGGGAATAAATTCTTTGTCTAAGTTGTCTCTTAGTTTTGCCAATATAGAAAAACTGACAAGACATACATATTGCAATATACACTAACATAGTAGATCTACAATTGCCCTTAGTTAAATAGAGCTTAGTGCGACAAGAATTGTTTAAACGTATGGTGTTTGACTCAAAAATATATGAGCACTGATGACATGTCCCACATTTAGTTGTAGTAATACCTTGATGGAGGCAGGGAGAAACTTCCCTTTCCATAATGCTTTTCAAGTTTTTACCCATTTTGAAAACAAAACATGGTTTAGAACCCACCCTGTCTAAAATGTCCTGTGTAGATGTTAGAATATGCCAATTATTAATCACTATATTTTTGAGCATCTGACTAAATGGGCCGAATTCAGTAATGATGGTTACAATTATGCACAAGCTTAATTTTTAATTGTAAAATTTTTTTAGTTAGATTGGATATTTTATGAGCATATTATTGTAGATATTGCTTTAAATTTTATATCACTTAAACTGAATTTAGCCAGTTTTGGCGCTTTTTTTAGTATTTAACTTGTTTGGTTAATGATTTCTGTGTTCTGATGAAGCTCGCCTTTGCGAGTGAAAGCGCTAAACCATCTTGTAATTTTTCATTAAAAGAAGCTGCAATTTTATCGAAAGAAGCTTGGATTTATCCTTTATTAGCTTGGTGTTTGCTGGACTTTTCTGTGAGTGGTGGCAGTTAGCGTGTTGTGTAAGCTGCCGTTTTTTATCTCTATTCCGAGAAACATACACACAACACAAACACACACAAAAATAGCAATCCACACACATACACTTAAATTCCTACACCTAAACCTAAGCTAAACTTCTCATACACTACTAGCTATCCACTTACCTTAACCCAACCCTAACCCTAAGGTCCGTCACTATTGCACACTCACCTCACCCGTGTCCTAACCTTAACTCACCTAACCCACCGCCTAACCCTAACCTACACACAATCGCACACTTGCCTGACCTGCGCCCTAACCCTAACTCACCTAACCTGCCCCCTAACCCTAACGTCCACACAACTGCACACTTACCTGACCTGCTCCCTAACCCTAACTCACCTAACCCGCCCCCTAACCCTAACCTACACACAATCGCACACTTACCTGAACCCGACCCATAACATTCCAACATATCGAACGCTAAAAATGGCGAAGCCAAAGCAACGGCCCACCAAATTCTTTCCCTGGGAAAGAATTCGGTGTCCTGCACCTTCGCTGTTTTCAGCGTTCGACATTACGGGTTCGATGTTATAACATTTGATGTTTAAAAACTTCGATGTTATACTATAGACCCAAGAATGCAGTATGCATCAAGAGCTGCTTTTGTTAGTTACACAACTATCGTAACATTTTGAGACCTACACAAAAATATGGGCACAGTTCAGGGATTTCTATTGTTGCCCCCTCCCAAAAAAAAGTAGAGAAATGCAGACATTTTGATTCTCATAGTCATTTCTACATTTATGGATCTGAATGCATCACTGTTGTAATTTATCTCAGGACAACGGGCAGTGTACTTTACTGACTGCTTTTAATTCCTCACATAATTCTCTGAGTCCAGACTTCAGTTTGATAGGAGTACCATTAGTAATGGACTCCCTGCACTGTAACATCTGCACAAATATCTGCAGCTACCATCCTTCAAAGGTGTTTGATCAAATTCACAAAAGGCATTTTATAATTGCTGCAGTGTTTCCCAAGCCGATTCCAAAGATTTTTTCCTCAGGTGGACAGCAAATGTTGGAGGTGTGATGGGAAAGAAAGAGGTAATTGGATACATATTTTCTGGGAGTGTAATGAGCTGGCAGACTTTAATAATTACCTACAGACTACTCTGTCAGAAATACTGGGTATGCAAATAATGTAACTAAGGACATTTTTTTAAAAGTTGTGATACATAATCAGAATTGTCTAGACATAGTAAGGCATTGCAGAGTTTAATTCTGGTGGCTGCCAAAAAGCAATTACTAGAAAATGGAAATCAAAGTCTCAACCAACCATATTAGAAGTAGTGGATATAGTAACAGAGAGAAAAGAACTGGAAGCGGCATCTTTAGAAAAGGGAAGGAGCAAACTACATAGGAAAAAATGGGAACTCTGGGAACAATACATGCAGAATAATGTTTTGGCAGAGGAATGAGGTTTAAGGAAATACAGAAATTAAATAAGCTATGTAGAAGATTATAGGTGTTGTTTAATGTGTCGCAGCTGAAAATATGTCAATATGATTTATTTTTATTTATATAAATGTATAATTGCCTATGTCATAAGTAATAATTCATTAAAGATGTTTCTTGTTTAACAAAAAAAAAAATCAAAACCAGCTGCACCTTTCTCTGCTACCATCTCAGTCTCACTTCTGCTGGGAGCAAATAAGTTCAGGTACCCACGAAGCCCTGACTACTTGTTATGTCTGGGTACCCATGATGCCCTGACTACTTGTTATGTCTGGGTACTCATGATGCCCTGACTACTTATGTCTGGGTACCCACAATGCTGTGATTACTTGTTATGTCTGGGTACCCACGGAGCCCTGACTACTTGTTATGTCTGGGTACCCATGATGCCCTGACTACTTGTTATGTCTGGGTATACATGATGCTCTGATGACTTATGTCTGGGTACTCATGATGCCCTGACTATTTGTTATGTCTGGGTACCCATGATACATTTACTACTTGTTATGTCTAAGTACCCATGATGCCTGACTACTTGTTATGTCTAAGTACCCATGATGCCTGACTACTTGTGTCTATTACTGGTGGCTTCTTACCATCAAGTGCACTAATCAAGACAGAATTTCCACCTCTCGGTCACCTTGGAGTCTGATATAGTCAGAACTCTGCCTGAAATACTGTGATCCTTTTTACTGATTCCTTAGCTACCTAGAGTTTTACTTCTGCATATGCTGATCTAAAAAATTACATTCAGATTTCCAGTACTTATATCTCACTCCAGACGTATGCCATATAGTGACCTTCACCCACATTTTGTATATGTATCAGCATTACAACAACAACAACAACAACACACTCCATAAAAAACTATGGGCATTATACAGATTCCGTACTTTTGTAGTGTTATTATTTTAACATGTAATAGATCATCCTTAATGTTTCTATACATGAGCATACCAAGTTTCCCGAGTACTATGTATGAATAACTGTACAAGTTTATTTTGAATTCTTTGTATCATACGACTGCATCTTATCTTGAGCTTTCTGTTTTACTCCTTAAATCTGTTTCATTACCATGCTCATCTTGTATTACTAGCATTCTCTTTTACGTTGTCTTCAGTTTTCTTTCTCTCATTGGATGAGTTGTGTGTGGTCTAGCTTCATTTTAAAATCAGCTGACACTGTGGTGTAATGGTGCACACATGGTGAGCATTTAAACTACTTTAAATATGGGGAAATGGCAGATGGACATGAAATGTTACATAAATATATATGATTATTTAATTTCTCAAATTTTGCTGTGGTATATGCCAAGGATTTGCTGCAATAGTTGACATTTCTGACAAAATCATCTTAAGCTGTGCTCTGTATTTCCTGTGGTACAGGGTTTGATTCTGTCAGCCCACATGTGTCTGCTATGTGAGTTGAACAACTCAATCAGATATTGCTCTTGGGTCCTCCCTCTAAAAATGGACTGTATATCCAATGCCTACCTGGCTAACAACTGGGCACTGTTGTTTTTATTTATTTATGCTGCATTTGTTAACCAGGACTGCCTGGCTGAGCATGGGAACCCATTTTCAATGGATGGCCAGGCAGAAAAGCTCTGCATGACAAATAACAATAATAATATACCTTACAAACTTAACGCAGCAAGTAGCAGTAGTAATATATAGTAAAAGTATACAGGTTACATACATAAAGAAAAACATAACATACAAGTTTTTCTGTATTCAGTGCATTTGCTGATCAAATAAATGAATACAAGGTTTTTTATCAAATCATAGAAAAAAATAAATAAATAAATAAAACACGCTGTAGATGCAGCCTTTGCAATGCCATTGCCCAGTTTTAGATTCTTCCTTTACTCTACTCACCAGATGCAAATAAGCGTGTGTTCTCATTTTGCAAAATTTCCACTTATAAAGTCAAATTGTCTGACATGCCTCCTGCAACTCCAATTTGGAATCATATGGGATTGCACTGATTGCCATTTCTGTGCTTTTAAAGCTAATGGACATTATTATTTATTACCTCTTTGTAGTAACTTCATGGAGTAATTGCATTTTACATTGCATAATTTGAATAGTTCCTGATAAATGTGCACTTTACTTTGGCAATCTTTATGCGCTTTGTGAATTAAATGTTCATCTAATCCAGAATTTTGGTAATATGATAATTTTAAAAGTATTTTTCATATGACATTTACTTTGTTTTCCTCTGTGATATACGTTTGGAAGTCTTTACATATATTCTCTATATGTTTTTGTCTTAGCTTCTTTCATCATATTACAGGACCTGGAGAATCTGTTGTTTTCAGTGTCTAACATCGGTGAACTATTTGTTTTATGAATTGAATCACTACTTTTGTAGGCAATTATGTTATCTATTAATGATTCTGAGGCCACGGTATTTCTAATAATGTTTCATAATATCATACAAATATATAGAAAGAAATTAACAAAAGAGAAAGTGAGGAGGCCAAAGAATATTAAGATAAAAATAATCAGGCTTTCTTTAATGCTTATCAGATATATTGTAACTCACTATATCATTTTTATACTGATTGTTATTTATTATATCACTTACCATAGAGAATGTGTCAACACAACAGGGTTGGGAGGGTGGCCTAATGGTTAAGGTGTTTGCCTTGGGTCCCCTTTAGAATCTCGAAAAACTGAAATACAGAATTTCAGTTTACCAAGATTATAATACCGAATGCTCGGAATCGTGAAACACCAGAAGTGCGAAATTCGAAATCCCGAAGTTTGGAGCTTCTGGTGTTGCGGTGTATGAATGGATGTAAGTGCAAGTATGTTTGTATGAGTGTGTAGGTTATGTGCTGTAGTGTATGTTAGTGTGTGTTTTGGTTTTGATGTGTGTGTGCAAGGGGCTGTGAAATGTGTGGGTGTGAGTTGCCTTTGTGTGTGTGATTGTGCAGTCTCAGAGTTAGAATATATAAGTAGGGGGGTGTGGGGGGTGCAGGGGGGCAAAGCCCCCCTGCTTGTTTCTAGTGTAGGTTAGTTTTGTTTGTGTGGGGGGCAGTTGTGTGTACGTGAGTGTATGTATGTAAGTGTTGGGATTTTGAATTTCGCGATTATGGGCATTCGGTATTGTGGTGTTTCGGCTTTATGATCTCGATATTCTGAAATTCGGTATTTCAGAATTTCGAGATTATAAAGTGAACCCATTTGCCTTATAAACACAAGGTGCAGGGTTTGAGTCTCACAAGGGATAATTGGCTAGGCTTAAAATGGCTCGCAAGGGCAGTTAGCCTAGTACTACTCTATGAACATAAACAAAAATACAATACAATTTACATAACCTCTCAATTATATTAGTGCCCATAGTTAGAACATCTTATTTTGGACACAGTGTGTCACTTTTCATGCTGATAAAAATAAGAGGGGGATGGAGTGGTAGCTTGGAGGTCTGTATTGTATAAGTTCATTATTTTTAAAACCAAATCATATACTGTCAAACCTGCATTTTAACTTCACCCACTAGTAAAGATTCATACTTTGAACTGCAATTTTGTTCTGCTGGTATTGTTAGATGGTGGTAATGGAGATGAATAATACAGGACTGGAGATGTAGGAAGACTTTTTGTGCAGTAACATATGAACAGTTAAATGAGGTTATTAGTGTTTACATCATTGACTGCTACTGAAATTCAGAGAAATAATACCTGTGCAAGCAACTGTTTTGATGTTCTGATAAGTCCTTTAATTGGAATGCTTTGGTTTCAAAGTGATTTATTTTGTGAAAATAGAGGCAGAGGTATTGACTGCCTCTTTAAACTTCCAAATTGCAGTGAAAATTGGCCAGACTAATGAAGACTAAGTTAGTAAGATTAAATCGAGTTAACCTTGGAGTAATACTACAGTTAACCTGCCAGATTTTCTGGCAGATGTGTTGAGTATCAGCTGTGCAACCTTCCAAGAGAAACAGGTGCATGCCCAAGTTCCCATGCTCCCACAGTTAAACACCAAAATTCTGTATATGTTTAACTGGTGTAAGGAAGAATCTGGAAAGGAAATTCAAACAAAACACACTTAAGGTAAGGTAAACTCAAATGTTCACTGAATGAAACAGTTTCTTTCTTTAACTGTAACATTTTCCTAATATGTATTCATATATTTCCTGTATTGTAGCCTGGTCAATTAGCAACACATCACTAAGTAGTTTATGTATGTACATAAGTGCAGCTCTCACTGATATTATGGCCCTTTTGGATTCTAACAATCTAGTATAGAAGTAGCAGGCTTTGTTTTATAATTTGCTCAATGGATAGTTCCGCAAGATAGATACAATTTTGGACAGGTTAGTGCAGTTAATTAACCAGCATGTTTTTGGAAGGATACCAACGTACTTCAAGAAAAACTTACAGAAGCATATGTGCAGAACATCTGCGCTCAGGTCAGATACCAGCCAGAGGCAAGGACTGAACCATGGCGAGAGGAACCATGAGGAAAGATCACAACTCTAAGCCACCACACTATATAGACTCATTGCTTATAGATGTAGATGTGTTTAACATATCATTTGAATGATGTTTGGAATGATATCCATATAGTTCCTGAGTTGAGAGGTTATATCAGTTCGGCAAAGCCTTAGATAAGAGGATTGCATTGTTTTCTAGGCACCCCTGACCAGATGAATGTGCCTGTTGTTGTCATCTTCTGTAGGTGGTTATGCTAAACCCATTACAGACTTAAATGGATAAACCGGGGAAGTCCAATTTCTTAAAACTATGCAATGACTTAAAAAATCGTAACATATCTTGAGGTGCAGATGACTTTTATTTGCTGTTGGATCTGGAAAACTACTGCCATGCTTAACAGAGAGATTGACTTGCAAGGAGAGACTTTCCAGCATGTTGGAAGATCCCTGATATTAAAAAAATGAACATAAGGCTAGAAGTAATGAGGGGAATGTTGTACATGGAAGGAACAACCTGCCAGCTTTATTGGGTAGGTGATGAAAAGTTTAAACTACTCTTTGAGAACCCAAGTGAATGTTATTAGTTTCTTATTCAAAAATTCCTAATCATTTTTACGTTTTTGCTGACAGAAACGATACATATATTTTGAGTAAAAAAAAAATAGCCATAGTACAACTTTGCAAACAAAATCAAAATACATGTCAGTAGGTATAAATAACTAACTAAATAAAGAAATGGAATACATACATTAGAAACATTCTGGGACTAACCCTTCATCAGTCTGTGCATACATTCCAAAACTTGCCAATATTTACTTGCAGTTCACACAATCAGATAATTTACTGTCTTATTCGCTGATGCAGCCGTCCCAGTGCTTCCTGCTCTGTGTGTCAGCAGTGATATATACACTTGGACAATGTCAGGAGCTGCTGTATTTCAGTAGGAACAATGATGTGTGGTTACTATACAACTTCTGTAAACTCACTGCAAGCAGCTTGTAGCTTGACATCAACACAAAATATCTGGAAAGGAAAATTTAGAAGAAGCCATATACTTTAGATGTTATTGTTTTCTATCTATTTAAGCACAGGGACAAAGTTCATAATAAAACATAACACAATGCAATGCAACACAATGCAACATAACATGATGTAATGTGATGGGTGTAGCTGTACAAGTCAATGAACTCACTCCCTGACAAGAAACAGGATATTGCTTGAGGAGTGGATACAATGATCTATGCTTTGTTTGTCTGGGTTGTCATTCATCCTTGTAATATCATCAGTGTCTGCACACTACAATGTACACAGATGTTTCAAATTGCAGGTATCTTGTACCCTCAGTAATATACTTGGCATAATAACAACATAGCTTGCACAGAGTGCATTCCATTTGAACAGCATTAATTTATCCCGGGGTCTCCACAAATGCAAAACAAACTAAAGAGGGGCAGCAGCAATAGCCATGGCATGTGACAGAAGGGCTGAGGTAGGATATTTACATCCCTTTGCCCTAAAACTACTTAAATATCCAGGGAGGCCTCCACCTCACAAACTGCCTGATATGGCTTTATCTAGAAAAAGCTAATGCCCTTACTGTGGTTTCCTGTTATGCTGTAATCAAAGATACCTACCTTAAGGACTTTTAACAGTTCATCCTGTGAAGGAATTACTAAGGAACCCTATCTACAGGTAAATGTTTTTAAGGTTAAGCAATGCATATAGCATGGCCTGTGCAAACTGATTACAGGTTTACCAGTTCCCTACACACATGTTTTAAATCAATAAACTTGCTAGGAATAATCTATTGAATGTCAGCAACCTCAATGCTCAGCTGAGAAGTAATCATGTGACAGAAACTCAGCTGAGAAATAATCATGTGACAGAAACCCAGCTGAGAAATAATCATGCGACAGAAGCCCTGCCTTAATGGACGTGTAGCTATAACATGTATTAGATCAGGTGCATGGGTAATGCCTTATGTCCAATAGGCTTGAATCTCTCCATATCACCATTGGACTCTCACTAGGGTGAATAAGTGCCCAGGCATGGTCCTCCCAGGGACCAACTTCTTCTATGACTTCAATAACAGCAAATGCTACTCTTAGAATTCTAGTGGTTATGTCAACATTTGGGGTCTGCCAGTGGATAAGGGCTATTAGCCTATATCTGCGCCTCTCATCAACCAAGCCCTTACCAACATGACTAGGAAGAGGTTAACACATGATTGAACAAACCTACAGGCATATTATGCATTTCTTCTCATTAAAAATAAGGAATACATGTTCTAATAGCAAGCACAATAGAGTTGTACACAGTTGAACACTCATCCTTAGTATCATATTTGACTTTTAGATCAAAAGACATCAAATGTCACTCCTGTTGACAGAAATTAAATCTTTAACAAGGCTATTCCAGCTTATTCCAAAAAAAAAAAAAAAAAAAAAAAAAAAACAGACATTCCCTTTAACTGAGCTGTATGAAACAACAAATCTAAAATAGCAGAAAAATATTATGTGTAAAATCTTCACTAACATTGTTTCCATACAGTGTAAATGCCATTAATAAAGATCTTTTAGCTGTTTATTTTGTTCCCCTTGTTTATTTATTTATTTCTGTTTTGTTATTGGGTCATCTGACTGGGCATTCATATTTGCAGTATAAGTCCAGGGCTGATCCTCCAGTCTATAACAGTTGGTAGTAGAAAACTGCTGAGAGACAAGAAAAACTCTTCTTTTCCCATTGTCACAGTTGATGCTTTGACCACTGCTGCCTAAAGTATATTTCACATAAACTCTGAAGATAAAAATATCATATGTAGTCTTGTCAGTGAAACATGTTCTAATAAAATAATAAAGTTAAAGGCTAGCAAACTAGTGTTGAGGCCACGGCTCAGCAGATACAGATTGTCTGTATCTAAAGATAAACAGTGACCAAAGTGTGATCTCTGCTTCAGTCATTAGTCGTTCCTTAGCCCCACCCCATAAATAAATAAATAAATAAAAGCCACAGTCATAGAATATACTGAAGAATATAGATTATTTTGCAATACCCATCTCAGAATATACTGGTAGAGGTGGACTGCTTACCACTGTGACAGCTGGCTTCCTGCCTCAGAACAATTTCATAGCAAAACATTCCCAAGATTTAATATACGCATTTGAAAGACGTACAGTCAGGGTTCAACAATACCTAACCAAGACTGGTTTATCCCATCTTCTCTGAATAATCAAACTGAACTGTATAAACACAACATTAGCATGCACGAGGCTTACAATTCAGCAGAATTAATTTTAATACCATGGTTCAAGTATCAAGATTCAAAGATTTGATTGCAGCCATGATTGTAATTAACAATCTAAGTTCAAACTTCCTGCAGTAAATTAAATTCTGATACAAAATTCAACTTTGCAGGCATATATATATCTTAACAAAATTTCAAATGCTTAAACAATTTGGGCATACGTTTCATTCCCCTACATATGCCTGTGCTGTTCTTTATTCACCAGCATCTATCACGTTATTTATCTTACTAAGTTAACAAATCTTTCACTGTTAATATGTCCTTTGTATTGAATAAGATGTCTCATATTTTACTTTCATTTCCATCAACACATTGCTTCCAAGCTACCCCTTCATTTTTTTTTTTGAAAGAGGTTGACGCTAATCTTCATGTATTTTTTTTGCATTCAAATACAATTGCTGGGATTCATAAACGTTCTCTGCGCTTATGGAAACTGCATGGGGTTGAAGGAAAGTGAAGTGTCTCTTACAGCCTCTCCCTTCCAGCTGTTGTAATTGCTGCAGGACAACTGTCTGGTTTACTAGACAGGAGGTCTTTATATATGGCCTCTCCTGCACTATTGTGTCCACAGCAGTACCTTCTCCCAGGGCCACCCTATTTTTCAAAGACCCTGCTGTTTGGCATGACTGAGTGGCAGTATAACTGGCTGGGCAGGTTGGGCTCGGTAGCCTTGGTTGGCAGCCAGCTTAGGAGAAGGTAAACTCTGACTTTAGACCCGGGCAGATGGAGCTCATTAGCTTATCAAGCAGTTCATCTAAGAGAAGGCAAACTCTGTGGAACCTACAGAGACCAAAAAGTTGCAGTTTCCATGATCACAGGAAATGTGATAAGGAGGCATGTTTAACTGCAAAGAAGAAGACCTCATTATGAATTAGGTGTAATTACCAGCAATGCCAAGCAGCAGCTTTTGGAAGCAGTTACCACTGGTGACTCATGCATTGCATTGCACTGATTTGGCAAAGGCACCCCCCACCAATCACTCTCTCACACACATGCAGAAATTCATACAAACACATGCATGTACTCGCTGACATCTCTGCGTGCGTGCGTGCACACACACACACACACACACACACACACACACACACACACACACACACGCACGCACGCACACACACATTTATGGGCACCTCACTATTGTCCTTGATTTTACAGAATGTTTTATTTTTGCCCTATCCCTGATAATTAGTGAGGGCTATGGACATGAGACATACATCCTCACCTGATCACACTCATACAAGCACTCAGCCATTCACATGTACACACACCCTATCCATCCCCTAATTAACTCCTTCTAGAGGCAGGCACACACACACACACACACACACACACACACACACACACACACACACACACACACACACACACACACACACACACACACACACACACACACACACACACACACACACACACACACACACACACACACACACACACATATTTGAGAAGTGATGAAAGATCAACAATAAAACATGAGCAAATTCAAATAAAATGTAGTAAGGAATATTTTAGAAAACTTAAGTTAACCCTGAAAATGGTCATCTGGACATCTAGGAAAAAAATTAAGCTATAAACCAATTTGCTCTTCCTGTCCTAACTTACAGTTTTGGAGTGATTGACTGGCCCCAAAAGGTGTTGGATAGATTAAACTGGAAAACAAGAAGGATGCTTCATGCTTATTAAATGATTTATAAAAATCATTGCATACCAAGATTATATATTAACTATTCTGAAGGAGGCATGGGCCTACTCGAAATTGATTACATGTATAGATCTGCAATTGCGGGACTCCAAACATATCTGCTGAAATCACAAGACTCAAATATAGTGAAAGTCTTAAAACACAAGGAAAATAAACATAAGATGACTTCCCTTCTTAGTCTACCAGAAGCATATTGGCATCAAGCTGGAATGGAAATCAAGAAGTAGATAAAAATCGGGCAGCAACTGAATTTGTCAAAAAAAGAAAAGAAAGAATATAAGGTGAAAATCAGATATAATGGTCCATGAAAAGAAGACAAAAGCAGCATTGATCATTGAAATCACTACACCTAGTGACTGCCGTGTCTTGCATACAGAGAAACAGAAAGTCATAAAATATCAGGATGTGCAGGCAGAAATGAGAGCAATGTGGAAGAAAGATACCCAGACAGTTCCAATAGTAGTAGAAGCAATGGGTCTTATAAAAAAGAATCTACAGTCATATTTAGATGTGTTACTAATACATGTAACTCCATACGAATTGCAGAAGGAGTCATTACTGAGCACATTGTAGGTGCTGTGACGAGCACTTCTGTCTGACCTCAAAGATTGAAACAATACTAATTTCATTTACTTTAATCATAATGAATGGGGCCCACTCCCATCGTGGTATTAGAAACCCAAAAGATTTAGAGAAATTAAATGGAGAGTTGATAGGGGGTCCAAATGGAGAGATGATACATCAGCAGGCAAAGGAGAGTAGTACTGCTGGAGTTGAAATCATCCTGAAGTCTTGTACCTTCATGAGGTGGACCCTATTTTTCATAAAATCTCACCAAGATGACACGGATATATAGACTGTGTTTTATATAGCATATATCATGGGCAGAAGTGGTAGTTTAAAAAATAAGAAAAGACAGCTGGGTGCACAAGACCCAGGATAAAAAGTGCCCAGCTCTGTGCCAGGACTGGAAAAAATGACAGTGTAGAATCCTCAAGACACTGAAACATTCCTACTATGGGGCTAGGCCAGGAGCAGGAGGAGGATGGTCCTCCTGTTGTAGAAGGAAGTAGTAGGCCACAAAAATCACAAAAACTGATAAGCCAGAAAAGAGACATAAAGACGATATAGTGGACTATTGAGGATTAATGATGACTGATGTCCCACTGATGTCCCACTCACCAGGCTGAACAAGGAGAAAATTACAGTCAGCTGCCTGTCGGGTGCCAAGATCCGCCACATAACACATGCACTCAAGTCACTCCACAACAAGTACAAATACGACTCTGTCATTGTCCATGTTGGAGTGAATGGCTTGAGACGTACCTCCCTGGACTACATGAAAAGAAACATGGAAGAGCTCTTGGATCATGTGACCCAGGCAGGTATGACCCTAGCCCTGAGTAGCACCCTGTCTTCACCCAAAATGATACCACAGTATAAGGACAAAATGATTGACTTCAACAATTGGCTAAGCTTCTACTGTCATTCAAAGGGGATCCAGTATTTGTCTGCCTGGGAAGACATGATCGACAAACCACGATGCTTTGCCAGAGATGGCCTGCCCCTGTCACCCCTGGGATTCAGGTTACTGGCTAAAGCTCTTGCCACCCCTATAGTGCCTTTTTTAGGCAAGGTTCAAAGGATAAAACCACCACTGTAACAGATACAAGCATGCAAAATCTGAAGGTAATGCTACTCAATGCTAGAAGTCTAAACCTCAAAATGCACTCTCTCGAGGCACTCCTAAAAATGGAGAACATCGATATCTGTGCAGTAACTGAGACCTGGTTCAAGGCTCCAGAGAGGACCCGTGCAATACCAGGCTACAATTTTTGCCACACTTTTCGGCAACAAAACCAAGACCGAAACACTAAAGGTGGAGGAGTGTCCATATTCACCAAGGATATTCACACCTCCAGGCTAGTTGCCCAACACATTGCATCTGAAATTCTCCAGGTGCAACTAACACTAGGTAAGACTGCAATCCAAACTGTAGCTTGCTACAGATCCCCCACCATGCTGCTAGATTCTCAGTACACCTTTCTAAACATACTGGAAAATATTAAGATGCAACCAAACACCCTAGTACTGGGTGATTTCAACTACCCTGCCATTAATTGGGAAAACTACTTGGGTACCAACTCCTTTCTCCAACAGTTCTTGGAATTCATAAATTCCAACGCCCTGGATCAACTTATCCATTGTCCCACCACGGGCTCCAATATCCTAGACCTGGTCATTACCAACTTGGGAGATAGATGCTCCACACCAGTGGTCACCTCCTCATTGGTCAGGTCTGACCATAAGCAAATCACCTTTGACATCCACATCCCACCCCCACCCCCCAGGAAGGAAACTGTAGTAAGAATCTTTGTGTTCAACATCTTTGTATCCTGTATAGGAAGGGTTAAAATGTGAAACTGCATTGCGTGCAAAGAAATAAGCTAAAATGAGTTGTTTTTCTTGTAAGGAATTTGCTGACCAGAAAGGAATGCACAGATGCTACTTTGGTCCAGGCACAGGCCTATCTTGGGACTGACCTCTGACCAAGGAGGAGTGCATAGATGTTACCTTGATGTAGGCACCAACTTATCTTGTGTCTGACTTTTTTACCATCTAAGGCTCCACTGAGTGAATTTATAGCCTTGACTGAAATTCCTTGTCTAGTAACCAGCTGCTGAGTATGCATGAAAGAGGGTATAAAAACCCATGTAAAGTGTGTAGAAATTAGACTGCTAGCAACAGAACTTTTTGTGGCAGATCTCCATGCATGTTAAATAAACTCTTTTTTGGCCTACCTTTTTTGCTGCGTGATTCTTCCAGTATATGTTAAGAGTATTAAAAATCTTTTGACATTTCTGGCGCCCAAGAACGTGGGGCCACCTCTTCACGGTACGAATCGCATAAGAGGGACTGAAAACCTGTACAGGAAGGGAGAACGAATCTCGGCTCCCTTGAATGGAAAGACCTCCGAAGAAGTCGTAAGTAGAGGCCAGTCACTCTTAGATTCGATCCGTGGACGGTGATTTAACGAGGGCGGAAGATCCGCAGTAAGGTAAGCTTTTTTGTAAAAGTTTTTTTATTTAAAAGGGACTAGTCATAAAGGAATTTCTTTTGTTTAAAATTTTACAAAAGACCGGTAGAGATCTCAGGAAAAGGAAACAGTTTTTCTTTTAAATAAGAAAAATGGGAACAGGAAGCAGTTGTTGTGTTAGGAAGGGCTGCTTAAATAAAAGGACTGAGGATGAGGAATATATGTTTAAATTACATCCAAAAACTTAAAATATATAAAAAAATGGAAGAAAGACTATGGGTTTAGTGGTACCTTGAATAAATCAGAATGTCAAAATCTAGTGAGAGACCTGCGCAGGGACACAGGAGGTAAGGTTAAGAAACAAAAAAAGGTAGGATTTCCTCAAGCACAGAAATGGTTAGAAGAAGCTAATAAGAGACATAGGGAACAATTTTCAAATAAGGGAGATAGTGGCTCGAGTGCAAAAGATGCATTTTTTGTCCGAAAAGAGGATGATGAGACATCTGTTGCCTGTCGTAGACCAACAGCCCCGCCCTTGTATCCTGAAGTTAAAAAAGACATGGTTAGTCCACCCAAGTATCAGGAAAATGACACAGAGAATCAGGATAAAACTGTACCCTCTGTAGTACTGACAAAACAAGTAGGTGAAACCCTGGAACTCCGGAACCGTAATATAGATAAATCAGAATGGACGTAAGGAAGCTGAAATGCAAGAAAATGAATTAAATATAGTATCTACAGACTCATATCCCTTATAGAAGTAGCAAATCCACAGGCAGGAACACCGGTCAAGGTCCCACTATTTTAGTTTACCGACCTTGGACACGGGAAGACATCCGAAAAGCTGTGGAGGGCATACCACACCCAAAATTAGACATGACCAAGTTTTGTGAAAATATCGCAGGCATGATAGAAAGTTACAAGCTAAATGCCGTAGAGCTGGAGCAAGTAGTTCGACAAATTTTGGGTCCCGACTGGCACCTGGTCTGTGGGGACTGGGACCCCATAACCAGGGAAGATGATAGACCACTTGCCTACAATTCAGACTCCTACCAAAAGCAGGTTAAGGATTTACTAGACCGTATTATGGAAAATGGAAGCCTAGGGCAGACTGGACCTGTATCAATAGATGTGTGCAAGAAGACGATGAAAAAGTAGATAACTACTTGCACAGACTTACCCAGTGTTTTGATAACCATAGTGGAATAGACAAACCACCCAATCAAGAAAAGGATTCACCTTATGAACAACAGTTAAAAAATGCCTTTTTAAAAGGATGTAGGACTGTAATCAGTAACTTCATTCACAAACATATGATAGACCATAGGACGCACGTCTGCAACCCTTACTGGAGTATGCAAGACATGCAGAAAAATATTTAGAAGAAAGGAAAAAGAAACAAGCTCAAACCTTTACGGTGAGTGAAGATGGGACACTTATGCTACTGCAAGGTCCGACTAACAGGGGTAGAGGAAGGGGCAGAGGCAGGGGCAGAGGAAGAGGGAATGTGGGACATTCCGAAGACTATGAAGGCAGACAAAAAAGAGGAGAATGTTTCAAATGTGGTAGAAAGGGACATTTTGCCAGGGATTGTCGGTCTTCTGAAAGAACTAAAACCACCCCGAATCATGAGTCAGCATGACTATATGATGGTGGTGGAGGTGAATCAGACCCGGACAAAAAGGCTGATGGGCCAGACTCAATAAGGCAGAGTGAAAAGGAAGCTTTTGTGGACATAAACGAAGAGGGTAAGGGAGAATGTGCAGGATGGGAGAATGAAATGACTGATTTTTCAGACAAAGGCGAATATCAGGTTGTTAATTTAACAGCGCTGGCTGTAACTATGCAGCTAGAGGCACAACCGATTATCACACTTCAAGTGGAAGGGAAGGATGTAGAATTTTGTGTGATTCAGGGGCCTCCAGGACCCTGCTAAAAACCTCTGCAGTGCCATCTGATGTAACTTCTGATGACTATGTATTAGTCAAGGCAGCCAATGGCCGCATTTATAAAGAACCACTATCTAAACTCTTATGGTTCACGGACCCTGAAACTAACCAAACTATCAGATTTCGAGTCATTATTTCCAAAGTTTGCCCTGTAAACTTATTAGGGAGAGATTTGATGCACGTATTTGGCATAGCAGCTGTGCCGACTGCATCAGGGATTCTAGCCAAACGAGTAGAAATTCAAGATGTTACGTTGCAGGTGGGGCAGGGTGATTTACACTACTGGTACAGTAATGATCTTGTCGAAACTGGACCACAAAATGTAGTAAATGAGCTAACTAATTTGGCCTTAAGCAAATATGGCACACAACCGCCAGTGGTAGCTAAACAACTACACTGTACAATGTACTACAGAAAGTATGTAGGACCAGACGACAAATATGAAGAGCAATTCTTTAAACACAAGGTCACAAAAATCTTGTTACAAAACCTATATTGGGATAAAGCAGGAAATTCTGCAGTTACATGCAGTCTTACAAAAGATATGCAGTTACTTTTTCGCAATAATTCTATTGCACATGTCTCTGTAACAAGGGAAGAACAAATGGCATGGTATCTGGTGGGGAAGAAAGTTACTGAATGGGCTAAAATGACGCCAGAACAATTGGCATGTAAAGGCGTGCAGGTACAAAGACTAAATTGGGTCACCCAGGCTAGACCAACAGTGCACCTCCGTGAAGACAGGCTAACGCCACCCGGGGGAGGGCCATTCTGACTATATCTCCTAACCCCGCAGGAAGAATTGAAGTTACAATCAGTGCCAGACTCCTTATGGTCCCTGGCAACATGACATTGGGCTAATAAGAACAGCAGGACAGGTTAAAATAACTCCAAAATCCGACTTTAGACCTCACAAGCGTCAGTATCCGCTAAGTAAAAAGGCAGAAGAAGGCATTCTACCAGTGATCACGGCTCTATTACAAGCTGGGGTTTTAATTCCATGCATAGATTCACCGTGTAACACACCCTTGTTCCCAGTAAGGAAACCGGATGGGACCTGGAGAATGGTACAGGATCTGCAGGCTGTGAATGCTGCTGTGGTACCAAGGGCTCCTATGGTCCCAGATCCATCTGTTTTGTTAAATGATATCCTTCCCACAGATAAGTATTTTTCTGTCATTGATATCAGTAACGCATTTTTTCCATCCCTCTACAGGAAGCTAGTAGGTTTTGGTTCGCTTACGTTCATGAGCAAGCGGTACACCTACACAAGGCTGCCGCGAGGGATATTGTGAAAGCCCTACAATCTTTTCGCAAGAAATGTCAACAAACCTGGCACAGTTTCAACCGAGCATGGCTGTCATCTACTGTTATACGTGGACGACATCTTACTGGCTGCACCCACGGAGGCTGTCTGTGAGTCCGAAACTATTCGGTTATTGCATTTCTTGGCGAAAGAGGGACATAAGGTAAACAAATCTAAATTACAATTTTGTAAAGCTGAAGTACGATATCTAGGCTATACCATTTCAAATGCTGGTAGACAACTGGATAGCTGTAGAAAAGAAGCTATTTTACAGGCACCGATGCCCAGTACAAAAAAAGAAATGATGTCATTTTTAGGAATAACTAACTTTTGTCGTAGTTGGATTCCCAATTATGCAGAGGAAGTAAGTCCACTTTCAGAACTTATTTTTGCACTTCCCATGGCAGCACATGACGCGCTGAAATGGACAGATAAGGCAATACAGGCATTTACTAGGGTAAAGCAACTGATAGCAGGATCTGCAACACTTAGCTTCCCTGACTATACAAAACCTTTTGTTCAGACAGTAGATTGTAAGCAGGGCTTTATGACATCGGTTCTTTTGCAAATTTATGGGGATAAGTTGAGGCCATTAGCTTTTTATTCCAGTAAACTAGACACAGTGGCACGATCGTTGCCACACTGTGTACAAGCAGTAGTCGCAGCTGCACTGGCCGTGCAGGCGTCTGCAACCCTAGTTTTGTTTCATGACCTTACTTTACGGGTACCGCACTCTGTCGCGGTAATACTTCTACAGGATAAAGTTACCTTTCTCTCCTAGCAGACACTTGTCCTGCATGACAACATTACTATCACAACCACACATGACCATTGAGCGATGCACCACTCTTAATCCAGCCACGCTGTTACATACAGCTGATGACGGTGCCCCTCACGTATGTTTACACTTAATACACTCTAATGTCTTGCCAAGACCAGACCTTAAGGATCAGCCTTTGGCAAATTCAGATTGGACCCTGTTCGTAGATGGGTCAGCACGTAAGAATGAGGCAGGTATTACACAAGTGGGTTATGCAGTCACAACTGAGACTAAGGTACTAGAGGCAAAACCTCTCCCCAGGAATCTGTCCGCACAAGCGGCTGAATTGATTGCTTTGACCAGAGCATGTACCATTTCCAAGGATAAGGCAGTTACTATCTACACAGATAGTCAGTATGCTTTTCCCACGGTCCATGTCTTTGCACAGCAATGAAAAAATAGGGAAATGGTTACTGCCTCAGGAAAGGAAATAACCCACAAGGATTTAATCCTTAGCCTCTTACAAGCTGTCCAACTGCCACGGGGATTGGCCATCTGTAAGTGCGCAGCACACACAAATGCCAAGGATCCAGTATCACTTACAAATGCACTAGCTGACAAAACTGCAAAAAGTGTAGCCTTAACCTCTACTTTTGCACTCGAGACCACACAAAAAGAACTTCACCCTACAGATAAATTTGATCTACAAACTTTACAAGTAATGCAGGAACTTAGTACAGTTCAGGAAAAACAGCGATGGGTTAAATATGGGGCTATTCAAAAGCAGGGAGTTTTGTAGGTCCAAATGATAAGTATGTCTTGCCAACAAACCTTTTAGGTATGCCTCATTAATGACGCATGGCCCATCTCATCTGGGCCCTGCTGCTATGTTTCAGATAATCCAGCAAATTTTCTGGACCAAGGGTTTTATAGCGTATGCTAAACGATTTTGTTGGTCGTGCCTGCTTTGTGCACGATACCATGGTGGTGGGGTGCGGATCACCCCAGCAGCTTTTCCGCTGCCTCCGTATCCAGTTCACACAATCTGTATGGATTTTATTGAACTAACTCCTGTTCAACAAAAGCGATTTGTGTTAGTCATTATTGATGCTTTTACAAAATGGGTAGAAGCTTTTCCGGTAGCACACTCAGATGCACTGTCAGTAGCCAAGGCTCTTACAAATAACATTATCTCTCATTTTGGGCTACCTACATGCATCTATTCTGATAATGGCACACATTTCGTGAACCAAGTTATTCAAAAGCTGGCCGCCGTTTTTCAGATCAAGTTAAAATATCATTGAGCCTACCACCCACAGTCAGCAGGGTTGGTTGAACGCCATACTGGCATTCTCAAAGGCAAGTTACATAAACTCATGGCCGAGACACATCAGTCTTGGATAAACTGCTTACCTCTGGCACTCCTGTCCATGCGTACCACTCCCACTTCAAAAGGGGTCACACCATTTGAACTACTATATGGGAGACCTTATTACGTCCCGCAGTGGCAAGGTCTTTTGCCTGCGGAACGTGAGGGGGGTGAAGAGATAGCAGATTACATGAGGAAAATGCTGACAAAAACTAACACTTCTCTAACGAATGATTATTTTTCAGATCAGAAGAACAACAGGATCCTGGAAGTGAAGGCTGGCGAGTGGGTGTGGATTAAAATTGTAAAAAGAAAAACGTGGGCCTCTCCGAAGTGGGAAGGTCCATACCAGGTTTTGATTTCGACACCCACAGCAGTTCGAATAAAGGAGCGAACATCTTGGATCCACCTGACACATTGCAAGATTGTCAGGAAATTTGAGTTGGAAAAGAATTTGAGTACCCCTGAGGAACACTGATTAGCAGTAATCCTGTTTTTGTATGAACTTTTCTGACTGTTGTAGCAATGCAGGAAAATACCAGAAGGAGCAGCCCTTCCCACAAAGGCATTGTAAAATAATTTTGTTATTAGTGATTGTAAGTGTTATTTTTCTGTTTTGGCCATTTTATTTTCACACAAACTAGCCAAACAAAGAGAGATGAAAATACAGCTTGGCATCCACCTTTTAACACGTACCAGGCTATTAAATATGCATATGCTTTGTCTTTTAATGTTTCAAATTGTTGGATATGCACAGCTATCCCGACTGTACATGGTGGTCTGATGTTAGGTACAGTCCCTTTGGGGGCAAATGATACATGGACCAATTTACTATTTGAAACTTCGGAGATAGCCGTAAAGGACAAAATAGCATTACCCCTCATGGGTCGTCAGAATGGAACTGTATGTTTCCAGAGATCTGGAAAAATTAAGGTTGGATGGAGTCAATGTAATATAACCATAATTCATAACTGTACATTAGATGGGCACTGTGCAACAAGTTTCAAGCCTATAAGAGTGCTTATTAATAGTACAGGGCTTATTAATGTCACTAGTTTTGTTGAAAAATGTTATCTGTGTATGATCTTTTGTTTAAAGGGATACAAGACAAAGGAAATCATTCTATTCCAGTAAATATCACTCTTAAAGTGAATGACTGTTATTTTGTCTGTGGTAAAAAAGCATACAAATGGTTACCAAGGAATTGGTCAGGCAGTTGTTTTTTGGGTTATTTGGCACCAGCTATAAGACATTCCTTTACTCTTCCCCAAGGTAAAATACGAAATGTACGTGCTGTGAATAAACCTGTTAATCCCGTAGGTAACATTGATGCATCCTGGATCTATCATCACGATTTGGCCCACAGTAGCAGCAAGGGACTGTCACACATGGACTTGGGCGATGATGTCATTTCTTGGGCTGGTATTCTTCCAGCCTATGGGACAGTAAAATCTATTTGGGAGCTCAGAAAACTGTCAAAACTGTTAGAAACTCTGAGCAATGCAACTTTTTCTGCACTAGAGTTGGTGACGGATGAGCTAACTGCAATGAGGACTGTAGTGTTGCAGAATCGGATGGCGCACGATTTCACCCTAGCGGCGTAAAGGAGGTAGTTGCGGCCTTATCCAGGAGGAGTGTTGTTCTTTCATTCCTGACAATGAGCACGATATAGACAGTCATTTGGAGATCTTACAACAAGTTTCTGAACTTACAAAACCAGGACAGAATCCATTGACTGACTTTTTCCAGAATTGGTTTGGAAATTGGGGAACAGTATTTATGAATGTCTTAATTGCTGTATGTATTGGTGCCATTATATTCCTACTGTTGGGTTGTTGCTGCATTCCTTGCATCCGAATGATAATATCAAGTGTATTGTCTGCCAATGCAACTAAAGCTTATTATTCTGAATATACAGGAAATGAACTGTGTTAAAACCTGTATGAATAAAATGTATTACTGGGGATACAAAGTGTTGTGAGGGTTGAAATGTAGTAAGAATCTTTGTGTTCAACATCTTTGTATCCTGTATAGGAAGGGTTAAAATGTGAAACTGCATTGCGTGCAAAGAAATAAGCTAAAATGAGTTGTTTTTCTTGTAAGGAATTTGCTGACCAGAAAGGAATGCACAGATGCTACTTTGGTCCAGGCACAGGCCTATCTTGGGACTGACCTCTGACCAAGGAGGAGTGCATAGATGTTACCTTGATGTAGGCACCAACTTATCTTGTGTCTGACTTTTTTACCATCTAAGGCTCCACTGAGTGAATTTATAGCCTTGACTGAAATTCCTTGTCTAGTAACCAGCTGCTGAGTATGCATGAAAGAGGGTATAAAAACCCATGTAAAGTGTGTAGAAATTAGACTGCTAGCAACAGAACTTTTTGTGGCAGATCTCCATGCATGTTAAATAAACTCTTTTTTGGCCTACCTTTTTTGCTGCGTGATTCTTCCAGTATATGTTAAGAGTATTAAAAATCTTTTGACAGAAACCTCCTTAAAAAACTTCTCCAAAGTCAACTTCATGCTACTGAAGTCAGAAGTGACAAACTTCACAACACCCACGCAGACGGCTCTGGAAGTTCGACTGCAGAATCCTACACTAACGCACTGTACGAGCACATCCACTCATGCATGAATCATGCCATCCCAAATAGAACCAAGATGCTCTTCTCCAAAAAAAGGAAGCCAATCTGGTAGTCCCCTGCTATAAACAAACTATACAACAGATGGAAGAAACTGTTGCAGAAAAGAGGAAAATCCCAGGATGGAAAAATCACCCTCACCAGCCTCAGTAAGAAGCTGAGATCCCTCATAAAATCCTCAAAAGCTAGTTATGAAAATAAAATTGCCAAAGATTCCAAAGACAACCACAAGGCATTCTATAGTTATGTCAAGAATCTAAATGGCAATGCTCAGATCTGCTTTGAGCTACAACAGAATGGCATTAAATATACTGATCCCAAGGATATTGCCAGTATCCTGGCAGATCGATTTAGTGCCAAATTCACCCCCCTTTCACCCCCTAAAGGGCCCATCGCAATACCAAAAGATTGCCAAATTCCAATAATCACAGCCACACTGGTAGATACTGCACTCTTCAAAGCTAAGAATACAGCATCCATGGGACCAGATGACATCCCATGCTGTGTACTACATGAACTACAAAATTAACTGGCACCTCACCTAAGTGTCATGTTTAATCATAGCCTCACCTCAGGCTTTGTGCCCACTGAGTGGTGCACAGCTACAGTTATCCTGCTCCACAAAGGAGGATCCGCCTTGGATCCCGGGAACTACCATCCCATCAGTCTGACAAGCCTGATCTGTAAGAGCATGGAATGCATTATCATGGAACTTATAAACAAAGACATTGGCAACCTTCAAACACTGGACCCCACCCAGTTTGGGTTTGTGAAGGGCTGATCTTGTCTCCTGAATCTGATTGACTTCTTCAAATCAGTCTCCAGAGCTGTGGACGAGGGTAAGGTGATCCACACAGCCTATCTGGACCTCGCCAAGACCTTCGACACCATCCCCCACTCTGGAATCATAGATAAATTTACTAAGCTGGGCATAAATCCCTACGTCACTTGATGGGTTGCCAACTGGCTTACTGACAGAACCCAGACTGTAAAAGTAGCCGACTCCAAATCCAGCTCCAGACAAGTGATGAGTGGACTACCTCAGGGTTCAGTCCTGGGACCACTCTTGTTTGGCATCTACTTCTCTGAAGTACAGGCCAACACTAAGGGACTCTGGCTAACAAAGTTTGCAGATGACTGCAAACTGGGAGCCATTATTGAATCCCCCAAATGATGTGGATATTCTACACAAAAGCCTTACAGAAACAGATGCCTGGTGCCAGAGCCATGGGCTCAAGCTTAATGCCAAGAAATGTATAGTTATCCCCTTTGGAAAAAAAACATGTATCCATGAATTACCACATAGGTGGCAGGACACTAAACATCGAAAGTGTGATGAGAGACTTAGGGACACAGGTGGACAGTGGTCTCACTTTCGATAACCACATCACCACAACAGTCAGGAAATCCTTCTATGTGGCACACCTCATCACTAAGGGCTTTTCATTCAGAAAAAAGGAGGTCATTGTCCCACTGTACTCATCCCTCATTAGACCCATTTTAGAGTATAATGCCCCGTTTGGTATGTACCTCACAAGACATCTGCAACAGCTGGAAAGGCCACAGAAATACCTCACGAAAAGAATCACAGGCCTAAAGCAGATGCCATATGCTGACCGTCTAAAAAAACTCCAGCTATACTCTGTTGCATATCATCTAATCAGAGGCAATCTCTGCTTAACATACAAGGCCATGTCAAACCCTGAGCTGTTGGACATGCTCCACTTAAAGAAATCCCAATCCCTCAGAGCCACATGCTCCAGGGATCTAAACCTTGTCATCAAAATGAACAAAACATGCTGGAGGGATAGGTTCCTGACCCAGAGACACCCCATACTCTGGAATAGACTGCCCATACATGTTAAGCAGAGCGCCTCCTTGGCCCTCTTCAAAAGGAACCTTGATGATTGGATGGGAGATAGGAAATTCACCCCGGGGATCATGTCAGTCGCCCTGCTAGACAGGGGTCCAGAGAAGTAAATATTGTGGGAAGAAATATCTAGGGAATTGTTATGGCTAGGCTTGCATAGGCCCTAGGGCCAATAGCTTAGTACCAACCTATGAACCTATGAACCTAATAAGAAATTATGTATCGTTACTATTATGCAAGAAGCCCAGAATTTCCAGATAGAAGATATACAAAAAGATTAAGAGAAAAATTAGAGGAAAGAAAAATACTTGCTCAAGAAAAAACTGGCAGAAGATTCAAATAAAAATTTGTGTTCATTAATACAACAGATTTATGAAAAACATTATACAGGCCAATAATTCTTGGGCTGTTTGTGAAAGTATAAAAACAAAATCTAGAGATTTTTGAAAGGTATAATAAGAAATATGGACATGGGAAAGAACGAGAGATCTGATATGGTGCAATATTTATGCAAGGGAGAAAGCCAAATTAATCAATACAAAAAAAAAGCACCCCAAAGCTATTTGAAGAGAGATACAGGCAAAGACATCCAGATATGGAAAATTTTACAATACAAAAATAAGATCACACAGAGGGAACATAGAACGGATGACTAATAAAGTATACATTAAAAAAATAGAAGGTGAAGTTACGGAATACCAGGGAAGTGAAGGATTTAGTGTAGAGAGTCTAACAAAGGTTATTTCACAGCATGATGGAACAACAAGTCTCGCAAGTAAGGAGAAACAAGAGGAGCAGGAGACATCTGAAGAAGAGAAATATGGACATAGGAAAGAGATTTAACATAAATATGGTGCAATATTTATGCAAAGGAGAAAGCAAAACTAATCAATACAAAAGGTAAGCACCAAAGATATTTGAAGAGAAATACAGGAAAAGGCAACCAGATATGGAAAATTTTACAACACAAGAAATAAAAACAAAACAAAGAGGAAAAGTAGAACAGAGGATTAGTAATGCAGAAATTAAATAAATAGAAAATGAGGTTATGGATTACCTGCAAAGTGAAGGATTTAGTATAGAAACTCTAGCTTTGATAACATCACAGCAGGATAGAATAATGGATTCCCAAATTAAGGAGTAGCCAGTGGAGCCTTCCATAGGAAACCAGTACAAACATTCAGTTGGAGTTGCACAGCAAGGGAAGGAACAGGAAACTATGGCAATTCTGACATAGTCAATGTTGTGGAGTGATAGGCAAGTAAATTCTCATATGAAAGAGCAAAGGATGACAAAGGATGAAACTGAAGAAAATGTGGCACAGGAAGATGCTCTGGAACTTTCCATAAAATGACTGCAGGAAATGGAGAAGAAAGAATGCACCCTCAGTTTCGAAGAAAATTATCTAAGGGAAGAATTGCTTGATTTAATAGAGGTGGACAGATATATTAATATCAATGAAAGAAATATGGAATATGGACAGTCAATGAAACCCAAAAAGTTAGAAGTCTCATAAAACAAATGAACACAGTAATTAGGACTGTTCAACAATATTCATGTAATATAACAGAAGTAAAGAGGCTATATTACTGTACATTAATTAATAACAGATAAAGTTTGTTTTACCACAAAAACACAGTGTAGTAACGGAAAGGAAGGGGAGAAATCAAATGCCGTCATGGAAGTATTGAACAGAGAAAACTATAAAGCAATTAAGACAAGAGACATCACTGAAGAGTATAGAAGAGGGAACAGATCAACAAAAATAATCAGAAAGATAGACCTGATAAAAGCAATATCAGAACAGATCAGGATCTATCATCCACTATCACAAGTAATAAACTAAAAATAGCACAGGCAGAAAAACTTAGAAGGTATTCAGATAAATATAAAGGAAAAGTACAAAATAACCAATTTATTGAGGATCCAAAAAGTTTTATTTTACCTTTAAAGTAGAAAAGCTGTAGCATCAAGAAAACATCAGTTTGGGACAGAAATAGGTTCATAGGTTCATAGGTAGGTACTAGGCTATTGGCCCTAGGGCCTATACAAGCCTAGCCAAAAAGGTACCCTGGCTTTCGCCACCCAAGAAAATTATTTTCCTGTGCCCCTGTCAGGCAGAACCACAGAAGTGATCCCCGGGGTGAATTTCCTATTACCCATCCAATCATCAAGATTTTTCTTGAAGAATGCTAATGAGGAACTCTGTTTGACATAGATAGGTAGTATGTTCCAGAGTATGGGAAGTCTCTGGGACAGGAATCTATCCCTCCAGCATGTTCTGTTTATTGTGGTGACAAGGTTTAGGTCCATAGAGCGTGTAGCTCGGAGGGATTATGATTTCTTTAAGTGGAGCATGTCCAACAGCTCTGGGTTTGACATAGCTTTGTATGTTAGGCAGAGATCGCCTCTGAGTAGCTGATATGCGACGGAGTAAAGCTGGAGTTTTTTGAGACGGCCTGAGTAAGGCATCTGTCTGAGGCTAGTAATCCTTTTTGTGAGGTATTTTTGTGGCCTTTCCAGTTGTTGTAAATGTCTTGTATCTGTCTCAGTGAGGCCCTTTTGTAGGATGTCCACATCATTAGGAGTTTCGATTATGGCTCCAAGTTTGCAGTCATCTGCGAATTTAGTTAGCCAAAGACCTTCTGTGTTAGCTTGTACTTCAGAGAAGTAGATACCAAACAGGAGACGACCCAGGACTGAACCCTGTGGTACTCCACTTGTCACTGAATTGAAATCTGATTTGGAGTCTGCTACTTTCACAGTGTGGGTTCTGTCAGTAACCCATCTTGTGACATAGGGATTTATACCTAGTTTAGTGAGTTTATCTATAATTTCAGAGTGGGGAATGGTGTCAAACGCCTTGGCGAGATCTAAATAGGCTGTGTGAACCACCTTACCCTCATCTATGGCTTTGGTGACTACTTCAAAGAAGTCTATCAGGTTTAGGAGACATGATCTGCCTTTTACAAATCCAAACTGTGTGAGGTCCAGAGTTTGGAGATCTCCATTGTCTTTGTTTATGAGTTCCATGATGATACGTTCCATGGCCTTGCAGACGAGGCTCGTCAGGCAATGGGGCAGTAGTTCCCGTGGTCTGTTGTGACCCCCCCCCCCTTTGTGGAGTGGGATAACTGTCATGGTGCACCATTCAATGGGCACAAAGCCTGAGGTGAGGCTATGATTGAACATGGTACTTAGGTGGGGTGCTAGTTCATTCTGTAGTTCATGTAGAAGGCAGCCTGGGATGCTGTCAGGTCCTATGGATGCTGTGTTCTTGGCTTTGGAGAGTGAGGTTTTTTCCTGTGCAGCCATGATTACAGGAGCTTTGCATTCTTCCGGTATAGAGATGGGCTCTTTAGGGGGTGAGAGCGGGGTAAAGTTAGTACTGAACCTATCTGCCAGGGTGTTGGCAATATCAGTTGGTTCTGTATATTTAGTGTCATTGTGCTGTAACAAAGAGCAGATCTGAGTGTTGCCATTGAGATTTTTGACATAGCTATAGAATGCTTTGTGGTTGTCTTTAGAATCAGTGGTAATTTTGTTTTCATAACTAGCTTTGGAGGATTTTATGAGGGATCTCAGCTTCTTACTGAGGCTGACCAGGGAGTTCCTCCAATCATAGGAGTTTACTCTTTTTTGCAACAGTTTCTTTCTTCTGTTGTAGAGTTTGCTTATGGCAGTAGACCACCAGATTGGCTTCCTTTTTTTGGAGGATAGCATCTTGGTACTGTTAGGGATAGCACGATCCATGCACTCGTGTAAGTGCTTATAAAGTGCATTTGTGTAGGATTCAGCAGTCGTATCTCTAATGTCCATCTGCATGGGTGTCGTGAAGTTTGCCACTTCTGTCTTAAGAAGCGTGAAGTTGGCTTTGGAGAAATTTTTTATGGTTGTTTTCCTAATGGGGGGGTGGGAGCGGGTTGTGGATGTCTAGGGTGATTAGCTTGTGGTTGGATCTGACCAACGAGGAGCTGACCTCTGGTGTGGAACACCGGTCACCCATGTTGGTGATGACCATGTCTAGGATATTGCTGCTCCTGGTGGGGGTGTGGATAAGTTGATCCAAGGCGTTGGAATTGATGATTTCCAGAAAACGTTGAGCAAAAGAGTTGGTACATGAGTAGTTTTCCCAGTTAATGGCAGGGTAGTTGAAATCACCCATTATTAGAGTGTTGGGTTGTACCTTAATATTTTCCTGTGTATCAAGAAAAGAGGAGTGGGAATCCTGGAGCATGGTGGGGGGTCTGTAACAAGCTACAATCTGGATTGCGGTTTTGCCCAGAGTTAGTTGAACTTGGATAATCTTGGATACATTATGTTGAGCAACAAGCTTGGAGGTGTGGATATCCTTAATGAATATGGACACACCTCCACCTTTAGTGTTTCGGTCCGGGTTTGGTGGCCAAAAGGTGTGGTATGAATTATAGCCTGGTAATGCAGGGGTGCTCTCTGGAGCTTTGAACCAGGTCTCTGTCACTGCACAGATGTCAATGTTCTCCATTTTAAGGAGTGCCTCGAGTGAGTGCATTTTGGGGTTTAGACTTCTAGCATTGAGTAGCATTACTCTCAGATGTTGCTTGCTTGTACCTGTTACGGTGGTAAATTTGTCATTTGAACCTTGCCTAAAAAAGGCACTATAGGGATGGCAAGAGCATTTGCCAGTATCCGGAATCCCAAGGGCGACAGGTGCAGGCCATCTCTGGCAAAGCAACGTGGTCTGTCGATCATGTCATCCCAGGCAGACAGATACTGGATTCCCTTAGAATGACACTAGAAGCTTAGCCAATTGTTAAAGTCAATCATTTTGTCCTTGTACTGTGGTGTCATACTGGGTGATGGAAGGATGCTACTCAGGGCTAGGGTCATACCGGCCTGGGCTACAAGATCAGAGAGCTCCTCCATGTCTCTTTTCATGTAGTCCAGTGAGGTATGTCTCAGGTCATTCACACCAACATGGACAATGACAGAGTCATATTTGTACTTGTTGTGGAGTGACCTGAGTGCATGCATTATGTGGTGGATCCTGGCACCTGACAGGCAGCTGACAGTAACTTTTCCCTTGTTTAGCCTGGTGAGTGGAACATCAGTGTGCCTGACTATAGAGTCACCTATGACTACAGTGTTGGGCACGTTATGCCTTATGGGCTGTAGATGAGTGGCATACTGAGTATGTGGGCTATGTGTCATTTGGGTTGTGTTGGGGGGGTGGAGGTTGCTTGCATTTCTGCTTTGGAGGTCTCTGTTGTTTAGGCAGATTTGTACTGAGAGTCTCTGCGAATGTAGGTGTGTGTTTTGTGCTTCTGTGTGTGTGTTTTGGTAGTGTAGGTTTTGAGGAATGTGATATAAAAGTATTTGAGCAAGAGGGAGTGTATAAATATTTGGGAACTGATGAAGGATCAACAATAACACATAAACAAATGTGAATAAAACTTAGTAAGGAATATTTTAGAACACTTAATTAATACCAAATCAACACTGGCATCTAGGAACACAGTCCAAGCTATAAATCACTTTGCTCTTCCAGTCCTAAATTACAGTTTTGAAGTGACTGAGTGGCTCCAAAAGGTGTTGGATCAGTTTGACAGGAAAGCAAGAAGGAGGTTTCATGCTTATCAAATGATTTATAAGATTCAGTGTATACCTAGATTAAATATTTCCTGATATGGACCTCCTCGAAATTGACTACATGTATAGATCTGTAGTCATGGGACAGCTTACATATATTCTGACATCACAAGACCTAAACATAGTGAAAGTTTTAAAACATGAGGAGAATAGGTCTAAGATGGCTAACTGCCTTGAAGGAACATTTTAAGGCTGACCAATAACATACAGTCAGAATCAAACCCTATATCTTCTGTATTTGAGGCAAGGACCTTAACCATTATGTCAACACCTCCTCTCTTAAAAAAAAACAGGCAGCAACTGAATGTGCCAAAAAACAAAAGAAAGAATATAAGGTGAAGGATCATTTGAGAAGGCAAGAGATGTGGAAAATGTGTAAATATAGCTGGAAGTGTGAAAACTCTTGGAACAACAGCATGTAGATCAGGAGCAAAAGCAGGAATGGTTAAGGAGAGGCAAATTTAAACCAGAAGAAGAAAGGTTAATATTGGCGGCCCAAGATAGTGGATTACGTACATATTGGTTTACAAACTCCATTAACATTTGGGAGAAACAGACAAAAGTACGTTTGTAAAATAGAATTGGAATTGTGATATACTAATGGCAGAAAGACCGTATAGTGAAAGGCATAATAATGTGGCAAGACTGTTGCACTGGGGATTGTGCCAACATTATAATACTGAAGTAGCTGAAAAACACTGGAAACATTTATATCACATGTGATCACCCATTATCAGCAGGTCAAAAAACAGATGCGAAAAAAAACTGATATAGTGGTCCGTGAAAAGAAGACAAAATTAGCATTGATCATTGCAATTGCTACACCCAGTGACTACAGTGTCTTATGTATAGAGAAACACAAAGATATAAAATATCAGGATTTGCAGGCAGAAATGAGGCAATGTGGAAAAAGGATGCCCAGACATTTCCAATAGCAGTAGAAGCAACGGGGCTTACATAAAAACAAATTTACAGTCATTTTTAGATATGTTACTGATACATGTAACTCCATACAAATTGCAGAAGGAGTCATTACTGGGCACATTGTGGGTGCTGCGAAGAGCACTTCTGGCTAACATCAAAGACTGACACATTGCTAATTTCATGAACTTTAATCATACTTTGACTTAGGAATGGAGTCCATGCTCATCATGGTATTAGAAAGTCAAAAGGCTTGAAAAAATTAAACAGCCAAGCATCTCACACTTCCACTTAAGAAGTATGTTTATAAAACAACATGCAACTTTTTCAAGTTTAACCCAAAAATGTTCATTGTTAACCTAGCATCTATTAACTGGAACTTCCTTAAAATCATCCCTTTAGATGATGCTGTAAATGAATTCAGTGCAACTTTCCTGAATATCCTAAATAGCCTTGCACTTCCTAGAAGGAAGAGACTGAAAACAAATAATGCAATAAGGCTGTCCAAAAGGAGTAGAATGTTTATGCAGGATAGAAAAAAAGCATGGAAAGAATTGCACAAATATAAAACACCTCAATATCTTAAAAACTTCAGAATTCATTGCAATCATACTAAAAAGCAAATAAATGAAGGCAAAAAAACACTACTATAATAACTTTCAGAATAATATTAATCACAACCTTAAAAAAAATCTAGGCATCCATTAAAGAAACTTTGCATCCTGGCAGTAAATTCAACCCCAACCTCATTACCAATAACTCATCAGTCAAAAACACAGTAGTACAGTATCTCTTAAAAACGTTTCCCAAACAAATAATCCCAACCCTGCCAAACAGCCACATATCACCACATCCACTTTCACCTTCAAGCCTGTGCCCACATCCTATATAAAACTACTCAAACAAACTCAAGCCATACTCTACAGCTGATGACCTTCCAAGTGAATACCTTAAAATAGCAGCTAATAGTATTGCCAACCCTGTTCAGTCCTTATAAATAGGTCATCCAGGAATCCCATGTTCTCTCTCTCTCTCTGGAAAAAGTCACAAGTTGTCCCTCTGCACAAAGGAGGAAACTCAACAGACATTGATAACTTTAGACCAACTGCAGTCGTATACCCACTCTTCAAAATACTTGAAAAATGTATTCAGAAACAGTTGCCAAACTGTCTCCTGCAGGACAAACTCCTATCTCCCACACAACATAGCTTCCATCCTTCCCATAGCAGTAACACTGCACTTCTAATCTATACAGATGCTGTCAATAAAGCTAGCGATAATGGCAAACTAGTCTGTTCCTTATTTCTAGACTCGTCAAAAGCCTTCGGCACAGTTTATCACAGCAAACTTCAACTTCAAATGTCCTCACTTAGGTCTCCCGCAGCCCACCCTTCTGCGGTACAAAAGCTACCTGTTCAATAGGTATCAGTCAGTAAAATGGCACTCTATGCTTTCTCCTTACCTCCAAGTCATCATCGGTGTACCACAAGGCTCTATCCTTGGTCTCCCCATTTAACATTTTCACCAACACTCTCCACACATCCAAACAACATGCCTCCCTAATACAGTACACAGATGACTTCACATTCATTTGTACATCTGACAACATATAAGTCCTCCAAAAAGTTACTCAGGAAGCTGTAACAACAACTGAAACATGGCTTTGTAACTCACAACTGATGCTCATCCCTAAGGGAAAAAAAAAAAAAAACACTATTTATTTTACCCCAAATCCTTCTCCCATGAGAAAACTAAATTTATGAAGTCCTCTCTTTTGATAATACAACCAGGGAAGTCACTTTTAATTGTAAATTATTAGGGATGATTGTGGATGATAATCGTAATTTCACCCACATATACAAGACTGCATAATAAAAACTCAAAAAAACTAGGAAGGCCTCATATAGCCAAAAACCTTCTCGTTGATGCAACTAAAGTTATGCTTGCCATTACTTATTGCCTCCCCCACACTGTTTATGGTGCTTCCCTCCTTACTGACCTTCATGTATCACAAACATCAAAACTTGAACAATGTTGTAACAAAGTCGGTAAATTTGTAGCACTAAAAGCCTTAATTATTACGAACTACCTCATCAACTAACACATACATAGCTTCTTATCACCTATAAAATTATCCAATGTCCATCTGTTTGTCCAGCACTAAATAACATTATCTACATCTGTGTTCCTAGTTGGCCATTGCAATCCAATGACCAAAAGCTCTTGTTTGTCCAGAAACCTGTCAAGTCTGTTGGGCATTGTCTGTACTCGTACCATATTTCTAAGGCTAGAACTCCTTATCTATAGCCATCAGATCAATACCCATCTTTTAAAACTGTTCTGAAAGCCTACCTAACCAACAGCTGGCTCTGTTCTTGCTCAACACCAGTACAAACCATATCTCTAAATGTGTACATATTCCTGTTCATCCCTTTCATCTTCTTACACTCCGTTCTTCACTCACTTCCTTACTTCTATCAATTTCTCTCCCCTGGCTTTCTCTCCAAATATACAATAAGCCTGCTTTTCTCTCACTTCGTATTGTAATTCCTTTTTCTGTTATACTAACTTACCTTTAATTTCTCTATAAACTGGCTAAAATGTATCTAACTATTAAATCATTGTTGTCATGTAACGTGTATCTATTCTTAACCAATGTTTTCATATTATGTCTAATGTGGTACAATTATTTGTGAAGCCGCGGTGGTACAACGGTAGCATTGTTGCCTCACAGCAAGAGTTTCTCCTGCTCGATTCTTGGCTGGAGTGCCTTCTGTGTGGAGTCTGCATGTCCTCCCTGCAGTCGAGTGGCCTCTGTAAGACATGCGTGAATGGGCATGCCTTTGCTGAAGGTTGGGCGTTGGGCTGGCAACTCAGCACCATAAAAATCTACTGCCAATCATTATCGGACTGGAGTTCCACTGTGGCGACCCCTAACTGGGAAAAGACAAAAAACAAACATTTAAGCTGTATTTGTTTTTTCTTGTATTATTTTTAAAAAATGAAAAAGTATTATTAAAATTATTTATAATACTTTGTAACTTTTTTCCCTGGCCCTCTGCTGAAAATGGGCTCCTATCCAGTTAGACTTTCCTGGCAATCAAATGTCACTAAATGAATAAGTAAATAAATAAATCTTAATATATTATATTTCAATACTTAATTATTATGTTTTCTATTTTGTCTACTTTGTTTAATCAAGTCAGATGTTACTTAATTTTTATATTTATTTTCAATTAAGTCTTTCTTACCTTTTTACTTATTCCGCTTTCCTTTTAAATCTGCTTAATTTGGAAAATATTTGCTCAGTGTTCTTCCATCAGTTCTTATTGTTAAATTGGAAACATCTCCTACCTTCCATGCAGTATAGTAATCCAACATAGAGGCTTGATCTTACGGTCAGTATTTAAGTGTCGAACTCTTTATTGCAGTCTGTTATATATCATGACGTCGTATCTTCTGTTTTCAGTAGCCGTCGGCTCACTCATCTTGCTCTCTGATCATTAGGTTGTATACTCAGCTTTCTTATATGTAGTTTGAACCACTTTGCTGTTGGTCTGTTCATGCATTCATATCACCCATAATACTTACATTTTGACTTTTCCCTTTATTTTCAAAGCATAGAATATCTCCTCAAACTCTTCCAAGCTTGTATTCCATTTTGGCTTGGTGTACACATTTAGCATATTAAAGGTCTGGCCATCAAAAGTTAATTTTGGTAAAATATAATTTTCTCCCCTGCATTATTAAGTTTGATTTGATATGTTTTATTTTAATAGAAACAGATGTAAAGTCCCTTGAAATCAAAGGGCAAAAAATCCAGGCTTAGAATAATTCCAAAATAACAGCAAAGAATCCACAGATATACGTGCTGTTATTTTCTTTGCTGTTATTTTGGAATTATTCTCAGCCTGGATTTTTTGCCCTTTGATTTCAAGGGACTTTACATCTGTTTCTGTTATATTGCTGCATTTTGGGCTCTGTTTTTGCTGAATGTTTTATTTTAATGACTGTTAATAGAGCTCCTATGACTCTTACAAACTTATTGTACTTATAGGCAGGCGCTCTATGACATTTATAATATTTAAGAGCTGTGTTGTCATCCTTTCTCAAATGATTTTCCTAAAGATTAATGAGATAAATAGTTGTGAAATATTCTATACAGTTTTTGTAATTTAGTTTGTCTTTTCAGCCTGTAATATTCCATGACATTCCCAGGAATTTATTAAAGTTCTCAGCAAGTGTCATACACCTCATGTTAAAAAGTCCCACACACATTGTGTCCATTTGCTCTGAGATATGTTGGCTACAGTCACCTTATTTGCATGCTTCTGAATTGCATTTACGTCTACATTGTGCAGAGCATTGCTGATCTGTATGTTATGGTAGTAAACTGCGGCAGGTCTATATTAGAACATCAAAGTTTCAGAACTTCAAATGTTCTAATATTGACACCTAATAAGCAAAAGCTGAAAATAGCGAAGTTTTAGATAACCAAATTCTTTCCTAGGGAAAGAATTCAGTTGTCTGTTCCTGTCGCTTCGCTATTTTCAGCTCTGCAGTGGAAAGTTACGGTCGGGTTCAGATAAGTGCGCGATTGTGTGGGCATGAGGGTTAGGGTGGGATAGGTGAGTTAGGGTTAGGGCGCGGGTGAGGTGTGTGTGCGATAGTGACGGACCTTAGGGTTATGGTTTAGGTAAGTGGGTAGATAGTGGTGTATGTACAGTTTAGTGTAGGTTTAGATGTAAGATTTTAGGTGTATGTGTGTGGATTGCTGTTTGTTTGGTGTGTTTGTGTTATGTGTATGTGTTTTGGAACAGCAAATTTTTTACCCAGGAAAAAATTTGATGTTCTAAATTTTCGGTCTTATCGGATTTTGGTTACTAGGTGTCAATATTAGAACATTTGAAGTTCTGAAACTTCGATGTTCTAATATAGAAACAACTACAGCTTGTGTAGGCAGTAGTATTCCCCATCACTCTGTCAAACAAACAAGTACATACAATGCAATGAAAACACACACACCCACACACCACAGTTCTCGTACCTGTCCTTAATCTGTCTACCTTCCTGTTGTTCTCCCACCCTTACTATGTTTGAAGTGTCATTACAGCACTTATGTATTATACCCTGGTGGTTAGTGTGTTCCTCCCTCGACCACAGAACCCCATTGTGCTGTTGGTGTCATTGTGGCACCTCTGGTCATAGTAATCCATGTTGTCTAGTGGCTGCCATCACCCTCAGTCCCCATTGTGTTCTTGGTGCCATTATGGCACATCTGGTCATAGTAATCTCTGGTGTCCTTCTGATCATAGTGATCTCTGTTGTCTAGTGGTTACCAACACCCTCAGTCCCCATTGTGCTGTTGGTGTTATTATGGCACTTCTGGACATGGTAATCCCTGTTGTCTAGTGGTTACCACCACCCTCAATCCCCATTGTGATGTTGATGTCATTATGGCACTTCTGGTCATAGTAATCCCTGTTGTCTAGTGGTTACCACCACCCTCAATCCCCATTGTGATGTTGATGTCATTATGGCACTTCTGATCATAGTAATCCCTATTGATTATTGATTACCACCATCCTCAGTCAGCATTATGCTGTTGGTGCCATTATGGCACTTTAACACTAATCCCTCTTGCTTTGATATATCCAGCCCACACCCAATCCCTATTGTGCTGCTAGTGCTGTTACAGCACTTTATGAGTAATCCCTGGTGGTCTAGTTCATCCCCTCCACCACTGATCACCTTACTTTGATCAGTGCCATTACAGCACTTTAAGCATAATCGCTGGTGGTCTACTGGTTTCCCCACTCGACAATTCCCATACTTTTTAGCCATGCTCAGTACCGCGGTGTGGTGGGATGGCCAAGCTGACCAACATGGCCAAGCAATTTCTGAATCACTGGGCTATGTAAATACCTTCATCAAGGTAGTTCCAGGGAGACAGCTCATGGCTAATTAGAATATGCGTCTCCCCAGAATGCCTCATTAGCAGGAACCATCCCTACGTGATGCTGCACATTTGTGAGTTACAGAACGGTGAAGCACCATATTAGAGCAGTCACTGAATTGGGGAAAGATACCGCATGGATAAGGTGCGGTAATTCTCGAATTTCTTCGTTGTTTTCCCAGCCCATCCACACCATTATCAACAGAAGTTTGTTTCCTCTCCACTTCTTTTCTCTAATATTCAGTTTTTATGACTCCCACTTGGGCAATTTATAATGCATACTTATGTCTTATTAGCTGTAACTTCTTATCATAAAATACATGATACATTAATCTGATCAGTTTCACCCCTGTAACAATGTTATTCCCTACTTTTTTATGAATCATTGTCTCCATGAAAAAATATAAAATTTTTTCTAAGTTCCCAACGAGTCTTGCTATATAATCTATGCATGTTATACATGTAGATTATAGCCATCCTCTCTTCCAATTCATTTTCCTGTTTTTCTTACATGGAATCATTCATTATATATATTGTATCACATGTTCTTCATGTCTACCTGTGGCTTCAACTGTTTTGTTGCTGTAATCATCTATCTTGTTTCTGCTAACTTTTTCCTCCAAATATTATCAATTTCTTTCATTTATTATATTTGGTTATTGCATTAGACTGAAAATCCTCTTCATTCACAGAATGTACCTCCCATCACTGCAGTCTGACAGATGATTTTGTCTTTCTGTCTATACATTTGTCCGTTTTACTGAATGCATTACTATATCTCAGAGAAGTCCAGGTTTGTTGCTTCTTTGCATCCTTTCTATATTGAGATTGTTTCACTGTTGCCTCTTACCAAGGTCATCAAATTCCCAAAGAAGAAAGCTCCCTGACTTTCCTCTATTTGACATAAACTTGTGTGTCATAAATTTCAAACTTTAATGTGGGCAGAAAAGATTTGCTCTTTCTTTCTTTGTATTCCAGTTAGCCATATTTATTCTCCCTTCTTTTTCACTTTCTTTCTATCCATCCACCCACAAACCCTTTTCCCTATTTTTGCACATGGAGTTGGAGTTTCACATCTACAATGACAATCATCTAGAGCCAACATTCTCACCGCCAAGCGGCTAACCCTGCCAAATATTGTACCTTATATTTTCATTTTCCATTCCTTTTCTTTCCTCGTTTTCCAGTTATTTATTTTATTTTTTTCTACCATTCGCATCACGTTACTATCAGCTTTGTGACTTAAATGTTAAAATCTCTGCATTGTTTTGCTTATTTTCCTCATGCCTTTTCTCTCCTTCCTCTTATATTTATTTTATTACTGAAGTTATTTATCTTCATTTTGATATTATTGCTGGATTATTATCTTTTCTCTACTTCCTGTCATGTGGTTTAAATTATGCATCAAACCTGTTTATGCATTCACTTGCTTTCCTTTTTTATTTGTTTCTTTTCTACTATTTAGATTTTCTAATTCCTGTGCTTCAGCTGTTTTAAATTCCTGATTTCCCTGCCCTAGTTTCCCTTTCTAATCATTATCTTTGTCCGGTTCTCACAGTTTATCCCTTCTTTCCTTGCGCCTACAGTACATTGATTTATTTTACTATTTCCAAAACATTTGCCATGTCATATCTTACACTGTTTCCGCAGTGTATTGCTAATTGTTCTAACATCAGTTTGTGAACCATCCTTACATTTGTCAAGCTTTTCAGCATTCCTTCAGATACAATTTTCTCATTGATGTCATATTGACTATCCTCCATCCTCTATCTCTTCTGCTTGACATTGCACTTCTGTTCTATGTTTTTCTATATTTATACTAATCTGACTCTTAGGGAAAGAGTTATCACTCTAAGTGAGAATGTAATCCCAGCCACATTTCCATACCAACATTTTTATTCTTTTTATGTATAGATAATTTAAAAGATATAATGATGCTTGTTCTCTGAAGCTGAAGATTTTTCCTTCAGAAATGCTTCCACTTAGTACTAAATTCATGAAATCACCTTTCTCAGACAAAAATTTATTCTTAGTTTCCCACTCAAACTTTTGAGATATTATTCTTTGTATGAAATTTTTAGTCAGTGTTTTTCATCCTTCCATTCCTTTGTTCTCATTTCTCTCACATTTCACTGTTTTGTCAGTCATATTTATTATGTTTTTATGCTTTGTGTACTTAATTTCCTTTGTGTTCATTTTCTGTATTTAATCTGTAGAAATTTTGGTATCATGAGAATCTTTTCCCCGGATTCTATTTTTACAACTATATTTTGCTTTCCTTGACTTATCTTTTTCCTTGCTGTAGTAATTATTGGTCAGTGTATATTACTTTAAAGTTAGTTATCAGCTTCTCTAATTCCGCAAATGTCTGAATTTGTCTTGTTTATATGTAATCAATGTTGATCTAAGCTGACAGTATCCACAAATATATGCCAAATAATTATTTCACATCCCGCTTCCTTATGTTGGCCAACTATCATCATTCAATGCAAATCTTTACAATGATATGGCCTATATATTAAAGGAAGTTTTGATGATTAGAGGTTGATGAACATATGTTTGATGAACATACCGTTTGATGAGTAAACATAGACCCAACAACAACAGCATTTCACTTAGTCCCAAAGACTCACTTCATCTACCTCTTCATCTGTTTTCTACCCTTAATGTACTTGGTTATCCTCTGTACTCCTGTCCACTGAGGAATAAGAAACTCGGAGACTAAACAGTACAGCCCCAAAGATACTGACGACTGCTGCAATTAGTTTTACTTTTACATGTAAAACTATAGAGTAACTGTGTATGGTACAGCCTTTTCTTGTACAAATAGGAGCAGCAAACCCTCACCCATCACTATTCCTGCATTCCAGCTTCAACCCCCCAGCTAAATTACTCACAGTAGCTTGGCTTTAAAGTATAGAATATTTCAGGGCACAAATACTAATTTAGTTCAGTGCACAATCAATATTATAGAGTGTGTTACACTTACCCTGCAATCATTAGTCTGGGGTTTATTGCCCACTTCGTTCACTACGCTCACTGCACTCCCCTCACTGCCCCCATATCCCACCCCAACCACATCCACATTTACTGCAAACTTAGAAACACGGCCACACTCAATCCGCCTATCACTCCACACCTCACAAATATCTCCACACCCCTACACCACCCTCCCTCTAATACCACAACCCACCCAACATAAGCATGTCACTACCAAACACATTTCTAATCCTTACCTGCACTTTTCTTTCCTACATTACATCCTACCATTGTAATACAGTGATAAACCCTAACCACTTTCAGTCCACACTCACATCAACCCCCTCAAACATCCATTACATAATTTCACCACCCAAACCACAAAACTTCTCCTCCCAGCACAATTTCTAAAGTATCAGACTCCCTACCCTTATCAACACAAGCTATCCATACAATACAACAAACTTTTCAATACATATCTAAAGCATATACTCAGCACTCTCTCCAAACTCATTCTCAGTGGAGATGCACACCCCAACCCTGGCCCCAAACTCACCAACCCACACACAAACCCACCACCCTAATCACTAACAACAGAAAACCTAATGACCTCCTTATAATGTCTCTCAACATTAGAAGTATCTGTAATAAAGTCCAAGACCTCCAAGCCCACATAAACCTGTACGCCCCTGAAATCCTTCTCCTAACAGAAACCTGGCTCAAACCTCACATAAAAAATGAGGAAATACTTCCACCTGAATATAACATCCTCCACAAAGACAGACTATCCAGGAAAGGAGATAGTGTGGCACTAATGTACAAACACCACCTCAATGTACAAATGCTCACCAAATCAGGCCCCCATTTTGGCAAGGAAGAAATCCTATACACCTCCATCAAAATAAAACCTAAGAAAACAATCAACATTATAGGGTGCTACTTCCCACAAGGCCAAAATATTCCTCCCTTAGAAAACCTCCTACTTTGGTCACATCTCTCCCTATCCCAAGAAACTGTCATCCTTGGAGATTTTAACATCAACTGGCTATCCTGCAATAGCAAACACCCAGCACTCCACCTAAATTTTCATGATTTCTTACAGCTAATACAACCCCCCACCAGGATAAATAAAACCCCTAAAAATCACACCACTCTTGACTGGATCTTAGTAAACAAAAACCCTAACTCTTACATGTCAGGCTGCCTACCTGACTCCCACAGCGACTATTCCCCTACTTTCCTACTACAACACCACAACATAAAAAATAGCAAATCCATTATGTACAGATCTGTCCACAGTAAAACTAATTTTCACCCCAACTCCTTTATCTCCTCCCTTCAAAAAATTAACTGGGCACCTCTAAAGTACATCCACCTAGATGAAGCAGTTAATTTTTTTAATAGTGCTTTCCTCAACATCCTTAACTCCCACACACCCCCCCCCCAACGAAAAAAACAAAATCAGAACAAAAAACTCCCCCGGCTACAAAAAAACACATTGAGCCTTATGAAAGCCAGGGATAAAACATGGGAATGCTGGCGCAAAACCGAAAACTCCTCAGATAGACAACTCTTCCTTGAACTGCAAAATAAGGTCAAAAAGCAAATAAAAAAAGACAAAGCCTTTTTTCTATCAGACATCCCTAAACTCTTCCCATAACAACCCCAAGCAATTCTGGTCCACCATTAACTCTATTCTCTCTCCAGGAAAAGTAAACACCCCCCTACCAACCACCCCTCTCTCCACCAATAGCATAGCTGACTCCTTCAATACACATTTCACAGAAACCATCCTATCCATAACCAAAAAACACTTCCCTACATCTACTTCCCCCACTGCCAACCACAATCCACCCCTCCCTGCCTTCATCCTATCTACAGTACCCACCTCCTGCATAAGAAAACTCCTAACTAAACAAAAACCCACGAGACTTGCAGCCAACAACCTGCCCATTGAATACCTGAAAATAGCAGCTGATGTCCTAGCCTATGCAATCTCCATATTAATAAACCGCTTCATATCTGAATCCTATGTATCCACACTATGGAAAGTATCCCACGTCATTCCCCTGCACAAAGGTGGCCCCTCCACTGACCTCTTAAACTACCGCCCCATTGCCATCCTGTCCCCTCTCTCCAAGATACTCGAAAAATGCATCAACTCACAGGTCTCCAAATATCTCCTAAACAACAACCTCCTCACCAATACCCAGCACGGTTTCAGACCACACCACAGTACGACTACAGCTCTGATCTCTTTCGCAAATACTATCCTTCAGCACAAAAACAATGGCCTCCTCTCCTCTGCCATATTTCTCGATCTATCTAAGGCCTTTGACATTGTCTCTCACAACCTGCTACTTTCTACTCTTTCAAACCTTTCCTTCTCCTCTTCAGCCACAAACTGGTTCCATAGCTACCTACATGGCCACCAGCAATCATTTGTCTGGGACAATAATATATCCCCTTCCCCCTCGGAGTTCCCCAAGGCTCCATCCTTGCCCCCCTTCTCTTTTCGCTTTTCACTAACAACCTACACACTGCCACCAAACATGCCTCCCTCATACAGTATGCAGATGACTCCACCCTCATCTGCTCAGCTCAAACACTAACAAAACTCCAACAGATCACACAAGAATCCTTTTCCACCATTGAAAGCTGGCTATCTAATGCTCAGCTTCTCCTCAACCCAAAAAAGACCAAACTTCTCATATTCCAACCCACCAAAACCACCGTAAACACCTCATATTTCAATATCCAAGCCAAGGATAATACCTTCATATCATCAACTGCCCACACCAAACTACTTGGCGATCAGGTAGACAATAACCTCAAATTTGACACCCACATATCTCAAACAATAAATAAGTTCACCAAAAACTGGGTGCCCTATACAGAAACCACCAATACCTCACTAAACCAGCTAGGATTTCTGTCGCCAATTCCCAACTTATATCCACCCTACTCTATGCATCACCAATACTTACAGCCCTTAGACAATCTGACCTAAGCAAACTCGAAGTCTGCTACAATAAAATCACAAAATTTGTCACCAGCGCCACATAATGCAACCACCACTGTGTCTGCCTTAGGGACCTAGACTGGCTTGAGCTCCCTCAACCCCTTCACCTAAACAAACTCACCTTTGCTCATAAACTTGTTAACCACCCTCTCAATACCCCAGCTCTTCACACACTTCTCCAGCCCCACCACTCCTCCAGACCCCTGTGCTCCTGCAATAAAAATCTGCTCCAAGTCACCAAAGCCAAAAATTCTGCAGGGGAAGCACTCTTCTCCTGTGCCATATCCAAGCTCTTGAACAAGCTACCAACTAATATTACTACACTCCCAAGCTATCTTTTCAAGTCTGCTCTTAAATCGCATCTAAAATCTCACTGGCTCTGTCCTTGCCAAAACCCCAATTAAATCCAGGGTTTACCAACAAATTTTTCACTTCTTCTTTGATCATAACTCTATTGTCAGAAGTGTTTCCTAGACGTTCTTTTACCTAGTATTCTTGTTCTGTTCTGTATATGCATATACTTAAACCTGAACAAATCTTCCATTGTATTTGTCATGGTAACACCTTTTACCACTGTAAAATGATGCTGTCTAGGCTGTATACCATGTTATCTATATGTAACTTTCTGTGAAGCTTTTCTCCCTGGGCCTCCGTTGAAAAAGGACTTGTGTCCAGTTGGACTTTCCCATTAAACAAATGTAAATAAATAATAATAAATAAATCTATACTATGGTACACTTAGTGTTAACATACTTTGTTCAAGGGACAAGAGTGTGTTTCTTTTGTTTGAATTCAAAACATATCCCCATAAAATATTAAAGGAAGAATGTTGCCTCCAAATTTCTGGAACATAGGTCAGTAACAAGGTAGACATTACATGCACATTACCTGCATAAACATGGATTTTTTACTGAGTCTGCACAAGATTTACAACCCTCCTCTCATGATCAGTCCTAGGTCTTTCAGCCAACAAGTCAGTATATAGCACAAAGAAGTATGTGATTAGGGGTCACCTGTACTTGCTACCCTGTAGCACTATTGCAGTGACAGAGACATTCTTGCCAGCATACAATATGTCATTCACCCACTGTATGTCTTGGTGAGAAAGCAAACAACCTTAGATGCTCACATAAAAAAGCTGTACATAACATGATCAAAAACTGCTTTAGCATTAAGACTGTGAACCTTTGTATATTCAATGATTGTGGATTGACACAACAGAAATACCCTGTACAGAGTTCTGGATATAAACATACCCTTAACTGGACTAAACTGATATTTTGATGTACCATTTCTGGAATAACATTCATCATTTGGGATGTAAGAATTACCATTATTTCTAATCTATACCTAATGATAATATAGTGAGAGCAATATTTAGATGGTATTCATTAAGCCTAGGCGTAGGAGCCAAAACAGACTCCTTCCAAGAAGGTGGTCTTGCCTTACACTTAATGACCACATAACTGCCCACGTTAGCAAACTGTTCTCTAAATGACTTACAGAACTGGAGGCAGTCCACCAAACCCATGTGACTCACAGGGAGAGATAAATATTATCTCAGATTCATTGACTTGGGCCAAAATCAATGCGATTTATGTGCTTTTTGCCAGTGAGATTCATACTATTGCATCTCAGGTCTAAATGTAGGCCTTTGCTTGACATAAGGTAAGGCAAAATGCCTGTGGAAGATTGCTGTAATTCTGTATAAAAAGGACCTATCCATGCTGGGATTATTAAAGGTAGTCATTCTTGGAGTAGCCATCAATTGAAGGGGAAGAAATATGTACAGGAGAACTAGGGCTTGCATTAGATTGAGCTGTGGTTGCAGAATATGAAACAATTATTGTGATTCTTGGCACTGGTTTGAGATGTGAAGAAGTCAAACAGTTGCATGAACCCAAAGTTTACATATCTTTTTAGCAGTAAAAGGATTGAGTGACTACTCAGGGGAAGGAATGCTGACTACAACCCTCTCCACTTCCATATTTGTGTTCTTACAGTACCTAAACTGATACGTGAATGCTTCCACTAAAACTGATATAAAACGGGAACATTCCACCCTTTCTTATATGATGGAGAGGGAATTCCCTGTAGGGGGAATTATATAGGACAGATCTAGAGATCATATTGGCCTTTATGGACTACAGAGTCAATGCCATGTACACTGAAATATTTAATATCATATATGTAACCTTATCCATAGCATCTAAATCTTACATTATGCTATTGTATCACCATTTTGTTGTAGCAAAAGATTATGGGCTTCCTGGTGCCACTGTTGGTTAGATTACATTTTCCCACCATGTTGAGTATATTACAATCATTTAATAAGCTGCCCTTTCTATATGAATTACAAATAAATGAACTGGGTATTAGAAGAACAACAGTGCGGACTAGTTATCCTGTAGGGTAATAAACAAAATTAAATGACACTATAGCCTGAAGTGGCTTGAAATTATTGAGGTTTGTGAGAGCATTCTCTTTTGAGTTGGTAAAACATGGGTATCTTCATGCCTGCATATCCCTACAGAAGGGATATTTCCCTAACTATGGCCCAGGTGACCTGGATTTGATTAGTGGCTTGGGTGTCTGAGGTGCTAAAAGTGAGGGATGGGCATGCCCATCCCAAGTGATGGGTATTTGTCTAGGTATTTCCTGTGGGAAGGCATGTTCTAGAGATAAGTAACTTTCTTATGTAGCATGGGAACTCAATGGAGGGGAGAGATATCAAGGGGGAAATCATAAATAAAAAATCCCCTAGTGAAAGTAATCAACATTTTCAACCCCCCCCCCCCCAGTATGTCTTTATGTTCCATGTCAAGCCCAGCTTTAGAACACAAATATTCTTGGGGAAAGTTGGAGTGGCAATACAGAAAGCTTCATAGTACAAACATCATGTCTCTTGCTGCATTGAAAACTGAAAAATGCTGTCTTTTATGGCCTAGCCATGAAGTAATTTAATTTCATTTTTTTTTTAAGTTAAACTCCTGTATTCCAGTTTCCACTATTAAAATATATACATTTAAACAGTTACAATAGTGCATGTACATTTCTGTTCTCTTCCAGTAGGGCATACTGTAGATCCATTTTAAACACAAGCATTTTGCAAATACCTTTTCAACACACATCTGTACAAGCAGTTTAAAATACACATGACATACAGATCTAATACATTTTTAGCACAAGCATTTTATATAAATCATTTCGATATTCACCAATGACATATAAGTATTTACAAAATTCCAGCTGGCTGTGCTAGCAGTATCTCTTTTTGTCATATATGTAGATATATATATATATATATATATATATATATATATATATATATATATATATATAATTTATATATAAAATATACTTATGGATGTCCAACTATTCGACAAAAGTGACAGCCATCAAATAGCAACTGAGTGGGCACAACTTGTTGTTCAACAGCTGATAGAAAAAAGAACCAGAAAGTAAACTTTTTTTTTTGCAGGGGGGGCAAGCCCTCTCCTATGCTCCCAGACCCCCTGCTATTTATAGATACCAACTCCAAGATCCCACTACAAGTGAGGAAGGACAATTTCCTTTATCCTCACTGTACTGTGGTCCTGGAAAGAACAACTGTTGGCACATTTGGTCAGCTGATTTTTGAATAGCTGTGCCGGCACTATTCTGGGTTTGAAAAGAAGGTTCAGGGAATCAGTTAGAAACCAGGAATCACTTTATTGTCAGTTATAACAGCAGTTAAGTACTTTTGCCTTCACCATAAAGACTTCTGCAGAACTGCTTTCAAAATTAAAATTACCATTTAAATATGTGGTACATGTAAGCCATGTGACCAAAACCGACAGATACGTGGGTTTCCCACTGGGACCTTTTCATCCCTTAAAGACCTGCTTTGGACCTGGTACACTATGCAGACTTTCGATTCCTCCTCAGCTGGACATTTCTAATGGATGGATTTGTTAAAACCTTTAGACTTCAGCAATGGCTCTGATTCAGGACTACTCTGATTTTTCTTGGTAAATGAAGATAGTATTAAATTCCTACCTTTTTCCAACAAACTCTATAGAGAATTTTTTTACGTTACAGAATATTAACAATTATTGCTTATTGCTTATATAGCTCATCAACAAAAATTAAATTCCTGTTCAATTTATGTTTATTTTTTATTTATGTTATGATTTATAGGTTATTCAATGGAAGTGGACATTTTCATTGGAGGCCCTTGTAGAAAATTTCCTGTGATAACTTTTATACGGATTTGACAGTCTTAAGAAAATGTAAACAGATAATTAGTGCAATAATTAATCATATACTATAGCAGTTTAACAGTAACAAAAAAGGCTACATGATAACCTGTGTAACAAAGCAAAGAGACTTATATAGTAACAATTCAAGTAGAAATGTAGGTTATTACCCAACAGCATAATGCAGCAAACAGGGTTAGACTTGCACACAATAATGCATAAGCAGTAAATATCAATTTGACTGTAAATGCAGGCAAATATTTTCTAATTTGAAAAAAATATATATAATTTATTATACTTAATACTGCAGGCCATAAAACAGTAGTTGTTTAAAATCTCAAGCCTATTAACAGAGTTTACTAAAGCTGATTTAGATTACAAAACTCTTAAAAGTATATTTAATAGGTTGCTTTTTTGTGTTGTGTTGTATGTTTTGAAGTTGAAAATATATGCATATTTATGTATCTACAAAATGTACATCGATGTCAGTTCATAGTACACATCAACATTCTTGTATGATCTTAATTTTATCCAGCATCTTCGTTATTTGAAAAGTGCTTTATAAATAAATTATTTTTTGTTACCATTTCCTCTACTCATATATCATCCATTTCCTCTAAATTACATTTATAATATTATTTCCCCCTCTGTAGATTGATGCTAAAATGATTACTTTAAATTGCATTTTACATGGAGAAATGCTTATTCCTATGTAATGTATGTTTAATGTTTTAATAATGTGCATATAAAAAATGTTTGTCCATGTTTATTTTCTACTTTTTTTTATAACTCTGAAGCCATTCAATCCCAAGTTCCCAGTTTATCCAGTCCAGGGCTATAGGCAGTAGGATGATTTACATATCACTCCCATACCTATGGTGAATACATAGGATAGCCAATATATCTATTGGCATCTATTAGAGATGTGCGAGAAAACAGCTGTACCTAACAAAAACCTGCTTGGACATAGGGAAGACATGTAGACTCCATAGAGAAAGCACACAAGTAGAAGTGAAACAAACAAACAAGAGCTATGAGACAGCTAAGAAAAGTGATGCACCATCATTTATTTATGTTTGTTACCAGGGTAAGTGAACTAGTCAAAGGCCTTTTTCTGCCACAACCCAGGCCACAAGGAATAAACACAGGTTAATCAGGCATGAAAGGGCAATTGTATTTTAAAATAAACAAAAAGATAAATGTATGAGAAAAAAAAACAACCAATTTATTCTACAGAAGTACATAAAGAGAGCCTAGCAAGTATGTATGATGGATAAAATAATATACAAGAAAAATGTCATATACAAATACAGCAATCATAAATATATTCACCCAGTTATTCAGAAAGAGCCCCATCATCGGTGATAAAAGTTGCAGCCAAAAAGGATTGTTTCCAAGATGTGGGAAAGTTGATTCCAAGACATGCTAGCTGTAACGGGGAAAGTCCTCATTATCTGATAATTGGCATGTCTGTGAATCACTCTTAACAACCATGAGTGCAAATCTAAACTTTCCTGTGGTAGTTAACACTGGCAGCTCATGCAGCACATTAGCACAGGCACTTCCCTCATTCACTGGCCCACACACATGCACCGTTCAAACACAGTTACAAACAAAAAAACATACAGGCACACACTCACACACTGATATATCTCTTACCTGTCTCTGACTTGACAGAGTGGTCCTACTGTCTATTCATTAAATCACAGATCCTTATAGTCGGTCAGTAATGCCAGAGTGAAATTCTTCTTTTTGATACTAAAGTACATCATGATGCTACACATATTGCTCCACTAACTTTTTAAATGAAGCCAGTTAAAAGTTTTAAAAGTTTAATAATATTCCATGGTGTTGTTTAGTGCTCCCTCTAGCTTTTTTCCAAAGCCCCCCCCCACCACCCCCCCAGCTACACCACCATCTTTCTTAACTGTTCCTGATATTCCAGAAAGTTCTTGCTGTTGTCTCCTATGTATGTCCTGCCCCTTGTAACTCATGGGCTTGTGCAGTTATTCAATAATGTGATATTTGAAATTTATACTCCATTTTATATATATATATATATATATATATATATATATATATATATATATATATATATATATATATATATAAAATACTGTATTACACCAGCTCCTTGGATAACAGAGATGGCTAAGGTTTCTGATTGACATGTTTCCTGTGTCAAGGGTGCAGTGTTTGAAACTTTCCCACCCTTTTATTATTTTTTTCTTTTCGAAGACTTTAAGCAATAAGTTGGAGCATTACCTGGTGTCTAATGGTGGTGCAGAGAGCTATCTATCTGGTAACAAGTGTTGAGAACACCTAGTTTGAATCTCTCCAAGTGCCTTTAAAGCACAACATAAATAGTATTTCTACTGTGCCCCTGCCCTATTTCATTTGTGCTAAAAATATCACTCTATTTTTCTTTAAGTGCCTTTAAGACACTATGTGTAAAGTTCTCCATGATGTCTAGTCCCCCCAAGCCATGTATTTTGTGTTGCAAACTTTTTTATTATATTTTTAATGCCTTTAACACACAATATGAAAGTTATCCCTGGTGTCTAGTGATCTCCCTGACCCAATAAGGCAAGATTTGGCTGCTAGACTTGGGCTGTGTGGAACTGTGACATCCTCAATTGACACACATTCATACACTCATATGTGTGTGTTTTGTATATATATCTATATCTATATTAATTGATTTTCTGTGTGGCATGATTTTATATATATATATATATATATATATATATATATATATATATATATATATATATATATATATATATATATATATATATATATATATATACATATCATGCCACACAGAAAACCAAATAATACAAACTACAAGAAAAACCTAGCCAAGCCTAGAGATTTCACTGAGTTGTACCTTAAAACTCCTGCAATAGATGCCCATGGGATATATGCAAATAACCGCTTAAGGATATCAAGTGTTTTAGCAAAACGGCTTCTAAATATCCATAACTTTTTATTTTCTTTCTAAGTCTTTGTGGACACATTCAGGCCAATAAAGTCAAGCCCCACTAGGTGTGGACATGCATATTTCAGCCTTCTTATGATCTTGTCAGCACAGCATGAGTTTGATGTCTGGCTATACTTTAGAAACACAGGGTCTATAATCCAGCTGATGTCCATAACCATTAAGGTAGGTGTCTGCTGTATATATATATATATATATATATATATATATATATATATATATATATATGGATGTACTTCTAAACATCAAAGTACACAGACCTCAAATGGCTAACAATCAATCCCAAAAGATCGAAAGCCAAAACCGTGAAAAAAAACAGTTATGATTTTTGCAGGAGGCAAGCCCCCCTGCACCCCCGATATGGGGGGCTGCACCCCCCACGGCCCCCTGTTAATTATATATACCAACTGTGAGATTGCTCTACAGTGGGAAAAGGGCAACTTCTCTGATCCCCACTGTCCACAATATTGCATAGACTTAACACTGGCAGAAGTGATGAAAAAAGTTTCAATCACTTCAGCTGGTAACACGTTCGAGATTATGAACATTCTCTTATAAGGAGTATTTCTGTATATATATATATATATATATATATATATATATATATATATATATATATATATATATATATATATGTGTGTGTGTGTGTGTGTGTGTGTGTGTGTGAGTGACAGAGAGAGAACACTCATCCCACTGTCTACACTCACACATGTAGCAACACACACACACACACACACACACACACACACACACACACACACACACACACACACACACACACACACACACACACACACACACACACACACACACCTGAGGCCACTCATCCCACTGCATACACTCACACATGCAGCCACACACATAGACACACATGCACACACCCCAAACGCTAGCTGTCCCCAACACTTTCCCCAGTCAAGTCTGTGGCCACTGTTATCAACATAAATAGCAGCTATAACTTACAGAGTTGAGTGAATCTGTAATCGCTCAGCTATATAAATGCCTAAACACAGGCATTTCTGGGGGAGAACATATGGCTAATTAGAACAGGATGCTCCCTCAGAATGCCTCATTAGCATTCATGGTAGGCCTCAGAGAAAGCCCACCGCGTTGTTGCAGCACTTTGTGCTATGGCATTGTGGTAAGGCTGTCTGTCTTTCACAAGTGGTTACCAGAAGGTGTACTCAAGGCTTACATCACACCTTGTGATAATCTTTCTGAACTGGCCCTTCAGTAGCAGGATAGTATGTGACAATGAAGAATAAGTGAGGAAAGAGTAGAGTACTTGTTAACAACAAAGGAAAAGAAACATTTAGAAAAATAAATTGACAGGAAAACTTAAAGTAGCTAAGCAAGAAGAAAAATATAATATAATAATACTGTTATAGTGGTTAAATGTTATAGTGTATAATGATTGGGCAGGACATAGACATGAAGACAGTTGAAGTTCTAATCTGTTTCTACGAAGTAGCTGACTTCTGATTAGTTCATTAAATGGTGTTTTAAAGTTTTCTTGAAAATGTAACATTGACATTATCAGCATTTTATGTCATCAGGAATATTATTCTTTTTATTATCAAAAAACAGTTGCTTAACAGCATAGGTTCATAGGTTCATAGGCAGGTACTAGGCTATCTGCCCGAAAGCATTTATAAGTCTAGCTGAAAAATTGTTGGCTTTCACTGCCCCCTTAGATTAGTTCCCTGTGCCTCTGTCCAGCAGAGCCATTGAAGTGATCCCCGGGGTATACTTTCTGTTTCCCATCCACTCGTCAAGGTTTCTCTTGAAGAGGGTTATCGAGGAGCTCTGCCTAATATAGATTGGAATCCTGTTCCAGAGCATGGGAAGTCCCTAGGACAGGAATCTGTCCCTCCAGCACGTCCTATTTATTGTTGTGCTGAGATTTAGACCCCTAGACCATGTGGCTCGAGGGGATATTGTTTTCTTTAGGTGGAGCATGTCCATCAATTCTGGGTTGGACATGGCCTTGTATGTCAAGCAGAGATCACCTCTGAGTAGGCTGTATGCAACTGAGTACAGCTGGAGTTTCTTCAGTTGAGCTGCATAGGGCATCTAATTGAGGCCAGTGATCCTCTTGGTGAGGTACTTCTGTGCTCTTTCCAGCTGTTGCAGGTGTCTTGTAAGGTACATCCCAAATGGGGCATTGTACTCTATGATGGGTCTGATTAGTGATGCATAGAGGGGCACAATGACCTCCACTGATCTGGATGCAAACCCTTTTGTGATTAGGTGGGCCACATAGAAGGATTTTCTCACCACTTTGGCAATGTGATTATCAAAGGAGAGGTTACTATCTACTTGGGTCCCCAGATTCCTTATTATGTCTTCTGTATTTAGGGGGCTACCACCTGTGTGGTAGTTTATGGGTACTATGTTTTTTCCAAAGGGGATGACTATGCACTTTTTGGCATTTAGCTTGAGGCCATGGTTTTGACACCAGGTATCTGTCTCAGTGAGACCCTTTTGGAGGATGTCTGTGTCAGCCAGAGAGTCAATTATAGCCCCTAGTTTGCAGTCGACTGCAAACGTGGTCAGCCATAGTCCTCCTGTGCTTGCCTGTACCTCTGAGAAGTATATGCCGAAAAGGAAGGGTGCTAGGACTGAGCTCTGGGGGATGCCACTTGTAACCAGTTTAGAGTCAGACCTAGCTCCTGCAACTCTTACCATGTGGGTTCTGTCCATGAGCTAGTTGGCAACCCATCTCGTGACATAGGGGTTTATGTTCAGGCTAGTGAGCTTGCCTATAATACCTGAATGGGGAATGGTGTCGAAGGTCTTTACAAGGACTAGGTAGGCTGTGTGGACCATCTTTCCTTCGTCTATAACCTTGGTAACTGTCTCAAAGAAGTCCACCAGGTATAGGAGGCATAATCTGCCCTTAACAAAGCCAAACTGGGTAGGGTCCAGTGTTTGGAGGTTCCCAATGTCTAAACAATTTAAATGATTGCTGACTGTCTTTCTCAATTTGGTGTGAGGAGCAAAGCTAAGAGTTTGGATAAATAATAGTCTGAGATAGATTTGAAGAGTTTTTTTTTTTTTTTGCTGTTCCAAATAAAAGGTAAATGAGCTCTGAGAGCTGACATCTATGAGCTGTATTCAGTAAAGCCTACATGGTCTGCTAAAACCATGTGCACATTGTGGCATGACTCATACATGATAGCGTACTGTTTTGTATTTAGTAAGTGTCTCGACATGCTGTGTAGAGTCGTGCAAACACTGTAAACAGTGTGGCATGCTAATTACAGTATAATTAGCTGAACTCTATGTTAATCACCCAATCCAAGATGGAGGAGCTATTCAACAAGTTATAAAGCAATTGTGTAGACTTAGTACAGGTTTTGCCTGCAAATTCCACATCTATTGCAGTACAGCCACGGAACCTAATTTATACAGTACAGAAAGAATGTTAGGGGTCAGGTTTTAATCTTATTCATGTGTGTGTGCAGCTGCTAATTTACCTCAGCCAAGAAGGAGGAGGGTGTTTAGACCCCACTAACTTTTCATGGTCTGCATGAGGTGGAAATTATAGAGTGCTATAGGGTAGACAGACATACTACAGGAACTCTGCAACCTCTGTCATCCACAACTGAGAGTAAGGGCAAACCGAGGGGAACCAGTATATGTGGAAACAAAGGTATGTGTAGCACTTAGAATGGTAGCTACAGGAACCTTTTAGAGGCCGAAAGGGGATATGCTGAGGGTTTCCCCAGTCATCAGCATCCAGGATCCTACATCAGTTCTTGAATGTTATGCTACAACATGCCAGTGATTACATACAGTTTTCCCATACACTTGAGGTTAGAACTGAAACTATGCAGGATTTCTAACCTGTAGCACACTTCCCTGAAGACCTAGGTGCTAGAGACTGCACGCATATTGAAATCAAAGCACAACCTGGTAAACAGTGAAGAATATACATAAGTAGAAAGGGCTTCCACTCCATTAACTGCCAGGTCATGTGTAACGCTAAGGGAATCATCCTGAATGTGTGTGCTGGCAATTCAGGCAGTTACCATGATTCACATATCTGGCACAACTCTATCAAAAGTTCTCTAGGGGGGATATCCCACAGTGTCATTTAGTGGGTGATGCAGTATAGGCATTGGAGCCGTGACTGGTGACACCCATCACAAATGCACACACACACACTAGCTGAAGAATGCTATAATGATGCACACACTCAAACAAGAAATATTATTGAGTGCGTGTTTGGGCTACTGAAGTCATGGTTCTGGTGCCTAGATACCTCTGGGGAGCCCTGCAGTGAAATCCCTATATATGTGCTGAAATTTTCACCTTCTGTGCCATCCTGATATTATTCTGAGAAAATAACTTCAGCAAGATCACCAAGGGGAAGGGGTACACATCCCACCACCACTGGCAAGGTCACCACAGCCACACATGGGCGAAGACTTAGAGGGGGAGCCACCAGCTTCTGTGGGTGTAGGTAGATGTAGGGGTGCACAGTATGCCATCACCTTGGTCAAGAGGCAATGGCTAGCACACATGCTCACCACCTAAGGGGCTGGAACCTTCATTCTATGAACATACATGCAGTAACACTGATTCCAGGCAATGCTCACAAAATTTACTTACTCATGTAATGGTTGTGTACTGCTAGCATCAAACAGAGTCAGCCCCGAACTAAAACTCTTGCAACTTCCAGACTTCTAAGGGAAGTATTGACCCTGGACTAGGAAAATAAATGGCTAAGAAGACACATGAATGGCACATCCTTGCATACAGTTACTTGCTAATGTATGTATAAGGTGGGTAATTTTAACTGCAATGACACCAACATATGACAGCACTGATTTATACCAAAACATGTGTTCTCTATCAGCTAATAGACCTCATTTATTTATCTGGTTTATTTATTTATTTCAGTCTGATGAGCCGGGAAGTCCACGGGGCCACAAAGTGCCCATTTTCAGTGGAGGCCTGATGAGAAAAGCTCCAATTAACAGTTACAGAGAAAATAACATATACAATCAATTGTTAAGAATATACAGTGTACAAAGAAATAAGATGTGGTAATATACAATAGATTAGCGGTGAAATACTGCATTCAATACAATAAATTATATTGTGATACAGACAAGTGATATGTAATAAGTACATATGAAAGCATGGGTTAAATGGGTGATTGTCAGATTAAGGTGTAGTAGGGTGAGCATAAAAGTAGTTGTTGCAGGAAGGGTGGAGAAGAAGGTGGATAGAGGGGAAGTTTAAGTTGGGTAGTGGGGTGGGCACATCCATTTAGTAGTAAGATCGGAGAATAAGAGAGATTTGAAAGTAGTGTGGTCCTGGTTATTGAGACGAGTGGGTGGGAGAGAGTTCCATAGTTTTGAAATAGAGTAGGAAACTAGGAGGTGGCCAAGGGGTCATGATGGTTTATGGAGCTGTAGGAGGTTTTGGTTTTCTGATCTGAGTGAGCGGTTAGGGATGTAGGGTTTGTGTGTAGTACAGAGAGAGTGGCAGCTGGTAGGTTTGTGGATGAGCTTGTGGGCATTAGTGAATTTAAGCAAGATCGGGTAATTGGAAGTTTGAGCCACTGTAGAGTATGGAGAGAGTGGCAGTAGTGGGAGGAGTTTTTAGGCTTGGTAGCAGATTTGCTTATTTTATTATAGCATGATTCGAGCTTGGATTATAGACTGAGTTGGAGATTATTTAACAGGGGGGTGCCATACATTAGAAAGGGGAGAAAGAAGGAAGAAGCTAGGGTTTTTCTGGTGGTGGGAAGAGGTAGTGGTTATGCCTGTATAGAAGTCCTAGTTTTTGGTGTTTTTTTTAATGGCGGAATGAATGTGGTGTCAAATTTCACATGCTCATCTATAATGACGCCAAGGAGTTTGGTATTAGATTTAATTTTGATTGGGATGTTATCGCTACTGAGTATTGAGAAAGAGTTTGTGTCTATTAGGGAGTTTCTGGATGGGGTAAAGATCAGGAGTTTAGTTTTATTAGAATTAAGGACAAGATGATTATTTTTCATCCAGGATTCTGCTTTAGAGTAGGCTAGCTGAGTTTTTAGAAGTAGGTCGGAAAGGGTGTAAGCAGAGCAGATGATAGTTGAGTCATCCACATATTGGACAATTGATGAGTCAGGGATGGAGCGGTGAAAGTTGTTAATAAATATATTGAAGAATAGTGGTCCTAGATCAGAACCATGTGGGATACCAGTGGGGGTGTTTTGAAAGGTGGTGGTTGCAAATTTCCATTGCACGGCTTGTTGATGTTCAGAGAGGTAGCTTGATAACCAGGCCAAGGTGTAGGTGGAGAGGTTGAGAAATGAGAGCTGAGTTAAAAGTAGAGGGTGGGAGATGGTATCAAAAGCTTTGACTTGACCTAGGAATAGGGAGGATACAAGCTTTCCAGACCTCATGCATCAAAGACTCACATTCATACCTCTCAAATGTAAAGATTTTCACAGAAAGTCCTGAGTTTGGCCTCATAGTTTTGTACTAGCAAATCATTAAATACTGAAATTAGAAAATAAGGACAGACATTTCAGTTTCAGGATTTATTCCCTCAGAAAGTTGATGACAATGCAAAACCTGTTATTCTATCAACTTTCTAAGTTAGTAAGACAAAAATATTTCAAAATTGTCTTTATTTTTGGGCCTATGTCCCACTTTTATTTATGGCTTTGTCCAGTTTTGTTGGTCTGAGATGTTCAGAGGTATGCACACATTACAAAAATCTGTAAGAAAAGCAGTTCAATTTGCAAAAAAACATCACAAACACACACACACACACACACACACACAAACAAATATATATATATATATATATATATATATATATATATATATATATATATACATACCAAGCACTTAGTCAACTATGCACCCTGGGTATTAGACAAAAGACTAATGTATCCCTGAATCCAAAGGAAAACCAAGGGATGTTTATTTATTTATTTATTTATTTAAATTTGTTGACCGGGAGTGTCCGACTGGACGTGGGTCCATTTTCAGCGGAGGCCCGGGGAGAAAAGCTCCACAGTAAAATAAACAGACAGTAGTTACATTGGATGAGATAGTGATTAACAATTTAACATAGAAATTGCTTACAACATATTTACAGATGAAGAACATAGAACATCAGTAGACAACTAGAATCTTTATCTGTGAAGTACATAACAGGCATTAACAAATGTAACAATGAGAAGTTTCTGCTGTATAATAAGTACTAGGCTTATGAGCATCTGAGCTTGCTATCATCAAGGTAGTTAGTGGAGGTGAAAGAAAGGTAGTAGTTGGATGGGGTGGATGATATTAGAGTGGGAGTTGCAAGGGCATAGCCAGCATGTTTTTAGGTGCGCTTTTAATAAAGTTTTGAAGTTGGTGCATGATGGTACGGAGGTAATTGTGGGTGGGAGTGAGTTCCATAATTTGGCTATGGCGCAAGAGAATAGTGCTTCACCAGCAGAGTTATTGGCTTTAGTGATCTGCAAGTGATTTTTGTTGCTGGATCTTAGTGGTCTGGTGGTGCAATAGGGTTGGAGTAGATTCTGGAGGGATGGGACATTTAGTGGATGGTTTACTAGTTTGTGTGTGAGTGAGAGTTGATATCACTGAAGGAGGTGAGGGAGTTCAAGCCACCCAGTTCAGCAAGTAAGAGACAGTGGTGACTACGGTAGGATGCCCCTGTGGCAATTTTGACGATTTTCTTGTAGCAGGTCTGTATCTTGTTTAGATCACATTGCCTTAGGTTGGTATATATTGGAGAGGCATAAAGTAGGGTGGAGATAATGTGGGAATTTGCTATTGAAATCTTTGCTGCTTTGGTGAGAAATTGCTTATTTCTGTATAACGCTCCTAGTTTTTTGTGGACTTTTTTTATGGTCATGGATATGTGAATGTCAAATTTTAGTTTATTGTCTATTTCCACTCCTAGCAATTTGGTGTGTTCAGTTGGGTATATAGTGGTGTTGTCTTTTGCTGTGATGTTAAAGTGAGAGTTGTTTTGAGTATGTTTGGTGGGTTGGAAGATGAGTAGTTTAGTTTTGTTTGGGTTGAGTATTAACTGGGCATCGGATAACCATGTTTCAACAGAGGAAAAGGCTTCCTGTGTGACTTTTGCAGTTTGGGTAGGGACTGGGCTGAGCAGATGATGGTAGAGTCATCTGCGTATTGGATGAGTGTGCCATGTTTGGTGGCAGAGGCTAGATTATTGGTGTAAACAGAGAAAAGTAGGGGTCCAAGGATGGATCCTTGGGGAACCCCTATGGAGACAGGTAGTTGGGGAGATATGTCATTCTGCCATACAACGGATTGTTGGCGGTCAGACAGGTAACTCTGAAACCAGTTGGTGACTGATTGTGAGAAGGATAGGTTATTGAGGACAGAGATTAGTTGTTTGTGTGGGACCATGTCAAATGCTTTAGATAGGTCTAGGAAAGTAGCAGAGGAGAGATAGCCATTGTTTTTATGCTGAAGGATAGTGTTAGTAAAGGAGAGTAAGGCAGTGGTGGTACTATGGTTTGGTCGGAAACCATGCTGAGTACTGGAAAGGAGGTTGTTAGTAAGGAGGTAGTGTGAGACCTGAGAGTGTATGCATCTCTCTAGTATTTTGGAGAGTGGAGAGAGAATAGCTATGGGGCGGTAATTGGTTAGTTCTGCAGAGGGTCCGCCTTTGTGGAGGGGAATTATATGTGAGACTTTCCACAATGTGGGAACGTAACTTTCTGACAGAGATCGGTTAATCAAGATGGATACTGGGTAGGCCAGAGCATCAGCTGCGATTTGTAGGTATTCACTTGGGAGGTTGTCTGCTGCTAATTTGGTGGGTTTAAGTTTAGTTAAGAGTTTTTTTATGTTGGAGGTAGGTACAGGAGAAGGCAGTGGGGAGATTACTAGTTGAAGGTGTGGGTTGGAGGGGAGGGGGGTTGTGTTGTTTAGCTAGTGATAGTATGGTTTCGGTGAAGTGTGTGTTGAATGAGGTAGCAATATTTTCTGAGGAGTGAGGGATGTTAGGAGGAGGGGTACTGACTTTACCTGGGTGGAGGATGGAGTTTATGGAGGACCAGAATTGTTTGGGGCTGTGTTGTGAGGAGTCTAGGGCAGACTGGTAGTATTGGAATTTGTCCCGTTTTATTAGCTTTTTGACTCTATTGCGTAGTTCTAGGAATTTCTGTTTAGCTGCGGGGGTTTTGGTTTTGCGCCAGTGCTCCCAGGCTTTATCCCTGTTTTTAATTTCTGACTTAGTGGTTTTCTGTAGCCATGGGGAGGGTTGTGCTTTGGTTCTGGAAAATCTTATGGGGGCATGGTAATTAAGGATGTTCAGGAAGGTAGTATTAAAAGATTCAACTGCGTCATCTAGACTGAGGTACTTTAGAGCATGCCAGTTACATTCTTTGAGGGATGAGATGAATGTGAGTGGGTTAAAGTTTATTTTTTACGTTTTTGACGATAGATGACAGGTTTAGCTTGGTACAGGTATTTTGAGTAGGAATGTTGGGGAGTGATCACTGAGGCTATCTGATAAGCAGCCTGTTATATATGACTGGGGGTTCTTACTGACTAGTATCCAATCCAGGGTAGAGTGCTTGCTGGAGATTTTATTTATTCTTGTTGGTGACTGGACTAGTTGGGTGAAGCCATGAAGGTGTACATGATGGGTTGGATTGTTGCCAGAACAGGATTGCCAGTCAATATTGAAATCACCTAAGATGATAGTTTCTTGGGGGAGATGGTGGGTAGACCAGCTGAGGAGGTTTTCTAGTGGAGGGATGTTTTGGCCAGGTGGGAAGTAGCATCCAATTATGTTGATGGTTTTGTTTCGGTTAATTTTGAGGTTGGTATATATTATTTCTTCATTGCCTATTTGTGGAGCTGATGATTTTGAGATCTGGATGTTTCGATGTTGTTTAAATATTATAGCTACACCACCTCCTTTTTTGTTTAGCCGGTTAACTCTTAGTATGCTGTAACCTGTAGGGAGTATTTGCTCACTGGTAATGTGAGGTTTTAGCCAGGTTTCTGTCAGGACGACTATATCTGGGGAGTATAAGTCTATGGTGGCATGGAGTTCATAGACTTTGTTGGATATACTTCTAATATTTAGGCTTAGTAGAAGGAAGTCACTTGGCTTTCAATTTTTGCATGTAATATGGGAGAAGTTGTGGTTTCTAGTCTGATTATGAGGACTGGGGTTGGAGATGGTAGGGCCAGGGTTGGGGTGGATGTCTCCACTTAGGGCTAGTTTTGATATGCATGAGATTATTAGTTTTCTCAGTTTTTGAATGTGTTTGTTTATAAGGGAAAGTTTATGATTGTTCTCTGTGGGTAATAGGTATGGTGGGAGGGTTACTATGTTAAGTTGTAGGGATGCTTTACGTTTGAGTAATATAGTTGGTAGAATATGTGGGGGGTGCATAGGGATGGTTCTTGAGCTGGTGGGAGGGGAGCTGAGTATGGCTGAGACATGGGTGGTGGTGTGAGTAGTAGTACAGTGGTAGTGGTTGAGTGGGGGAATGATGGAGCTTTGGTAGGATGTAAGATATGCAAGGAGAGTGCATGCAGTGAGCAAAGGAAAAGTATGCTTGTACATGTCAGTTGAGGAGGTGTGATAGTAGAGGGAATATGGAGGAGGTAGTGTTGGGTTAGCGCTGTGGTTGGCTATTGGAAAGATGGGAGGGGTTTGAGTGCAATAAAGGTGGGACCACTGGGGGCGGGAGGGAATAGGGGGCAGGGCGGGGAGCAAAGCGGGTAGAGACCCTGTTAGGTTCTTGTATGAGGGGCTGGAAACAATCACAAAGCAAGACAAGTATGTGTTAAGAACAATCACAATTGACCAAGGACTGCTCTGAAACTGTAAGTCTTGTCTTAATTTCTCAGGTGGAAAACCAGGATAACCTTGTATCAGTAGGCTACTGTGGTATAGTTTAAATAAACAAACACACAGTATTGATCAGTTATGGATACTAATTGCTAACAGAAGGGAATAAGAGAAAGTGGAAGATGTGTGTGGTGGTGGTGGTGGTGGTGGGGGGGCTGCTTACAGCCAAAGCACAGTGCTCTCCAGGGTTAAAATGAAGATTGGCTCAAACAGTTAGACACATACACAAAGTTAACTGTAGCTGTTTGCAGACAGTTCAGACCCGGACTGCACTTTTCTTATAGGAATGTTAAAGGTAGTACCGCAGTTGAATACTTAAGAGTGGTGTTAGGTCTAGAAAAGAAGAGTACAGTGAGGAGAAAGCACTTTTGAGATGGTAAATATATATTATAAAGATTATAAAAAACACACTGAGCAAATAGCTACCACATGCAGGACAATGTCCTGAACCACTACTTAGTATATGCAGATACTGAGCCAATTGGAAGAACATTAAAAAACAAAAACCCAGACAGTTATGCAGCCACAGATAAAAATATAGCGAGCAGCAATCTGTCGTGGGATGTGACAGAGTTATCATCATTTGCATAATGGTGTTGTTTCTGGGGGGATAGGAAGTCAAGGCTGACACAAAAACTAGTGAGTACATGTGAGTAAGAAAGAGAGGCAGACATTTGGATAAAGTATCAAATAGCCACTGAAACTGAATGAGCTGTAAGCTTCATGAATGACCCATGTAACTGTTATGTGTGTGTGCCTGTATTGGCACGCAAGGTGAAATGTGTGTGTGAGTGTCTGCAAAAACATAGTCAGGCATTGTGCTAGCTCTGCTTCCTGGTATGTCAGACAGGTGTGAGCCATGCATGGTAGAGGTAACAGTTCATCGTCGTTGTCCCAGACCATGAGAAACTGCTGTTCCAGGAGTTGCACTGCCATGTCCATGCCCATGGTCAGATGCACTGCTGCTATCTGAATGTGATCTCTGCAGGATGAGCTCTCCTCCTGAGTACACCAAGGACCATGAACCCATGGCCCACCATGTCTGGGTGTGCACACCTCCATCACTGTTGGAGCAGTGGAAGTAGTGCCAGTACAGGAGCATGATCAGTCCCAGCCACATTGCCAAACATCAGATGATGATGCTGACCTATGTCCACATGGATGCAGTCCGCCCCCCCAGCAGATCTTCCCTCACAGGCACTGCCTGTTCCATCATGTCATTCATCCATTCCTTGAATCAGAAACATGGGGGAGGCAGTCATGCATGTCAGCCTGTGCCGCATCTACAATCCTAAGTATGTCCTCATCAGAAACATGAGAGGCAGTCACACATGTCAGCCTGTGCTGCATCTGCAATCCTAAGTATGTCCTCATCAGAAACATGGGGGAGACAGTCACGCATGTCAGCCTGTGCCACATCTACAATCCTAAGTATGTCTTCATCAGAAACATGGGGGAGGCAGTCATACATGTCAGCCTGTGCCGCATCTAAAATCCTAAGGATGTCCTCATCAGAAATATGGGAGAGGCAGTCACGCATGTCAACATGTGCTGCATCTACAATCCTAAGTATGTCCTCAGAGGCCCTTGTGGAACATGCCTGTGTCTCCATGATGGCCCTAAATGTGTGTCAAGTAGCATGTAATGACACACCAGGATCAGGTGGAGGGTGGACAGCAGGCCTCCTCTGAGCACCCCTAATAATGGTCCTGCATGGCACCTCACCCACACTTTGGTTATGGCCAGAATCAGTCGGCAATGAAGCTGCAGTAACCACACTACCCTGATTAAGTGTGTCACCAGCCTCCTGTCCAATATCTGTGGGCTCAATGGAATAGATATGCATAGACCTACTGGCTGTGTCTGAGTGAAATACAGGGGATGGCTGAATGTCAACCTCAGTGTCAGATTCAACTTCTGTACCCCCCGACTGTGCTTCTGTTTGGTCACCATCATCATCAGAATCTGCTGATATTCTGACATCAGGTGGTTCATAGGTTCATAGGTTCATAGGTTCATACTAGGCTATCTGCCCTAGGGCATTTATAAGCCTAGCCAGAGTGTGTTTGGCTTTCGCCACCCATTTTAAATTAATTTTGCTATGCCTTTTTTTGAGGTTAGTATACTGCGCCTCTGTCTAACAGTGACACAGAAGTGATAGCCGGGGTAAACCTATGATCTCCCATCCACTCATCAAGATTCCTCTTGAAGAGAGTCAATGTGGGACTCTGCCTAACCTGGACTGGGATTTTATTCCAGAGTGAAGGGAGCCTCTGGGTTATGAATCTGTCCCTCCAGCATGTCCTATTTATTTCAGTGCTGAGGTTCAAGTCTCTCGAGCGCGTAGCTCGATGTTATTGGATTTTCTGAGGTGCAGCATGTCCATTAATTCCGGGTTGGACATGGCTTTATACGTCAGGCACAGATCGCCTCTGAGCAGGCGGTATGCCACTGAGTACAGCTGGAGTTTCTTTAACCGGGCAGCATATGGCATCTGTTTGAGCCCTTTGATCCTCTTGGTGAGGTACTTTTGGGGTCTTTCCAGTTGCTGTAGGTGTCTGGTAAGGTACATCCCAAAAGGGGCATTGTACTCAATTATGGGCCTGATGAGGGATGAGTAAAGAGGTACGATGACCTCTCCTGATCTAGATGTGAATCCCTTCATGATTAGGTGGGCTATATAAAATGTTTTTCTAACCACTTTGGCCACGTGGTTGTCAAATGAGAGATTGCTATCAACTTGGGTCCCCAGGTCCCTAATGACTTCTTCTGTACTTAATGGATTACCACCTATGTGGTAATTTGTGGGCACTTTGTTTTTGCCAAAGGGGATGACTATACACTTTTTGGCGTTTAGCTTGAGGCCATGGCTCTGGCACCAGTTGTCTGTTTCTATGAGGCCCTTTTGGAGGATGCTTGTGTCAGCTGGAGAGTTGATTATGGCGCCCAGTTTGCAGTCATCTGCGAACTTGGTCAGCCACAGTCCTTCCGTATTGGCCTGTACCGCCGAGAAATATATACCGAACAAGAGAGGTCCCAGGACTGAGCCTTGTGGGATGCCCCTTGTAACTGGTTTGGAGTCTGACATGGCTCCACCAATTCTAACCATGTGGGTTCTGTCCTTGAGCCAGTTTGCAACCCATCTAGTGACATAGGGGTTTATATTTAAGCTGGTGAGCTTATCTATAATGCCTGAGTGGGGTATTGTATCGAAGGCTTTTGCGAGGTCCAGGTAGGCTGTGTGGACCACCTTCCCGTCGTCAATGGCCTTGGTGACTGTTTCAAAGAAATCGACCAGGTTTAAGAGGCAGGATCTGCCCTTAACAAAGCCAAACTGGGTAGGATCCAGTGTCTGTAGGTCCCCAATATCTTTATTTATGAGGTCCATGATGATCCTTTCCATAGCTTTGCAGACCAAGCTAGTCAGGCTTATGGGGCGATAGTTTCCAGGATCTGTTGAGGCACCACCTTTGTGGAGAGGGACCACTGTTGCTGTACGCCACTCTTTGGGTACATATCCTGTAGTAAGGCTAAGATTGAACAGTAGTTTTATGTTTGGGTTTAGCTCTTCTTGGAGTTCATGTAGGACGCAGCCTGGGACACCATCTGGTCCCATTGATGCTGTGTTTTTTGCTTTGGAGAGGGCGGCTCTTACCTGAGCATCTGAGATGTCAGGGGGGCAGCACTCTGTTGGGATAGATATTTGTCCTTTTGGTGGGGAGAGGGGAGAGAAGTTTACACTGAACCTGTCAGCTAGGATGTTGGCAATGTCTGTGGGCTCGGTGTATTTTTTGTCATTTTGGACTAATTCTGAGCATACCTGGGAATTCCCACCCAGGTTCCTAACATAACTAAAGAAAGCCTTGTGATTATCCTTAGTGTCCTGTGCAATTTTTCTCTCGAAGCTGGCCTTAGACGATTTTATGAGTGCCCGTAGTTTTTTGCTAATACTGATCAGAGATGCCTTCCCTTTTTGGGATTTTGCTCTATCATGTAGTAGCTTCCTCCTTCTATTGTATAGTTTGTTTATGGCTGGGGTCCACCAGACAGGACGTCTGCCTTTGGAGGATTGGGTCTTGGTTTTATTTGGGATTGCATGATCCATGCATTCCTGAAGGTGTTCATAGAATGCGTTTATAAAGGATTCTGCGTTCTGGGCTGTATTTTCCACAGGCCCGTGAGCTTTGAAGGATTTCGCCTCGGTTTTGAGGCGTGTGAAATTTGCTTTAGAGAAGTTTTTCACTGTGGTTTTCTGGGCAGGGGGTGGGGTCGGGATGTGAATATCCAGTGAGATTAGTTTATGGTCTGATCTTACCAGTGAGGGATACACTTCTGGTCTGGAGCATAGTGTCCCCATGTTGGTGATGATCAGGTCCAGTATGTTTTCCCCTCTTGTGGGAGTGGTAACAAGTTGTTCCATAGCATTTGAGTTTATAAATTCTAGAAACCTTTGGGCTAGGTTGTTGGAGCTAGAGTAATGCTCCCAGTCTATGTTTGGGTAGTTGAAGTCCCAATATAATGGTGTTTGGAGAGACCTTCATATTTTCCAGTATTCTCAGGAAGGCCAAGTGGGGTTCCTGTGTTTGGGAGGGTGGTCTGTAGCAGGCTATAAACTGGAAGGCAGTTTTACCCACAGTTAGTTGCACATGGATAGTCTCTGATGCTTCGTGCTGTGCCACCAACCTGGAGGTGTGGGTATCTTTGACGAATATTGATACTCCCCCTCCTTTTCTGGTTCGGTCCAAGTTTTGGGGCTGAAAAGCATGGTATGAGGTATAACCTGGTAGTGCTGGGGTGCTCTCGGAGCCTTGAACCAGGTTTCTGTTACTGCACAGATATCGATGTTCTCCATGCTAAGGAGAGTTTTGAGTGCGTGCATCTTGAGGTTTAGACTTCTGGCGTTGAGTAGCATTACTCTTAGTTTCTTATCCCTTGTGATACCTATGGAGGCGGGTTTGTCTTTTGAGCCTTGCCTAAAAAGGCACTATGGGGGTAGCAAGAGCCTTTGCCAATATCCAAAAGCCCAGGGGTGACAGGTGCAAGCCGTCCCTAGCGAAGCATCGTGGCTTGTCGAGCATGTCATCCCAGGCTGACAGGCATTGGATCCCCTTTGAATGACACCAACACTTAAGCCAATTGTTGAAATTGATCATCTTGTCTTCATATTGTGGCATCATTCTTGGTGAGGGTAAGATGCTACTCAAGGTCAGGGTCATAGCCTGGGCTACATGCTCAGAGAGCTCCTCTATGTCTCTTTTCATGTAGCCCAGGGAGGTACGTTTCAGGTCATTCACACCAGCATGGACAATGACTGAGTCATATTTGTACTTGCCTTGGAGTGACCTGAGTGCTTGTGTTATGTGGCGGATCCTAGCGCCCGACAGGCAGCTCACCATGACCGTCTCCTTGTTCAGCCTGGTGAGCGGGACGTCAGTGTGCCTGATGATAGAGTCACCTATTACAAGTGTATCAGGTGTGTTGTTTAGCCTTAAGGGCTGTGACTGTTCGGCACACTGGCTTTGTGAGCTATGTGTTGCACGTGTTTTGTTTTGGGGTAGCGGTTGCTTGGGTGTCTGCTTTGGAGGTCTCTGCTGCTTAGGCAGATTTTTATTTAGAGCCTCCGAGTATGTTTTTGTGTGTTTATGTGTTTGGTTTGTTGTCGTGGTAGGTCTATGTGAGACTGGAATTGTAGTGAGTGTGGTTTCCTTCTCCTCCTGACTGGTTACGCCAGGACTGAGTTGAGAGAGATTAGCCTCCAGTTTGGCTATATGGTTGCATCTCTCACATGTGTTGGAATTTGTTGGGAGGAGGAGAGGGTTGTCTGTGTACATGAGGCAGTTTTAACATTGCCTCAAGATTCCCAGATTCACCAGTTGGACCGGAGAGGAGATTGACAACTGACCTTTGGACATGCTAGAATAGTATTGGGAATTCCTTTATAATTGAAAAAAAGGGCCAATGGGGAACAAGGTACTCAAGGGGAGTTTGTGAGGGTGTAGGGCTTTTAATTTTTTAGAGCTGACTTATATAATTGCTTTAGTGAGCAAGTGCCAGGTAACTTAAATGCAATGTGTTACAGGTAACTTAAATGCAAAAACGACAAACAGTAACTTTCTTTCAAGTGAATCAAGGAAATAAGTACAGTAAGCAATGCAGATATCACTAGGGATCCACAGAAGTGCTAAAAGGCCACGTTTTAGGTGGAATTAGCGTTTCAGGAAATAAACAAACAACAAGCATACAAATAAAGCTAGATTCAGCAGGCCTGGATCTAGTCTATGCTACAGCAAACAAGGTGTACCAATTTCAGTAAGAAACAGTTAAAATATGCAGGCACTATAAGCCTCTAACCAGAAATTCCCTGCTCAGAAGGGCAGAGTCCAGCCTCTCCTCCCACAAGAGTGCAGACCGCAATCCTTCTTAACGTAAAATAACTGGCCTGAAGCCCAAGTGCTTAAACCAGAACTAATACCCTTTTAGAATAACAGACACTGAGCTCTCAATCAGCAGTTCCCAACTTAGAAGGATGTAAGCTACCTGTCCTGCCACCACAGTGCAGGCCACAAACCTTCCCAATGTAAAACAACTGGTCTGAAGCCCAAGTGCTTAATCCAAAAGACTTAGAAATGATAGCTACACTTTAATCAAGTTACTACCAGCAGTAATAAATACAACTGAATACTTTAAAGAATGCCTGGATTAGTGCTCAAGTTATACAAACAAAGCTAGATTCAGCAGGCCTGGATCTAGTCTATGCTACAGCAAACGCGGTGTACCAGTTTCAGTAAGAAGCAGTTCAAATATATAGGCACTATAAGCTTTAACTAGAAATTCCCAGCTCAGAATGACAGAGTCCAGCCTCTCCTCCCACAAGAGTGCAGAACACGAACCCTCTTAATGTAAAATAACTGGCCTGAAGCCCAAGTGCTTAAACCAGAATTAATACACTTTTAGAATAACAGACACTGAGCCCTCAATCAGCAGTTCCCAACTTAGAAGGATGTAAGCTACCTGTTCTGCCACTACAGTGCAGACCACAAACCTTCCTAATGTAAAACTAGTCTGAAGTCCAGGTGCTTAAACTAAAAGGCTTACAATGAGTTACACCAAGCAGTAATAAATACAATTGAGTACTTTTAAGATTACGCAAAAGCAAAATAATGTAGGAAAAAACACAAATACAGTAAAAGCAGATAATTTTTTTTTTTTTTTTTTTGGAAAGAGAAAGGAAAGAGAGAAAGGAGTAGCAGAAACTAAGCTGATTGGCCTTCTCAAATGCTCTCCCTGTACTGGGTAGAATGAGGTAATGACACTAGACTGGGAGGAGGGTCCCAGATCAAATCTACACTAGGGGCGGGCAACTGCAAAACCACCAACTATAAAAACACTATACCAACAGGGAGGAAGGGTGGGAAACAAATAGCAGAAATGTTACTCCCAGCTGAAAAGCAGCAGTGAGCCTTTAAATGAAAGTTTTAAACAGCTAAAGGAGCCACTAGAAAAAAGAGTTTAACTGCAACAAGTTATCATAAACAAACAACCCAACAGATGCTTAATAAGAGTGGACAATTTCCAGTTAATACCTCACACACAGTGAAACTAGCTAGAAAAAATACACAGTACACAAAGTGCTATAAACAACAAAGAAATAAAGAACAAAATAAACAAAAAACAGGATACTTAATGTTATATATTGTAGCTCCGAGTTTGCTGAGTGTCCTTCCTTTGATCAGCTCACTGTAAAATGGCTGAACACTCACAACTGAGCTTCTTAGGTAACAGAAAGTTGAAACCTGAGACAGATTTTAAGAAAGAAATCTCAAAAGAACCATTGAGGTGCTTAGTCTAAGCTGTAGTCCAGGAGACCTCAGTCAGCCAATGACCTCAAACAATTCTCTCTCACTGAAATGCCTGATGGCTTTGGCTAAAACAAGATGTCCCTGAATTATGTGCTCAGACACACAGCCTCCACAAACACTAGGCCCAAATACAAGCCTGACTATGGAAATGCTACAAATATCCCCACTACTTAGAACAAACTGCAGAAATGTTACTCCCAGCTGAAAAGCAGCAGTGAGCCTTTAAATGAAAGTTTTAAACAGCTAAAGGAGCCACTAGAAAAAGAGTTTAACTGCAACAAGTTATCATAAACAAACAACCCAACAGATGCTTAATAAGAGTGGACAATTTCCAGTTAATACCTCACACACAGTGAAACTAGCTAGAAAAATACACACTACACAAAGTGCTATAAACAACAAACAAATAAAGAACAAAATAAACAAAAACAGGATACTTAATGTTATATATTGTAGCTCGAGTTTGCTGAGTGTCCTTCCTTCGATCAGCTCACTGTAAAATGGCTGAACACTCACAACTGAGCTTCTTAGGTAACAGAAAGTTGAAACCTGAGACAGCTTTTAAGAAAGAAATCTCAAAAGAACCAATGAGGTGCTTAGTCTAAGCTGTAGTCCAG